>NC_090445.1:384475449-384819616 GCF_031143425.1 Pleurodeles waltl
TGAGTGGGCTGCATGTGTCAACTAAAGTCGTTGTGGTGAGTGCAGGTGTCGTGTCTGGGGTGCATGAATGGATGTTTGCTATTGTGGTGACTACAGGAATAGGGTCAGCAACACTGACTTAGGGTGCAGTGCCCGTGGGTGTGCATGTACAGGGGACAGACAGGAAGACAGAAGAGGTGGACACACTGGGGGAAGTGGATGTTGGTGTGTGTGCATGTGTATGTTGGCTGTGTGTATGCTTGTGGTGATAGGGGTGGTGCTTGTGTTTTGAAGTGTGCTTCTTGTGTGTTGAGGTGTGTGCCTTCGTGTCAGAATGTGTGCTTTGGACGGGTGAGGGGAGTGGGGTGCTGAAAGGGGTAGAGGTGGTTTGAGGGGGGACAAAATGACTAGGGATAATGGCTGCCATCAAAGAGAAGGCCAGAGCCTGAAATGATCTCTGTAGGCCAGACATGGCACCGTTAATGCCATCCAGATAGGCATTGGTCTGCTGCACCACTGATGCTAGCCCCTGGATGACATTGACGATGGTTGTCTGCCCTACAGAGATGGTTCTCAGGAGGTCAATAGCCTCCTCTGTGAGGATAGCAGGGCTGGCTGGGGCAGGGAATGAGGAGCCTGGGGTGAAGGAGACGTCCACACTTCTGGGTGAGCTGGTACGGGCAACTCGAGGGGGGGAGAAACTGGGAGGGTGGTGATGGTATGGGGGTGGTGGAATATGCACAGTAGGGGTATTCCACCGTCAGGGAGCTCCCATCGGAGGAGGTATCGGAGTCACTACCTCCAGTGGTAGTTGCCTCCCCTGTGGTACTCCCCTCGCCCACCAACCCACTGATCCCCTTGGCATCGGACGATGATGCTGATGTACACAGACAACACAAAAGAATTGGGATGGGGAGACAAAACAGGAGAGACACTTGTAAATAGCTGAATGGAGGTACATAACTGGTTCACATTTACACCCGCCCAGAAAATATTCCACCAGGGAGCACCTACCGCTATACACATGGCTGTGCCCCTGACTAGTGGTCAGAACCCTGCTCTACAGCCATTCCCCACAGCACTTAAGGACGTTACGTACTGCAGACTTGACCCTTACACCCCTACTCCCCACGGGGCCATTATGTAGATGGACATCAGTCAGAGTCCCTGCCACTAGACAGCAGAAATACCAACGCACACACACACAACCATTAAGGAGCCAAAATATGGTATGTGTACTCACCCCCTTGTGACTGATGTGCAGCCTTCAAGCGCCAATCCGAGTACGCCACCGCCAGGATGCGTTGCATAAGGTGGGGTCAGTGCCCGACGGGCACCCCTTCCTCGTTGGGAGGACTTCCCCAGCTGGGCCTCACAGATCTTCCTCGCCCAGCGCCGCAGTCCTCCCACCTCTTCCTGCAGTGGGTGCTCCGCCGGTTGTTAACCCCCAGGGTCTGCACCTCCTTGGTGATGGCATGCCAAAGTCTTCTCTTCTGGTGTGCGCTTACCTATAAGGGACACACAGAAAAAGTAACACTGAGGTCAGACAATGGCTATATGTCCACTATGAGACAGACATTTCAAACAGCCTAACAGCACACACTCACGCACCCTGTCAGGAACCCTGGACTATACAGTGTCACACGTGCACACATGTATGCAGCCATCAACCACCATTACACACATCCATGCCCCCAAACCTCCTACTCACCTGTACCTCTGGTCGACCGTAGAGCTTGCGTATAGGGGCAGGACCCCATCCACAAGCTTCTCCAATTCCTCATTGGTGAAGGCCGGGGCCCTTTCCCTTGCAACATGTGCAATTTCCATGACCAGATGCAAGACACAGCAGTACACTCAGTGGAGTACCTGCATGCACGAGATCCAGGAGTCAAGTGAAGTTGGGGTGACGAGGGAGGGCCCCATCGGTGTACAGACCACTTGTTGATTTGCAGACCATGGTGGAGCATCACATCATTATGAATTACAGACTCACTCGTGCTACTATTCATGAACTTTGTGCATTACTGGATCCAGCACTGAGACCAACTAATCGGAATCAGCATGCCATCCCTACTGAAGTACAGGTGCTCTCTGCACTCCATTTCCTGGCCACAGGCTCATTTCAAGTAACAGTGGGCATGGGTGCTGGTTTTTCACAGCCAGTGTTTAGCATTATGCTGTCCAGATTCTTGAATACATTTGTACGACACCTGCAGTCCTATGTGAGGTTTCCCCAAAGTGCTGACTTCCCTGCCATCAAGTCGCACTTCTATGTCTTTGCCAACATACCCCATGTGATAGGTGCCATTGATGGCACCCACATAGCTATCATCCCCCGCAGAGTCAGTGAACAGGTGTACAGAAACAGGAAGAAATTTAGGGCCTGATTTTGACCCTGGCGGACGGCGGAGGCCGTCCGCCAAGGTACCGCCGCTGAATGACCGCACCGCGGTCAAAAGACCGCGGCGGCCATTTAGACATTTCCTCTGGGCCGGCGGGCGCTCTCCAAAAGAGCGCCCGCCGGCCCAGAGGAAATGCCCCTGCAACGAGGACGCCGGCTCAGAATTGAGCCGGCGTAGTTGCAGGGGTGCGACGGGTGCAGTTTGCACCCGTCGCGTATTTCAGTGTCTGCTTAGCAGACACTGAAATACTTTGCGGGGCCCTCTTACGGGGGCCCCTGCCGTGCCCATGCCATTGGCATGGGCACGGCAGGGGCCCCCAGGGGCCCCGCGGCACCCCCTACCGCCATCCTGTTCCTGGCGGGCGAACCGCCAGGAACAGGATGGCGGTAGGGGGTGTCAGAATCCCCCATGGCGGCGCAGCAAGCTGCGCCGCCATGGGGGATTCTAAGGGCAGCGGTAGACCGGCGGGAGACCGCCGGTTTGCCTCTTCTGACCGCGGCTGAACCGCCGCGGTCAGAATGCCCTGCAGGGCACCGCCGGCCTGTCGGCGGTGCTCCCGCCGACCCTGGCCCCGGCGGTCTTAGACCGCCGGGGTCAGAATGACCCTCTTAATTCCATGAACATTCAATTGGTGTGTACTGCAGACCAGTACAGCTCACATGTGAATGCCATGTTCCCTGGATCAGTCAATGATTCCTTTGTGCTAAGGAACAGTAGTGTGCCACACAAGATGGAACAACTACAACCGTACAGAGGATGCATCATAGGTAGGTGTTTCTGACACTTATTGCCACAAAGCAGACAGCCAGGCTGTCTGCCACTGAGGCTTGTCATTGACAGTCCTGTTTTGTACCATTTTTTAGGTGATTCTGGCTACCCCAGCTTGTGTTGGCTCCTGACACCAGTGAGGAATCCTGGAACAGATGCAGAAAGGAATTACAATGAGGCCCATGGACATACTAGGAGGGTGATAGAGCGCACAACAGGTCTCCTGAAGGCTAGATTTTGTTGCCTAAACATCTCTGGTGGTACCCTGGGCCTAAAAAGGTGTGCAAAATAGTGGTGGCCTGCTGCATGCTGCACACCCTGGCTGTGAGGAATTCTATCCCCCTCTTGGAGGAGGAGGGTGCTGCATATCCAGACCAGCTTCCTCAGAGAGGGGATGAGAGTGATGGTGATGATGAAGAGGGGGAAGATGTAAATTCCAGGACCCAACTGATACAATTCTACTTCCAGTAACTATGTGAGACTATTGAAACAGATTGCTGTCTATGCAGCATACTGTCATCTAGGGGGGTATTGGGTCAATAATCATTGCCACTCTGACCAGGTCTGCATAGGACAGGTAACATTATAGTATAATAGTTCAACACATCTGTTGGCACAACAACATCTTATGCGTGTTGTGCATTTCCTGCAACTCACATAATAATAAATTATTTATAATACAGTTGCATCCATACTTCACTTTGTTTAAACATAATGATATAAGCCAGATTGTAATAGTTGAACTGGTGTTTTATTTGGTGCAGGGATTACATCATGCAGATTACAGTGATGGAAGGGGACTACTGGTGGTTGTACAATATGGCAACATGGTAGCAGCATTTGTTAGCAGTAGTGGTAGGTCCATCTATGTTCACATGAGTTTGTTGTTGTTTTCACACGGTTTGGTCATTGATTCAGTATGACACTTGGTGGACAGTTATTGCCAGAGTCATTTCTTTGAGGGGGCCTTGGTCTTGGCAGGTGTCCCATTGCCATATCTGGGCCTGAGGGTCTGTTTGGGTGCCTAGTGTTGGCCTGTACGGGTTGAGATGCATATCTCCTGTGTGTCCTGAGAGAGTGGAACATGTCTAGTTGCTGCTGATGCTGTTGTTGTCTGGTCTGTAGCCTGGCCTGTCGTTGGGGCTTCCTGGTCTGTGTGGGCCTCAGGCTGTGTTGGGACAAGGTGCAGCAGCAAATCTGCTATGCTGGCCATTGTAGCATTGTGCAGTTTCCACTGCTCCATGGCCTCTTGGTGGTGTGCTAGCTGCATCATTTGACTCTGCTCCAGGGTGGATACTATCTGGGCCAATCTGTCCTGGGTATGGTGATATGCTCCAAGGACCTCAGAGATCATGTCCTGGGCTGCTGCATCAATCCTGTGGCCTCCCCCCTGGGCCACTGATACCCTCCAACTGGGCCTAGCCCCCTGTGCCTGTGTCTCCTGCACAGGTCTGGCGGTACCACTTGTACTGGGACCATTGTCTTCCTGACTGTTGGTAGGGGGTGACTGCGGCCTTTCTCCATGTGTTCCACCAGTCCGGGGCCTGGATACACAGGTGTGGGGACCGTTGCCCTGAGCTGATGTTGTTGGCTGGGTGGTAGGGTTGCCAGTGGTGTCCTGGGTGGGGCTGCTGGATTATGACAGTCCAGGACTGTGTGAGGGGCCAGAGTGATCGTCATTGTCCAGGGTCCCATCCCCAGTGTCCTGGGAGGTGCCTCTGTCTCCCTGCGGGGCACTGCCACTACTTGTCCTGTCCGTCAGGGTGGCATGGATGGTGGTGCCTGTTGGGGGGAATGGACATGTCTGTTACACTTGCATGAGAAGATGGGGTGCACAGGACTGGGCAGTTTAGTGAAGGTTTTCACACTTTGGGGCCATGCAGTGTGCTTTTGTGAGGTTAGCATTGCATTTAGCTTTGGATGTGGATGTGCATTGTGGGTGCTGTAGGCCATTGTGATTCCTTTCAGGGGTGGGTGGCTGTGCACAGGGGGTGGGATGTGGGCCTGTTAGTGGGTTTGTGGGCATCCATGGTGACTGGATTTTGTGATTGTAGCCCGGGTAGGGTAGTGGTCCTAGTGGGTGTTGGAGGGGTGGGGATGTAGATGACTTACCTGAGTCCATTCCTTCAGTGAGTCCAGTGAGTCCCTCAGCGTTCATGATGACCAGTACCTTTTCCTCCCAGTCAGTGTAGTCGGGTGGTGTTGTTGGAGGTCCTCCCCCAGTCTTCTGGACTGCAATGTGGTACCTGGATGACATGAACCTGACCTTCCTAGTACGCAGGTCGTTCCATCTCTTGTAGATGTCGTCCCTGGTGCGTGGATGGTGTCCCACTGCATGGACCTTATTGACTATTGTCTGCCATAGCTCCATCTTCCTGGCGATGGGTGTGTGCTAGACCTATGCCTCGAATAATGTTGGCTCGACCTTCAGTATCTCATCCACCATGGTCCTTAGCTCCCTTTCTGTAAAGCATCTGTGTTTAGGGGGTGCCATGGTGTATGTTGTGAATGGTGTCTTGTGTGGATCTAGGTGAGGGTGCTCTTGTGTGGTTGGGTGTATGTATTGTGTATTGTGGCGCTCAGTGTCTGCTTCTGGGTTCTCTGTATTAGTTGGCCTAATTGTGTTGCAAAGGATTGTGGGGTGTGTCTGTGAGTGTTTTATAGTGTTGTAGATGTGTGTCAGGTGTGTGGGTTTCAAACTTGCCATGCCATGTATCCATTTCTTACTGTTGGGTACACTTGCCGCCCGTGGTGGTCTGTACCGCCAATGTATCCATTTCTTACTGTTGGGTCTACTTGCCGCCCGTGGTGGTCTGTACCGTCAATGGTCCTTCGGCTTCCACTGACCACCGGGATGATTTGTGCTTCATTATTTGTAGGGTGGGGAGTTTGTGTGCTCGGCGGTAGTGGGGTGGGAGGTCTAGCATTTCCACTGACAAGGTCCTGGCTGTGACTGGTGGCAGGGAGATTTTTGTCAGTTTCTGATTTTTGCATTATTATATGGTGGGTTTTTGTTCACCGCCAATGGTGGTCTTCTGTTCGCCGTCGCCACGGCGGTCGATGGTGTTTACTGCTGTGCTCATAATGAGGGCCATTGTCTGAGTTCTTAAATAGTAACAGAACACTTTTAAATTATTTGCTATATTTATGGTTTTTATCCAACTGATCACTTGATTAGTTGATTCACTTACGGGAGAGGATGTTGTGTTACGGCCAGAGCTTCAAATTTTAGAACTGGAGAACCAGGTTTGAGTTTCAGCATCAACTCGACATCCTGTCTGGTTAAATCACTTAATTTTGACATGCCTAAAACCAAAATGAATGTGTCCTTGTGTAATGTAACTGTTGATCATGTAAAGCACTCCAGTGGCTTTGGGTCAAGTCTGCACTCTAAAAACTGCAAGAAAAACAAAGGCCCTCATTATAACATTGACGGTAAATACTGCCTACCGCTGCTGTGATGGGCTCCAACATACTGCCACGGTGGCTACCATCTGTCCGCCATATTATGCGCACTGCCTGACGTCCGCCACAATAAGGACGGAAATCCAGCAGTGCTCATGCTGGTGGATGGAGGTAAGCTGGCGCTGCTGCCACCTGCATCGCCCCACCAGTAGAACAGTGGCAGCTGTATTTCGACCAGAAATATGGCATGGCGGTGTTCTGCCTGCGGGACGCTGCTGGTGGTTGAAGTGGCCCTTCCCGTTCTCTGCCGGATGACCTCCTTGCCAGACAAGGTAAGTCGGGCATCCAACAGGGGAGGGGGTGAGAGGGTGGGGGTGTTGTGTGTGTGTCTGAGTGTGTGAGTGTGTGTGTATGAGTCTGTGTGTGTTGTGTTGTTTGCGTGTTGGATGCATGTGAGTAAATGCATATAAGAATGGTGAAGGGAGTACATGTCTGCATCAATGTTCCCTGTAGGGTGCGCATGCCTCTTTACCAAGTGCTCACTTTTCAGCCACGTCACTTCCTGCATAACGCGAGAGAGTGAAACTGTACGTCAGCGCTGCGCTTTAAAAACAAACAGCGCAAAATCACGGTCATTCTCTTTGCGGCAGGACAAAGTGGCACCAGCAGTTCTGAAAGTCAGCGTGACAGGTATGAGGTGAGTGCAGTAATACAATAGCCCGTAATGGGCCCTGACTTCGACAAAGGGATGTAACTTAATGAGTCCGGACAATCGCATGAACAGACCCCAAATGAGTTCGTATATCCTGATCTTTCACCTTTTTTCCCCATTCGTGAGTAAAAATGAAAAGAGTACGTGGACTCCTGCCAGTCTGTGCCAAACTTAAAACTATATCCAGAATGCTTATCAGCCACCGTCCAGTTCATAGACTACAGTTTAGAGACAATTGTTTCAAAACTGAAAACTTTACATTTTGGTATCATCTGAAGGTCGAATGTGCACTGTCTCGCAGTTTTGTTGCACACCTGCGATACTCTCGTCGTGCTGGTGTATTCCACCTCGTTGTGCTAGTGTATTCTACGTGATCTTCATCTGAGCAATTTATAAACGTCTGTGCTTTAGCGTTTTATGTTCAGCAGGCGAAGGATGGGCCTTTTTTCACCTGAATCTGACTCTCTGATCTTGAATTTACTGTGTAATAATTCATCTAGACTCAGTCTTCAAGTAGGCACATAAAAAGATTTTCTTCTACAGCAGACAAATGGTTTATGGCATTATGTAGTTGTTCTGCCTTCCTACTTATCTCGTATCAGAGCTTACAGAACCTCTCTGGAATGCACTTCTGAGTTCAAAGAAGACCTTTATTGTTGTTAATTCTTCCCCATCCACAAGTTCTTGAGAGACAAATTAATAGCTTTCAAGCACACGTTCAAATGAGTAAAAGTAGTCGCAGCAATGAAAACAAAATATATCACAGTACTTCTCAGTTGCAATGTACACAGCAGATTATAGTTAAGATATTCAATGCAAAGCATAAAAATAAAATTCATCACCGTGTGAGACCTATCTTCAGCTTCGTCTTTCTGGGGTCTGCAAGTTGATGACTCCGGTCAACTGCGAGAAAGAGATTATCTACCCACACGGGAGACTGGCAACTGGCGCCTAGTTCCAGCCTGAAGTCAAGCAGATTTGAATCTAAATCTCTGAAGCCCCAAGTCATCCTTACAAAAGCGTGCCCCCTCCTCTCAGACTCGGGAAAACTACGCAAGCCTTTGGAGACTGGCCAGATCTCCTAGACTTCTCCTCTTCCCAAGCCTGAGCAGAAAGGAAAACACCAAATGTACTCTCTCTTATCATGTCTAGTCTGGTGTGAAGAAAACAGCTTGGTTCATCTTGTGGAAAAACATGGCTTGGAAAAATACAGCTTGGATTCTCAACTGCAATGTCTAACTCCACGTTAAAGGCAATAGGCAGCTAACCTAAATATCAAATGTAATGTCTAATGTCATGTCAAAGCCAATAAGCAGCTTAGCTGAATACAAAATGTGATGTCTAATATCATGTCAAAGCCAATAGGAAGCTGAGCTGAATACAAAATGTAATGTCTAATATCATGTCAAAGCCAATAGGCAGCTGAACTGAATACACAATGTAATGTCTAATATCATGTCAAAGCCAATAGGCAGCTGAACTGAATACACAATGTAATGTCTAATATCATGTCAAAGCCAATAGGCAGCTGAGCTGAATACAGCATGTCAAAGCCAATAGGTAGAATACAGAATGTAATGGCTGATGCCATGTCAAAGCCAATAGGCGGCTAAACTGAATACAGAATGTAATGGCTAACTCCATGTTAAAGCCAATAGGCGGCTAAGCTGAACAAAACATACAATGTGCTACTGGTGAACATTGAGCAACTAATATGCGCAGTGGTGAAACACAAAGTCATTGGTCAAACACAATTAATAGCATCACAGTAGTCCAGGGATGCAGGTAGGCTCCTGTATCATATACTTTTTGGCATTACGTATTCTAGGTGTCCACGGGCACCTTTGGTCCTGGCCGTTGCCTATTGGCATCAGGGTGAAATCTGTTTTAGTTTCTTTTACATAACACCTTTTATTTTCCACTAAATGAGTGTTGCTTAATGAGTATGTGAAGGGGTGCTGACTTTGAAGGTTTTCACTCAAATAAGGACTAACATCGTAGTTCAACCATGCGAATTAAAGTTTGCTTGGCTCCTCTCCCTTTTTTGCACATTGCTGCTTGTCATTGCCTCTTTGAGCTGTAAAATCTATGTTTCTTGTCTATTTTCTTTTCTGTAGTCTGTGTTTTTGAGTGAGGGACTGTGAATTTTTGGCAAGCCTCCTACCTTTGTGATACTATGGCTGCTGTGTTGGTAGTTCAGTCCCAGTTCTTACAGTTGATATTTTTTCCTGGTTATTGTACACACAAATCCTTGATCGTTTATGATCCTTATATACAAGCCTCTGTGTAATGGTATGTTTAGTCTCATGAAGTTCCACAACTGCGAAACTGTCATGCCACTATTACAACACTATGGGGGTTATTCCAACTTTGGAGGAGGTGTTAATCCGTCCTAAAAGTGACGGTAAAGTGACGGATATACCACCAGCCGTATTACGAGTCCATTATATCCTATGGAACTCGTAATACGTCTGGTGGTATATCCGTCACTTTTAGGACGGATTAACACCGCCTCCAAAGTTGGAATAACCCCCTATAACTTGCACTTTGTGAGCTCGGGAAAAATTAATTAATTATGTGAAAGGAACCAGGTGCTTTGTCGCTGAGTGAATTAAAAGTAAATAATATGGTAAAGAGATGTGGTTAGGCTGCTGGAGCTGCAGAGGTCCTGCCAATGGAGTGTCTTCTTCAGGCGCCCTTGAATTGGGATTTTTACATGCATATACTAATGAGGTAGTTTTAAATCATCCATCGTGGGAGGAAAATGTAGGTGTGAAAACATACAGAGCATATGGCATCTCTAAAATACTTTTCCTGCAAGCAGATACATGATTTATCCAAAAATAAAACTTGTGAAAATGAGTGTTACACATTTCTGTAGTTTTGAGAGCCCACGCACAATTTGAAGGCATTAAGTGGGTCATTACAACATTGGTGGCAAAAGCCGCTTACTGCCGTGCAGAGAACCGCCAACACACCGCCGCGGCAGCGGAATTCCGCCACGGGCATTATAACCCACAGCTCGGAATCCCCCAAAATTAAGACACCCACACAAGTCCGCCACACCAAAGGTCAGTGATAAACTGGCGAAAACAAAACCTCCACCGTAACGCGAACAGGAATACACCCACACTATCACAACATGAATCCACGCGGCAGTCTTTCAACCGCGGTATTCCATTGGCGGTACACACCGCCGCGGTCAAAATACACACACTCTCACAAAACACAACCACATTGGAGAAATCGAAATACACACACCTGATATACATACACACACCACTCCCACACACCTAATACAATATAAAACACACACCCACATCACCCACAAAACCCTATGACCAAAATCCAGAAAGAAGGCCAGAGAGAGACACCACAATCTACAAACAAGTATCCACAGGCACACAACACCATCACCCACATAACATCCACGCACCTCACACAACACACCACTAAATATCACCCCACACATCACAACACACACCACCCCACACATCACCCACACATCACCCACACCACCCCATGGCACGGCAAAGACACCCCAGGTTCTCTGAGGAGGAGCTCAGGGTCATGGTGGAGGAAATCATCCGGGTAGAACCACAGCTATTCGGATCACAGGCACAGCACACCTCCATAGCTAGGAAGATGGAGCTATGGCGAAGAATAGTGGACAGGGTCAACGCAGTGGGACGGCACCCAAGAAATAGGGATGACATCAGGAAGAGGTGGAACGACTTACGGGGGAAGGTGCGTTCCGTGGTCTCAAGACACCACCTTGCGGTTCAGAGGACTGGTGGCGGTCCCCCACCTCCTCCCCCACAACTAACAACATGGGAGGAACAAGTTTTGGCTATTCTGCATCCGGAGGACCTCGCAGGAATAGCTGGAGGAATGGACTCTGGTAAGGCACATCTTTACAACTATATCCCCCACCCTACCTGCATTCCATCACATACCCCAACCCTCGCCCTCACCCCCATCTTCTCACAAATGTCCCAATATCACAAACCACACATCCTAACACCAAGCCCTGCATTCAACAACAAAGCATGGACACCCATCAGCAAAGCATGGCCACTGCACATGCCCATACACCCCCCAAACCATCATTACACAAGGTCCCACACAGGAATGCAAGCACTGCGGTCACCCACCCATTGCACACCATGGCACACACAGATGCAATAATCATGCTTTTACACCCCTGCAGGACCCTTACCCAACGTCACCACACAGGAGGGTCCAGACATGTCCACACCACCAACAGAAGAGGTCCACAGTGATGAGAGCAGCTCTGTCCAACTGGATCTAGATGACCAGCCCAGCCCATCTGGGACCTCGGTACAGTCGGTTCCCCTCACACAGACACAGGCCACCACAGAGCTTCCCCCCTCTGGAAACACCAGCACAGCACCCACCCAGCGGGCCAATACCTCTGTCCCCAGTCTCCTAGGGCCCGACTCTCCAGGTCCCAACCTAGCACCTCAGCCACAACATCGGCGGGACCAGTGGTGCCAGCAGCCACATTGCCACAGACAGTACCTCCAGCAGCTGAACTGCTGCCAAAAACACCGCAGCTACAAGCACCGCTGCCAAGGACACCGCCGCAACAAGCACCGCAGGCCCATGAGCGCCAAAAGCTCTGACACTACTGAGGCCGCCACGAGCAGGATGAAGCACTCTGGGCACAAGGCCCCCTCCAGAACCAGTGGACAGTTACATCCACTACCTCTGTCCTTGGCAGGATGAAGCACTCTGGGCACAAGGCCCCCTCCAGAACCAGTGGAGAAAGACATCCACTACCTCTGTCCTTGGCAGGATGAAGCACTCTGGGCACAAGACCCCCTCCAGAACCAGAGGAGAAAAACATCCACTTGAAAGACTGTGGCTTTGCACTCCCCAGGATTGAACAGTGAGCAACCCACCCACTGTAGAGACTTGACAGACTGTGGCTTTGCACTCCCCAGGATTGAACAGTGGGCAACCCACCAACTGAAGAGACTTGAGAGACTGTGGCTTTGCACTCCCCAGAACTGGACAGTGGGCAACCCACCCACTATAGAGACTTGAGAGACTGTGGCTTTGCACTCTCCAGGACTGAACAGTGGGCAAGGGGCCCCCTCGTGGATTTGGCATTGTGCACTCAACCAGCTGAGGTGCCAACCCTTTCTCTTCCCCCTGAGGTGCTTGTTTTATTTCTATCTGATGCCCCTGCAGTGTTCTCTCCGTCTTGTTCAGGTATCTTGTGTGGGCCTCGCCCATGCATTTTGGACCCAGTGTTCCATGGACTGAAATGGTGGAATACCTTGGACTTATATTATTGGTGTATATATTTGTTAATAGTGTATGTATATTTTTTGAATACTGAATTTTAATATATTGCAATCGTTCACCTAATTTCCTTTTGTCTTTGCATTCTTTTATGGGGTTTGGGGGGTGTAACTGTAATGTATCATGCTGTATTAGTGTGTGTGTTGTGGTGGGAGAGGGTGGGGGTGGGGGTCGGGGTGTTGGATATCACTGTTTTTTTCCTCCCCCCTCCCCTGTGTCATAGGTGTAGTACTCACCGTGGTCTTTGCCGCCAGCGTTCGTGGTCCTGTTAGAGGAGCAAGAAGATAAAGGCTGGTAAAATGTGGAGCTCTGGTTCCATGGCGTCTTGGTTCCTCGTGGGGTGTGTAGAGGTGAGCGTTTTCCCTTCGAAGTCCTGTTTCCGCCGTGTTTTTGTTCGCTGTGAATCTGCCCCTGAAAAGGTGGCGGATTGCTAGGTTGTAATCCTGTGGGCAGTACATTGTCCTCCGCCTGTCTGTTGGCGGTGACCGCCGCTGTATTTGTTTGTACCGCTGTGGCGGTCAGAGTGTTAAAGTGGCTGTCTATATTGGTGGTTTCCGCCATGGTCGTAATTAATTTTTTTTTTACCGCCGGCCTGTTGGTGGTCTTACCGCCGCTTTAACACCGATCGCCAGGGTTGTAATGATCACCTAAGTCTTCGTGGGAGAGTGCCATGCCATGGAGGTTTCCACAGACAGAATTTCATATAGAAAGAGCCATAACACCAACAAGACCAGAACATAATTCCTATTTCCCTCGGTCTCTAGTTTCGCGTCTTGCACGGCTATGTTTCTCCGACCACCTAGTGAAGGACTCCATTGACCAACCCAGTTTTCAGTTCAACAGCATTTGCTTTTTAGTCATTGCTAAGAACAATTCCTCCATTATGGCATTCTTAATCGGCTCTGGAGCAGGTGTTGGCTGCGTGTGGTTGTCACATTTCCTTCAAGACAGAAAACTGTCACATGCAGTCACATACACAGCTACATACTAGAGCCTTCCATCTGAGGACATCTTTTTGCCAATAAATACCAATACAAACCTTGCGTTATAGCTAAATCAAAGATATCTTCAAAACTAATCCTTAAATGATTCAAAAAATAAATTTAGAAAATATGTGCAGCAGTCAATTCCACCAACAACTCTCAAACTATGCAACAGTTTCTAAACTGAAAGAGCGGCACAGAGCTTTGAACAGGCCAGTAAGATGAATCTCACATACTGTGCCTCAGTCACAGGCGTGCTCAAAACAAGGGTAAGCCATGGTCAACCATGGCTGACCATGTGCTGACCAATTTTCCCTGCAAGGTGCGCGCGCGCACACCATTCCTTCCCCCACCTCACAGGCCTCTTTGCCAAGCGCGCACTTTTCAGCCACATCACTGACTGCATCAAACGAGAGAGTGAAACCATACGTCAGCACTGCATTTAAAAAACAAACAGTGCAAAAACACAGTCACTCTCTTAGCGGCAGGACAAAGTAGCATCACGCAGTTCTGGGAAGCAAGGTGGCAGGTATGAGGTGAGTGCGGTAGGGTGGATTAAAGAGGCATGATGAGTTTTGTGTACCGTCAAACATTCTTTAACAAATTAAGGACTGCATGTAGTACTTAGAGTGCCTGCTGCAACATGCCCAGAAGCAAAACACAAGCTACTTTAGGTCCTCCTAAAAAGAATATGTTTAGCACATGGCTGTGAGACCACTAGACAGGCTGCATGTAGGTGCCATACAAAAACCCACACACATGCGTAAATATATGGCATGGAAAACAAGTGCAGTTAATATCTTGCCCAGTGAATAAACTGTGGAGTTTGGATTAAAAAGTCCCAATTTTGAATAACGACCGGTCCACTTGATGATGGTGTTAAGATCCTAAAAAAACAGAGAGCAAGTGCAAATATGAGAAAAAACTGACATTATCTTACCTCTAGGCCTCTCTGCTGAGGCTGCTTGCAGCTGAGGGCAGGGGGCCTGGAGTCTGGTCTTGGTCGCTTACAGGAGCTACAGTTGCATCTTTGCAGCAGTGGGGGGGCACCTTCTTATACCTGGGCGGTAAGCCTCAGGCGGGTAACATCTGGGAGCCCCCTGATTGGCAGACACCGCATCTAAACACAGCTATGCTGCCTTAGAAAGCCCCTGTCAGGCCCACACCCACCGGCCGTGGCTTTGGGAGATGGGACCACTACTCCATCACCGTCATCACTGTGCCCTTGCTAAAGGGATTAAAGCTAGACCACTGAAAGGGGGCCCTGTTTGCACAAGGCTGGGGTCTGTTTTACCAGGATACACGGGTCACAGGAGGCACGGCAAGGGTGTTTGATTAGGAATGCTTGGTATTGTGGCGTCAAATCTGCCATTCACAGCAGCACACAAAAGAGTTTATACCCAGCTGTGATGAAGAAAACAATCAGAGCCACCAACCCAGATGAGCCTGACGTATGCATAGTTGGCTCCAGCACCTAATGACTTCCTGTAACTTACCAGTCCAAAGCCCTCGTTGGCAAGTTCCAAAAAAAACCTTTTGACACTCTCCAGACCCTATCCCAAATGAGCACCCCTACGTCCACTATATTTACCATTCGCTCACCCATTGCCAACTTGGACTCCATCTTGTCTCATTTTGCTTATCCGCAAAGGCCTCTCTGTACCCCAGACACCTTCATCTGTCTAATCTGCCCTTCAAACACCACCAGCCCTGGAAACTTTTTGAGCATCCTCCTGCCCTCATTGGAGTTGCCAAGCCCCCACTGTGCCCCTTGGCGCCTGAATGTCCCATGCTTCTATCAGCACTACTCAACATTCCTATGTGACTTCAGCAACCTTGACCATCTCAAGCACATTCTGACCCCTCCCCCCATTTCCATCATCCACGGCTGTCCTTAGCATACTCCAGACATCACGCAGGACACCTCCCTCAACTCACGGATCCCCTTGGCCTGTCCTATCTGTCATGCCATTCATGGCATGTCAAAAACATTTTTTGCACTCTCTGCATGCTCCCGTCATGCTCTAGGACTGCTTATCCCAACTACTCCCTCAGTGCCACCTTAAAGCTTTTTGGAGCCCCAGGCAACACATAATTTAGTGCTCTCTGTACCAACAACCTTGCATGTATTATCCTTTTTCAGATATTTCTTTTACAATAAATTTACAATGTGGCGCAATGCATGCATTGTGTCACTTTGTAACCCTTTGCACTATATTATATCTGCGTCAAACATATATGTAAATGGGGTGTTCCCTGGTTAGGGGGGTCTGAAAATATGGCACAAAAATGCCTATAAAATCCGATTAGTCATGGCGAGTGGGTGAGCAAATACCTTGAGGCCTGTTAAGGCTGCACCATCGAAGGTCTAACGCATGACATAGGTTTGTAAACAGATGATAATATGGAACAGGAGTTCAGCTAAACTGAAACCCCAGGTAACTATTCAATTGCTCAGGAACTGTCATGCATAATGTTTTTGTAACTCCTATAACCTATGATAAATATCTTCTTCCCAATTACAGACAGTCTACATTTGGATTTGAACGGGCAGGCGTGAGTACCAAGGAAGCCCAGGTAATTCTGTAGATGTTCATGGTGGAATTAAGGGTCTCTAGATAAATCAGATTCATGATCCACACCTTTGCTTCTATTACAGGTTTCCTGGACTGAGAACGTTATTGATTTGAATGGACCGACATGCGTAGAAGCATAAGGACCAAGTAATTATTTGGTCGGTACCCCATCTGGGTCACCTGGCACATTATAATATGACAACATGCTGTAACCAACTTTTAACCATCTTTTCTTTTGTTGCAGGCATCTCAGACAGTACGGTTCATAGATGAGGACGGGCATACTGGAGTAGCAGCAGAAAGAGAAGGTTAGTATTTGCTAGTCTTCCTTATGGTGCAACCGAGACATTGGAACAATCAGGTGCTTTAATCATGTTTTCTTCTTTTACAGGCATCTTAGACCCTGCTACACAAATTTGAACAGGCATACGCGAATAGGAGCAGAAAGACAAGGTGGTATTCTAGCAGAATTTCATTGTGGTGCACCTAGTACAGTGGAATATGACAACCTACTTTAATCACCTTTTCTTCTGTTGCAGGCATCTCCGACAGCACTACTCATAGAGTACAAAAGGAACATGTGAGTAGAAGCAGAAAGACAAGGTAGTTATTTGATTGATTTCACTTGTGATGCACCTAGTACATTATAACATAACAACATTCGTCAACCCTTTCTTTTTGTTACGTCTACAGGTAGGTGTGAGAACAAATAGAAAGGCCCAGGTAATTAATTGCTACATTTTCCAAGAGATAGTTCAGACTTGTCTGGTAGATTGGTAGATTGCATTCAATAGCATAAGAACCAACTTTAAATAATGTTCCTCACGTTACACAATGTTCCTCTTTTTTGTTTTTTGTTTTTTTGCAGGCTTTGCAGCATAGTAGTCTCAGACTGATTGTCACCAAAATGTTCAAGCACAAAGCTGTGACTTCTGCAGATAGCAGTGCTTTGCCACAAAGGAAGAAATGCTGTCTTGTGTTCAAAGAAGAATGGCTGAAAGAAATTGTGGAGACTGAGACACAGAAGTCACGGAGCAAGGTTTGCATACAACTGGGAGAGATACTTCTATACAATCCAGAAGTAGGCCTGATGTGCAAAGTATGTGCAGACGCAAAGATTGCAGGGGACTTTTCTACTGGGAAGAAATGGAGTGATGGCTGGAAGCTGGACTACTTGAAACGCCATCTATTTAGCAAAGTTCACGTATCTGCTTTGTTAACCCTAAGAAATAAAAGTGCTGCTGCCAGGCTGGGTTTTAGAGTGCGCATCATGCTAACGGAAACTGCCAGTGACAGAGCAAACAGACTAGAAGTGGTTGAACGGCAAAGATCCATGCCTGAGGAGATAAAGATTCTCATCAACAATATGTTACTAGCAGTCAAAATGAACACGTCACTGTTATGTGCTCCAGACATCCATGACCACGTTGCGTTGTATGTAGAGATACCAGACAGCTGGAGGAGCAAGAACTATGCCTTTGAGTTTTTGGAGGCCATCAACAGTGTGATACGCTCTGACTTCATGGCAGAACTTCGCAGTGCTCGGTATCACACATTGATAATTGAAGAGAGCACAGATATTTCAGTTACAAAAATGCTCATCCTCTACTTCAAATTCCAACCTGTAACATCAACAGAGCACAAAACAATGTTTGGGGGAATTGTTACTCTGAGTACATGCAATGTGGAGTCTATCACTATAGCTGTAAAAGACGTCTACTCTGCCAATAAACTGGACCTTATGAAAATGGTCATGTTTACATCAGATGGTGCATAAGTGATGCTGGGAAAGAACAATGGTGTTGCTACCCGCCTCAAACAATCCATTCCGCTTCTAGTTGAGCAGCACTGTGTTGCACACAGTGAAGATTTGGGAGTTGATGATGCCTGGAAAAAAGTGCAGATGATCAGGGAAATGGAAAAATTACTGAGGACTATCTACACTGTGTTCTCCCGTTCACCTGTAAGGAAGTCCAAGCTGGACGAAATTGCTTTGGTCACTGAATGTGAAGCGGTCTCCTTTTGGCCACTCAATGAAGTGCGGTGGCTTTCAAGGCATTTTGCTGTTGGTGCACTCTTGTGTAATTATGAGGTTGCTCTCAAATACTTTGATCATGAAAGAGTTGAGGAGAATGACCCAATTGCTAAATATTACTACAAAAAACTATCTGACTCAAACTACCATATTTCCTTTGCAGCACTGAACGACATTCTGGGTGAACTTGCATCTTTGTGCAAGTTGTTTCAAAAAAACTCTTTGACCACTGTTGAAGCTGTACAGTATGCAAGAGCAAAAACTGGCCAAATAAAGGGACAGTACTTGGGCAACACTGTCTTTTGGAGCAACACAGTAAGAGATCTGATGGCTTTGTACAGAGAGGACAGAGAGTATGATAGTGAGCCGATGTTATCTTTCATTAAACTTCTTTGTGAGCACATGGAAAGAAGGTTCCCAGAAGATGAATTGAAGGAATGGACAAGCTTTGATTTCCATGCAGTAACAACACAATCACAGTTTGATTTTGGGACTGAGAATGTAGAAAGACTTGTTGAAAAGTAAAAGAAGGTCCTGGGTGATTGACACCCCTGATGATGTTGTTCAGCAATACCGAGATTAAAAACATGTGGTGGCAGAACACATAAAAAGCGTATTGTTTAGGACCTTTCAAGACATGGTGAATTTCACTCTGCGGAATGCTGCACAGTATAGTGTTGTATCTCAGCTTATTTGTGTCTGTGCAACTTTCCAGGCTTCAAGTGCAGACTGCGAACGAGGATTCAGCCTCATGAACTCAATCAAGCCCAAATTAAGAAAAAGACTTGAAGAGAGTCACCTAGATATGCTCATAAGCACAAAGGCCTACCTGTCAACATCAGGACAGTGCACGCTCTACGGGCGACGAAAATGCAAAAACCCAGCCTTTATGTAAGAGCATAATTCATGCATTGTGTTTATATGCAGTATGTAAACTTTTTGCATTGCAGACTTTAACCTTGAAAAACACTATTAATGATGTTTGCAATAACTGTTCATTTGCAAGGTATTGTTGCAGACTTACTGAGTGTGTTAGGGTGTGGTCCCTTTCTAGAACCTTCTAGAAGCTTTCTCTGCAGCATGACTGGGTGTGGTCTGTGGGCTGGGCCAGACTCTATATAAGGGAGCCAGCCCAGCTCCACGTGCTCACTATTCAGAGGTCCCGGTGCAGAGCAGCAGCAATTTCCTGATCTCCTGTTCAGGAGGCCTACCTTGAAGTTCCAGGCCTGCTTCGCATTATCTTGGTGATCCTTGAGCAGTGTGGTAAGACGGAGGTCGGGCTGGGCCCCGACACCGTTCTAAAAAGACTCTTGAATTTTTGGGCCTACTCTTGAAATTTTCAGAGTACGCAAATCATTGCTCTAATGTAAATCATGGTATTCGGATCGGCAAAGGTTGCGCAATCTTTTTATGGCATTTGCTTATTCTTGTTAGAATCGACTGTGTGCACGATTCATTTCCTCCATGTCAAACTTGGTGTTCGGATCGCCAAAGGTTTGCGCGATCGTTTCATGGCATTTGCATTTTCTTGTTAGAATCGTCCCTGTGCGCATTTCATTTCCTGCATGTCAAACTTGGTGTTCGGATCGGCAAAGGTTTGCGCAATTGTTTCATGGCATTTGCATATTCTTGTTAGAATCGGCTGTGTGCGCAATTCATTTCCTGCATGTCAAACTTGGTGTTCTGATCGGCAAAGGTTTGTGTGATCGTTTCATGGCATTTGCATATTCTTGTTAGAATCAGCTGTGTGCGTGATTCATTTCCTGCATGTTAATCATGGTATGCGGATTGGCAAAGGTTTGTGCGATCGTTTCATGGCATTTGCATATTCTTGTTAGAATCAGCTGTGTGCGCGATTAATTTCCTGCATGTCAAACTTGGTGTTCAGATCAGTAAAGGCTTTCGCGATCATTTCATGGCATTTACATATTCCTGTTGGAATCGGCAGTGTGTGCGATTCATTTCCTGCATGTAAAACTTGATGTCCAGATCGGCAACAGTGTGTGCAATTATTTCATGACCATACAAAAAGTTTTGAAGTGTAATGTTTTTTGAAGTGCACATATTTATCCTGTGAAGATGACAAATCCTAAATGTGACGTTCTTTGTGCATATTAAGTTCCTAGTACAATTCCAATTGTTTTCCAGGGATTGTTTTCAGACAGCCTCTAGTCCTCATGTTAAAAAAGCAGCGTTTGTTCTGAAACAGTATTCTAGAGGGTTCTTATATTTCTAGACATTATGGGGGTCATTCCAACCCTGGCGGTCGGTGTTAAAGCGGCGGCTAACCCGCCAACAGGCTGGCGGTTAAAAAAATGGAATTCTGACCCTGGCAGAAACCGCCAACAGAGACCGCCACTTTAACACTCCGACCGCCATGGCGGGACAAACAAACAGCGCGGCCGTCACCGCCAACAGACAGGCGGGAGTCAATGTACCGCCCACCCTATCACAACCCAGCAATACGCCACCTTTTCCGGGGCGGTAGCCCCGCCGATAAAAACAGGGCGGAAACAGACATTTCAAACGGAAAACGCTCACCTCCATACACCCCACGAGGAATCTGGACAGCATGGAACCCGAATTACACATCCTACCAGCTATTGTATTCCTGCTCCTCTACCAGGAGCACGAACGCCGGCGCAGAAGACAACGGTGAGTACTGCACCTACGACACAGGGGACACACATACGCGACACACCCACCCCCACCCACTACAACACACACATCAATGCATAGCAATACATCACTGTTACAACCCCCAAACCCCCCGAAAGAATGCAAAGACAAAAGGAATAGATCATAAACAGTCGAATATATTGTATTATTGCCTTATAAAAATATCACACATTTAAAACTAATATATACATAAATCTTAAAAGTCTGATAATTCTAGCTGTCATTGTCCGTGGACAACTGGGCCCAAATCACATGGGCAAGGCCCACACAAGATAACTGACACCAATGGAGAGAACACTGCAGGGGCATCAGATCGAAAAACTACAGGCACCTCAGGGGGAAGGGAAGGGGGGGCACCTCAGCCACATGAGTACACAACGCCAGATCCACGAGGGGCCTCCATGGCCACTGTCCCATCCTGGAGAGTGCAAAGCCACAGTCTCTCAAGTCTCTACAGTGGGTAGGTTGCCCACTGTGCCATCCTGGGGAGTGCAAAGCCACAGTCTCTCAAGTCTCTACAGTGGTTGGGTTGCCCACTGTTCCATCCTGGGGAGTGCAAAGCCACAGTCTCTCAAGTCTCTACAGTGGGTGGGTTGCCCACTGTTCCATCCTGTGGAGTGCAAAGCCACAGTCTCTCAAGTCTCTACAGTGGGTGGGTTGCCCACTGTGCCATCCTGGGGAGTGCAAAGCCACAGTCTCTCAAGTCTCTACAGTGGGTGGGTTGCCCACTGTTCAATCCTGGGGAGTTCAAAGCCACAGTCTCTCAAGTGGATAACAGTCTCCACTGGTACTGGAGGGGGACTAGTGCCCAGAGTGCTTCGTGCAGCCCTGCCTGACACAGATGCGGGCCTGCCCCTTCCGCCAATGGGCCAGCGGTGCTTGAGACGGCGGTGCCCAGCGGAGCGGTGCTTGAGATGAAGGGCCTAGCGGAGCGGTGCTTGAGATGAAGGGCCCAGCGGAGCGGTGCTTGAGACGGCGGTGCCCAGTTCAGCGGTTCTTGAGACGGCGGTGCCCAGCGGAGCGGTGCTTGAGATGAAGGGCCCAGCGGAGCGGTGCTTGAGACGGCGGTGCCCAGCGGAGCGGTGCTTGAGATGAAGGGCCCAGCGAAGCGGTGCTTGAGATGAAGGGCCCAGCGGAGCGGTGCTTGAGACGGCGGTGCCCAGTTCAGCGGTTCTTGAGACGGCGGTGCCCAGCGGAGCGGTGCTTGAGATGAAGGTCCCAGCGGAGCGGTGCTTGAGACGGCGGTGCCCAGCGGAGCAGTTCTTGAGATGAAGGGCCCAGCGGAGCGGTGCTTGAGACGGCGGTGCCCAGCGGAGTGGTGCTTGAGATGAAGGGCCCAGCGGAGCGGTGCTTGAGATGAAGGGCCCAGCGGAGCGGTGCTTGAGATGAAGGGCCCAGCGGAGCGGTGCTTGAGACGGCGGTGCCCAGTTCAGCGGTTCTTGAGACGGCGGTGCCCAGCGAAGCGGTGCTTGAGATGAAGGGCCCAGCGGAGCGGTGCTTGAGACGGCGGTGCCCAGCGGAGCGGTGCTTGAGATGAAGGGCCCAGCAGAGCGGTGCTTGAGACGGCGGTGCCCAGCGGAGCGGTGCTTGAGACGGCGGTGCCCAGCGGAGCGGTGCTTGAGATGAAGGGCCCAGCGGAGCGGTGCTTGAGACGGCGGTGCCCAGCAGAGCAGTGCTTGAGACGGCGGTGCCCAGCGGAGCGGTGCTTGAGATGAAGGGCCCAGCTGAGCGGTGCTTGAGATGAAGGGCCCAGCGGAGCGGTGCTTGAGACGGCGGTGCCCAGTTCAGCGGTTCTTGAGATGGCGGTGCCCAGCGGAGCGGTGCTTGAGATGAAGGGCCCAGCGGAGCGGTGTTTGAGATGAAGGGCCCAGCGGAGCGGTGCTTGAGACGGCGGTGCCCAGCGGAGCTGTGCTTGAGATGAAGGGCCCAGCGGAGTGGTGCTTGAGATGAAGGGCCCAGCGGAGCGGTGCTTGAGATGAAGGGCCCAGTTCAGCGGTTCTTGAGATGGCGGTGGCCTGTTCAGCGGTTCTTGAGATGGCGGTGTCCTGTTCAGCGGTGCTTGAGACGGCGGTGCCCTGTTCAGCGGTGCTTGAGACGGCGGTGCCCTGTTCAGCGGTGCTTGAGACGGCGGAACCCGGTTCAGCGGTGCTTGAGACGGCGGTGCCCTGTTCAGCGGTGCTTGAGATGGCGGTGCCCTGTTCAGCGGTGCTTGAGACGGCGGTGCCCAGTTCAGCGGTGCCTGATTGAAAGGGCCCAGTTCAGCGGTGCTTGATTGAAAGGGCCCAGTTCAGCGGTGCTTGTTTGAAAGGGCCCAGTTCAGCGGTGCTTGATTGAAAGGGCCCAGTTCAGCGGTGCTTGTTTGAAAGGGCCCAGTTCAGCGGTTCCGGCCCAGGCATGGGTGTCACTCGCCACCTGGCATGTGGCTGGCAGGGCCTTCCTGCCCATCTGTCCGTTGGCTTGCGGGGCCCTCCTGGGCTGCCGTACCGGGCCTCTGGGTGTCCTCCTGCACACCTGGGAGGGGGCTGGTGGGGCACTCCTGGGCAGCTGGCCTACTGCCGGACTTGTCGGGCGTGCTGACCTTCCCACCCTTCTCTGGTCGTCTGTGGCCCTTTGACACCTTTGGCGGTGTGCCGGTGGAACCCCACTTCCAGACGGAGCCTGGTAGGGATTTTGGTCCCTGATGTCCGTGGCCTCTCGCGTCGGGCACTGCTAACTTTTGGGTGCTTTTCCGGGGGTGGGCTGGCCGTGCCTTGGCTCCTCGCCGGAGTTGTTGCCCTTGAGGGTGGGGGACTCCACAGTCCTTGGACAACAGTCCTGATAGGTCCTGGTTTGTTGGTGGTTGAGGTGCTGATTGCAGTCTTATGAGATGGACGGGGTGGGGGAGTTGTTGGAAAGAGGTTAAGGTTGGCAAGGAAAAGCAGTTTGGAAAGAGAGTGACGGGTACGTGTAGTGGGTATGGGAGTGGAGGAAGAGGATGTGGTTGTAGGAGTGTGAAGTCTGGTGTCTTTGGGTGCAGGTGCTTGGGCTGGAGGCTGTCGTGAGGTGGATGGCTGTTGGGTGGGTGGCTGCTTGCATTTGTTTGGTTTGGAAGAGGGGGTGACAGACACACTGGGAGAGGACACAGGGGACGTGTAAATGGTAGTGGGGGTGGTGACTGCACGTGTGCGGAGTGTTCTGGTGGGTGTGCTGGTGATGGACGTAGTGGCTGAAGATGTTGTGTATGCAAGTGTGAGTGGAGACGTCACAGGGAGGGAGGAGGGAGATGAGGAGGAGGGGGACACAGTGGAGGCAGTGGCTGTTGGTATGTCTGCATGTGGATGTTGCTTGTGTGAATGCTTGTGTGATGTGTGGTGCTTATGTCTGGATGAGCTTCCCTTGGGTATGGAGGTGTGTGCAGGCTGGTCTGATGGTGTGTCTGGGATAGGCAGAGGTACTGGGGATTGGGTCTGGGTGGAGGAAGTTGGAGGGGGGAGGCTAGAGACAGGGACAATTGCTGCCATCAGTCCTGAGGCCAGAGCGTTGAATGATTGCTGATGGGCAGCCTGACCCGAATGAATGCCCTCCAGGTATGCATTACTCCGGTGCACCTCCCTTTGTACACCGTGGATGGCATTCAAAAGGGTAGACTGCGGGGCTGCTGGGAGGGCGGTGCTGGTGCGCTGGGTGGCGGCTGTACCTGTTGTTGCTGGGGGCACGGATGTTGCCGCCACCACAAGGGAGCTCCCTTCAGAGGACGAGTCGCTGCCACTGACATCAGCACGAGTCCCCGCTGTAGAGCTATCCTTGCCCTCCGTCTCACTGGTGAAATCCGACTCAGTTGCATGGCCCGCCATGGCCATGTGAGATGCAGCTCCCATTGTGCTCCGATGCCACTTCTCCTCCACCTGATGATGCTGATGCACACATGAACAGGAAGACCACAAAAAGGGGGGGGGAGAAATAAAGACATGTTGAGTGCATGGATTACCGCTACCGTTGGTGGACAAGACAGACACAGAAGCCCCCTGCATTACGCCGCGCACTTGGGGTCCACTACGCAATCCGTGGGACATGGCCTACAAGCCTATGGACGACAACTGCACACATAGATGACACAGGGCCATGGATACCTAAACTTGGCACCCTACAGAGGTGGGGGGTGGGGGCACAGCGCCATGCCTTACGGAGGGGCCTAGCCTACAGAATTCACCCTGGCCTAGGGAGACCCACAGCCCTCCTCCCCCACCCAGACACATCCACTGCACGCAAAGTCACCAGAATGAGACTGTACTCACCCCCTTGTGTCTGCTGTGATTTCCTCACGCACCCATCCAAATCGGGGTAGGCCACCGCCAGGATCCGGGACATCAGGGGGTCAATTGACGACTGGCACCCCTCCTACGTTGGGAGGCCATCCCCAGCAGAGCCTCCGCCGTCTTCCTGCTCCCGAGGCGGATGTCCTCCCATCTCTTCCGGCAGTGGGTGCCCCGTCTGTTGTGGACCCCCAGAGTCCGGACGTCCTTGGCGATGGCACGCCAAATTGCGATTTTCTGGTGGGCGCTGACCTATGTGACATGTACAGGGAGAGAAAAATTGTCATCACCTTCTGCATGCTTGATGTAAGTGGCCCCCCATCCCCACCCTTGCCATGTGGCACATGCTCTCATCTGTCGCCTGATGCATGACTCAATCGCTCCCCTCCCCACCATCTTTCATCCACCCGAATCAACTCAGGCATTGCCCACAAAGCATGCTCCCAGTGTACTTACCTGTTGGTCTGGAGGACCGTAGAGTAGCGCATACTGGGGGAGGACCCCATCCACGAGTTTCTCCAATTCTTCAGAAGTGAAGGCAGGAGCCCTTTCCCCAGTCGCAGCAGCCATTGTCTCTTCCAGACCGAGGTCACAGCAGCACTTGCAGTGTTGGTCCTCTCCTGTGGAAGATCAGGTATCGAGTGATTAAGCTGATAGAAAATGGCGGTCATGCCCGCGGCGGTGCGTACCGCGGCGGTGCGTACCACGACCGCCGGCGCACATCGTCATTGGCTCCTGAAACCCATAGGTTTCAATGTAAACCAATGCGGCTTTGCGCCGCGGTCTTCGACCGCCACCTAGGCCTTTCCTCAACACACATACACACCATTCAATGCATAGTGAATCGTGTTGTGTGCAAGCTGTGGGAATGTACCTGTGGGATGATTGACTCTGTGCTCGCTGTTGTCCTTCCTAGGCACCGTCCGCTTGGCAATGAGAGGAGATGGAGGAATCTTCCCGTGTACAGACCGCTGGTGGACCTGTCGACAATGGAGGAACGACATGTCATTCTGACATACAGGCTTGACCGAGCCCCTATACATGAACTGTGTGCCCAGCTGGAGGCAGACCTGATGTCACCCATCCACCAACCCACAGGGATCCCCCCTCTAGTGCAGGTGCTGTCAGTACTCCATTTCTTAGCAAGTGGGTCATTTCAAACAACAGTGGCCATATCATCAGGGATGTCTCAACCTATGTTTTCCAAGGTGTTGTCCAGAGTGTTGTCTGCCCTGCTCAAACACATGCGGAGCTACATCGTTTTCCCTGAGGTGGGGGATTTGCCTACAGTGAAGGGTGACTTCTATGCCCTTGGACATATCCCCAACATCATGGGTGCCATTGATGGGACCCATGTGGCTTTGGTACCCCGCAGAGAAAGTGAACAGGTGTACAGGAACAGGAAAAGTTATCATTTGATGAATGTACAGATGGTCTGTTTGGCAGACCAGTACATCTCCCATGTTAATGCCAAGTTCCCTGGCTCTGTGCATGACGCCTACATCCTGCGCAATAGCAGCATCCCATATGTGATGGGTCAACTCCAGAGGCACCGGGTGTGGCTATTAAGGGACTCTGGTTACCCCAACCTTTCCTGGCTATTGACCCCATTGAGGAATCCCAGGACCTGGGCAGAGGAACGCTACAATGAGGCCCATGGGCGGACTAGGAGGGTGATCGAACGCACCTTCGGCCTCCTGAAGTCCAGGTTCAGGTGCCTCCATATGACAGGTGGATCCCTAATGTACTCACCAAAGAAGGTGTGCCAGATCATCATGGCCTGCTGTATGCTTCACAACCTGGCTTTGCGCCGCCAGGTGCCTTTTCTGCAGGAGGATGGTCCAGATGGTGGTGTTGTAGCAGCTGTGGAGCCTGTGGAGAGTGAAGAAGAGGAAGCCGAAGAGGACGACATAGACAACAGGAACACAGTAATAGAGCAATACTTTCAGTGACACACAGGTAAGAGTAGACACCGGCATATTACATTTACTTAAAGACTCCTACCTCTCTACTGTCTGACTTTTTCCCCCAGTGTATGGTAACTGTGTTGTGACTTTCCCTTCCGTTTTCAGAGCTGTGGGCCCCACTGCGTGACATCTGCTTGGTTTCCCCATGGACTACAGCTGTGTGACAGCGGTTTGTTGGCATCAAAATGTGAATAACAATTTTGGCACTGTCATGTCTAATACATTTGTTAAAATCACAGACAGACTCTAGATTGTTTATGTGCAATAAGGGTGTTTACTCAAGTGCTCTAATTTGAATGGGTGATTGCAAATCGGTGAGGGGTGATGGTGGAGGATTGTCCATGGCAGAGTCCAGACTATCAGGTTCACAGGTGCATTGTCCAAATGCCTGAGGGAAGTGGAGCAGGGGCAGTTTAAGGTTGGACAGGGTGACAATCTGGGATAGTGGGATGACAATCAGGGTGGT
The DNA here is from genome assembly GCF_031143425.1 of Pleurodeles waltl. Taxonomy (NCBI): domain Eukaryota; kingdom Metazoa; phylum Chordata; class Amphibia; order Caudata; family Salamandridae; genus Pleurodeles; species Pleurodeles waltl. Next base: position 384,503,048 of record NC_090445.1, read on the forward strand.
ATCCTTTGCTGGCGGGGGTCTTGACATGTTACTCTGTCTTCTTCCTGAATCTCAGTGCCCGCTTGCGGGGTGGTTCTCCTTCTGCAGGGGGTGGGGTTCTGGTGGCCTGTTGGTCTTCTGTCGGGCCCTCCTGTCCACTAGCGCCGGCGGAGGTGGTAGCCAGTTCTTGGTCCATGCTAGTGTCAGGGGCCCTTTGAGGTGCCACAGTGGTCCGCAATGTGGAGATTAACTCATTCAGGGCCACTACGATGGTACCCATGGCGGTACTGATGTTTCTCAGTTCCTCCCTGAACCCTATATACTGTTGTTCCTGCAGAAGCTGGATTTCCTGAAACCTGGCCAGGACCGTCGCCATCGTCTCCTGGGAGTGGTGGTATGCTCCCATGATGGAGGAGAGGGCCTCGTGGAGAGTGGGTTCCCTTGGCCTTTCCCCCCCCCCCTGTTGCACAGCTGCCCTCCCAGTTCCCCTGTTTCCTTGGGCCTCCGTCCCCTGGACCGTGTGCCCACTACCACTGCCCCCAGGTCCCTGTTGTTGTTGGGGTGGTGGGTTAGCCTGGGTTCCCTGTAGTGGTGGACACACCGCTGATTGATGTGTCCTGGGGACAGAGGTATGGGCCCGCTGGGTGGGTGCTGTGCTGGTGTTCCCAGAGGGGGGAAGGTCTGCTGTGGCCTGTACCTGTCTGAGGGGAACCGACTGTCCCGAGGTCCCCGATGGACCGGGCTGGTCATCTAGATCCAGGGAGTCAGAGCTGCTGTCATCACTGTGGGCCTCTTCTGGGGGTTGAGGGGACATTTGTGGACCCTCCTGCGCGGTGACCTGGCATTCGGGTCCTGCAGGGGTATAAAAGTATGGTTATTGCTTCTGTGTGTGCCAATGGCGTGCAATGGGTGGGTGCCCGTGTACCCCAGTGCTGGCATTCCTTTGTGGGGGCTGTTGTGACGGTGTTTTGGGGGGGGGGTGATGGGTATGTGCATTAGTCATGCTTTGGTGATGGGTGTCCATGCTTTGGGGCCGCATGCAGGGCTAAGTTTTGGGATGGGTGGGTTGTGATGGTGAGACATTTGCAAGGGGTAATTGTGAAGGGGGTGAGGGTGGGGGTATGAGTTAGCATGCAGGTGTGGTGGGGGGGATGAAGTAGTGAAGATGAGACTTACCAGAGTCCATTCCTCCAGATACTCCAGCGAGGCCCTCAGGATGCAGGATGTTCAAGACTTGCTCCTCCCATGTAGTAAATTCGGGGGGGAGGAGGTGGGGGTCCGCCGCCAGTCCGCTGTACCGCGATGTTGTGCCTTGATACCATGGAACGCACCTTCCCCCGTAGGTCGTTCCACCTCTTCCTGATGTCATCCCGATTTCTTGGGTGCTGTCCCACAGCGTTGACCCTGTCCACTATTCTGCTCCATAGCTCCATCTTCCTGGCAATGGTGGTGTGCTGCACCTGTTTCCTGAACAGCTGGGACTCTACTCGTACGATTTCCTCCACCATGACCCTGAGTTCAGCATCTGAGAACATGGGGTGTCTTTGAGGTGCCATGGGGTGGTGTGGATGATGTGTGGGGTAGAGTGTGTAGTGATAGGTGGGGTGCTATTTAGTGGTGTGTTGTGTGAGGTGCGTGGAAGTTCTGTGGGTATTGGTATTGTGTGCCTGTGGATGCTTGGTAGTTGACTGTGGTGTCTCTCTCTGGTCTTCGCTCGAAATTTTTAGCCGTAGGGGTTTGTGGGTGATGTGGGTGTGTGTTTTATATTGTATTGGGTGTGTGGGAGTGGTGTGTGTATGTGTATCAGGTGTGTGTATTTCGAATTGTCCAATGTGGTAGTGTTTTGTAGGTGTATGTGTATTTCGACCGCGGCGGTGTGTACCGCCAATAGAATACCGCGGTTGAAAGACCGCCGCGTGGATTCGTGGGTCGTAATGGCATGGGCGTATTTCTGTTGGCGTGACGGTGGAGGTTTGGTCATCGCCAGTTTATCGCTGACCTTTGGTGTGGCGGACTTTTGTGGATGGTGGTATTTTGGCGGTTTGCCTAGTGTGGGTCAGAATGACCATGGCGGTTTACCGCGGCCGTGTTATGGCGGTCTTCTGTCTGGCGGTAAGCGCCTTTTACCGCCGAGGTTGGAATGACCACTTATGTGACATGTTATGAAAAGCTCATAGTAAACATTGCATTAATCATGTTTGATTTATTCCAGGTATCCAGAGTTCTTAAGGTTTAGTTAAAGTCACTTCTGAGAGTATCCATGGTTACAGTAAGACAATACTTAGAACCCTAGTCTAGTGAAAGTCAATGAGATTTTATTCTGATGTTGTGTTGTTTAACCTTTTGCTTCCTACAGGTCTCCTTTCCAGCTGTTTCCTATCTAATCCCCTTTTCACCACTTGGACTCTCCTAGACTCTGTGACATTCTAATCAAAGTATTGGAGCTGTCTTGTGGTGGACATGTTGGGAACGTGCGCAGACCCCGAGGATTTGGTGACTCTGACACTACCTCTCAAATGGGAAAGTTGACTTAGAACGAGTTCATCAGCATTGGGAGAATGGCAAGGACCGGCGAGAAAAACAAACATGTCACACATCTAATGTTGGCACCTGACCTGTCTAAACTTTGATGCGACTTCTCCTACAGTCCATGCATGGGTTGGGTAAGAACATTTTTCATTCTGTCTATTGGCGGGGGCATCATGGCATTCATCAGCAGTGTGTTCATCAAATTGTAAATGTTAACTAATTGTACAACGTTCTTTATTTCATGTACATAGCCCTCTGCAGCACTCTGAGAGTATTCATTAAAGTTTCACAATGGTTCAACCTCCTGATTTCTGTTTTTTCTAACTGGCGTGTAGGTGGCATTAACAGGTCATGTCCTTGGGGTGTGCCACCAGGTCACAGTACTGCCGCCTGGGAGTTTATCTGCAGTCTGCTGTTTCAGTCCATATGCCAGAATGTTTTAATGAAACTTTGAAAACTCACTTAAAACATGTTCCAGTTTTTCTTCCAACAACACTAACCATAATATCAATGACAAACTAAACCCCCTCATTTTGTTCCTTTCTAAATTAAGGCCCATATTTATACTTTTTTAGCGCTACATGTGCGTAATTTTTTGACGCAAAAAAGTTGCAAACTTGCAAAATACAATAGTATTTTTTAAGTTTGTGCCGTTTCTGCGTCTAAAAGCTGCGCAAATGCGGTGCTAAAAAAGTATAAATATGGGCCTAAATGACTTAAGATTTACCAGTTTGATTAAAACAAGATGGCTTCAGGTGTGTCACAATTTTGTCATACATAAGACTATTGGGGCTCTAGTTGTTCCTTAGAACACTCTGACAGGATGCAATAGAACACCAGGGAATCAACCGTCAGACTGCTCCTGTTGAAAGTTCATACTTTACTGAGAATGCCAGACTTCATTCTCATATGGCTGGGAAAAATAGTGTGAATTTACATAAATATTCTCTCACTTAAGCTTCTGAAGCACCTTCCATAACATCTATGGGAAAATCATGCGAAAACAGTTGTTTCTCGAACGCGATCCATGAAATCCCAGCAGGGTAAAATCACCTTAGAACACAGGCAGTTCCAAAAATTAGTAGGATATCATCAACAATTGATAAAAAAATGATTCATATTGTTTCTAAAATGTGTTATTATCTTTTATATGTTCTCCTTTTTGTAACCCTCAAAGCCTGCCAATTGCTACAATTCATTTCAATGTGGTGCTATCATGTAGTGTTGATAGCTGTTAGACTTTTCATCCTTGGTGTGGTCTCCCTTAATTTTTTGCCTCTGTGTCCCAGTTGCTGATATGTGGTGGACTCTGTTTTTGCTGTTTTTGTTACTCTGGGCACTTTACGACTGCTAACCAGTGCTAAACTGCAAGTGCTCCTATACAAAATATGTATGTAATTGGTTCATCAATGATTGGTATATATGATTTACTAGTAATTCCCTACTTCAGTGCACTAGAGGTGCCCAGGGCCTGTAAATCAAATGCTACTAGTGGGCCTGCAGCACTGGTTGTGCCACCCACATTAGTAGTTCTGTAAAAATGGCTCAGACTTGCCACTGCAGTGTCTGTGTGTGCAGTTTTAAACTGTAAATTCGACTTCGCAAGTGTACCCACTTCCCAGGCCTAAACCTTCCCTTTTGTTACATGTAAGACACCCCAAAGGTAGGCCCTAGGTAGCCCCAAGGGCAGGGTGCAGTATATGGTTAAGGTAGGACATATAGCAATGTGTTTTATATGTCCTGACAGTGAAATACTGCTAAATTCGTTTTTCAGTGTTGCAAGGCCTGTCCCTCTCATAGGTTTAACATGGGAGCTACCTTTAAATATGATTAAAGTGTAGATTTCCTTTGGGAGCAGATAGAAAAGTGGAGTTTGGGGTCTCTGAGCACACAATTTAAAAATACATATTTTAGTAAAGTTGATTTTCAAACTGATTTTAAGATTGTGTGTTTGAAAATACCACTTTTAGAAAGTGAGCATTTTCTTGCTTAAACCATTTCTGTGACTCTGCCTGTTTGTGGATTCCCTATCTGGGTGAGTTTGATATTTGGGCTGGTTTCACCTCTCACTAGACTGTGACACAAAGGGAGCTGGGGTATAGCCTGCATATCCTGATGAGCGATCTGTGCTAGGAGGGAGGGGATGAGTGGTCACTCACACCTGCAATCTCCAACCACCTGGTGTGTGTCTGGGGCCTGGCCTGGTCAAGGCAGGATTTCACAAACAATAGTAGTAAGCCTACTTCAGATGGCAGAATGGGTATAAGAAGGGCACCCAAAACCACAGACTTTAGAACACTTCTGGAAACCAAGAGGAAACTCTGCCTGGAGAAGAGCTGAGGAAGAAGAGCTGCCCTGCCTGTGACTGTGCTTTGTGGAGCTATCCTGCAGTTGCTGCTTCTGCCTGTGCTAGAGGACAAAGACTGGACTTTGTGTGCCTTCCTGCTTGTGAAGAACTCTCCAAGGGCTTGAATTAGAGCTTTTCTCCTGTTGTTTGACGTCTCAGGGACAGCAAAGACTTCTGTCTGCCAGCACTTGGATCCTGTGCTGAGACTCCTGCTCTGCCAAGTGGTGCCCATCCAGTTCCTGGGACCCTGAAAGGAGAAGCTGGCAAACCAATAGTGAGAAATCCACGCACTGACCGCTGTGTGGGGAAAAGATTGATGTAACTTAGATCCACAGCTGAAAAATCGATGCGCTGCCAGCTTCGCGGCTGAAAATCAACGCTTACCTACAGCGCAACTGAAAGATCGGCACACACGGTTGGAGGAAACGATGGCCAGCCTCGCTGAAGGAGGCTGGTAAGATCGCAGCCCGCACTGCATGGTTTTCGGATTTCCGATGCAAACATCGCTGGGCATGTGAAAACAATGCAAGGACCAGAGAGTGCTGTTCGAATCAATGCATTGCTCTCCTGCAGAGAGAAGAAACGACACAGGCCGACTCGACTGGAGGAGAAACGACACACAGTCTCGTGTGTGAGTGATATCAACGCATCGCAAGCCCCTTTTTGACGCACACTCGCCCGTGCAGGGCTATATTTGACGCACCCAGGTACATTTCCACGCTAACAGCGTTAGCGCTGTGTTTAAAATTACATGAAGACTCTTTTTGGTTTTTAATTGATAACTTGACTTGTGTATTGTGGATTTTTGTTGTTTTGGTCATGTCTTGTTCAGATAAATATTTTCTATTTTTCTAAACCTGTGTTGTGTCATTTTGTAGTGTGTTCATTAAGTTACTGTGTGTGTTGGTACAAACACTTCATACCTAGCACTCTGAAGTTAAGCCTGCCTGCTCGTACCAAGCTACTATGGGGGTGAGCGGGGGCTAGCTGAGGGTGATTCTTCTTTACCCTGACTAGAGTGAGGGTCCTTGCTTGCCTGACTGCCAACCAAAGTCCACATTTCTAACAATAGCAAATCAGATCTCACCATGAGATCTGTGCTTAGGTTCTACCACGATGTACAAATTTGGATTTCCTTCAATATCTTGAAAACTACCACATGGAGGTACACCAAATAAGAAAAAGGGTGATCTGCGGACAAAAAGCTACATTTCTGCCAAATCTGGTGTAATTCTTTCCAGCGTTTGGGCCGCAGGCATGTCTAAACAGCCTACAGGGATTAACTTGAGAAACACACTTTTTGTTGCCACCATCTTTTTCTCTGCCCCCGCTTGATGGATCACACTGAAACATTCCATGTACAACAAGACCCTTGGGCACACATTTTTTTGGAAACTTTTGTGAAGATTTGTCAAACGGCACCAAAGATATAGCTAAGTAAACAAATGATTTTTCAATAGAAACTAGGTCCTAACTAAAACTGCCTACTGGCAATTGCCAGTAGAATAAATAGGTAGAGAGAGAGATAGATAGATAAATAGATAGATAGATAGATAGATAGATAGATAGATAGATAGATAGATAGATAATAGATAGAGATATGATAGGCAGTGCTTTATGGCCATGAGGAATCACCACCAAAGCTGGAACTAGGAGTGGAAAAAGTAATCACATAGGAGTAATAAAGGCCAAGATTTGGGTACAACGTTGGCATGTACATTACCAGAGAGCACATAATGGACTCAAATAGCTTGGTTCAGAGTGGGAAGGTCTGATTTGCACTTTTGAATTATAAATCGCAAGGTGCCTAGCAGACCGTGATCTTGGACTGGGCATCTCCATGAAAGCCAACCTCACAATACATGCTCACTAATAAGAAAGAAGCCTGCAGGGATATAGTTGTTTTTGAATGAACAGTTTCCAAAATGTTTTTCCCTTTTTGGATGCTGGTAGGACAACAACAACTGTGAGAAAACTGGGCTGATTGCAGAGGCCCCCTATCTTTTTGCCCCTGTTTTTCTCTTTTTGCTTGTGTTTCTCCTGACTCTAATAGTGCCCTGGGTACTGCTAACCAGTCCCAGGTCATGTGCTCTGTGTAAAATGAGTTTGAAAATGAGGCTAATTATAATTGGCTATGTCATCCTGCCTATAAGTCCCTAGTATGGTTGGGCATGTAGGTTTAGGGACCCCAGCGTCGGTAGTGCCCTCATAGGTGGACTGCATAGGTAACCAGTATCATTTTAATGGCAGGCCTGCCTTGCTGCTGCTTTTAAATTAAAGTTATGCACATTTGACTTTGGAATTAAAAATACGGTCAAAGTCTTAAACTACCTTATTGTTACATATAGATCACCCCTAAGTTGTGGCCTAGGTGCCCCCATGGTTGGGTGCAATGTAACTATAACCAGGAACCTTATAAAATATGTTTTTAAGCTCTGGTGAGGAAAAATAGCCACATTTGTTTTTCCCTCATTGTAGTGAATAGGCTCCATAGGCTAAACTGGGGAGACTTTATTTTCATTAATAAACTCTCCAAAGGAGCTAGATATGGCAGGTTTGGTCTCAAACTGATTGTTATAGTAAATACAACATCCTGCCATTGTTGGATTTAAAATAATTAATTTATGGAAAGAGTTTTATAAATCTTCCTAAAAGTTGCCAATTTCAGCTCTGTAGTACCCTTTTCTGATTGGCCAGCCTCTGTCAGCCTGGCCAGGCTACCTTGATGAGGTGTGAAGTGGACTGGGCTGAACACAAAGGAAGAGTCAAGGGGAGGAGATTTGCCTCAGCAGATGGTGAGACAGGATGGAGAGAGTGCAGCCAAACTGGCATTCAAAGGAGGGAAGGACATTTGGAGCAACTCAGGACCTCCCTTAGCCCTAGACAACTAGACGCCCTCTTGATTAGAGTAGGAGAGCACAGGAGAGGGGTGTGTTAAGGATTTTAGCCACACCACTGGGTGGACTCAGCCAGACCTAAGCTCCAAAATTCAGTTTCTGCCATTTTGTATTCTTAAGGAATGTTGCTCCCTGGGATTGATTTTTTCCACACTTCCCAAGATGTGGTCATCCAAGGTGGTAGTGGCCTGTCGATGATGGGACAGTTGCCCTGCTTTTTACCCCAGGAGCGGGGATAAATTTGGCAGAGCTGCACTCACACTTCAGATCTTTGTTGGAAGAAGATACTGGAGAAAAAGGACTGCCCTGCTGGACCCCGGGCCACCACCTGGAAACTGCACTCACAAGGACTGCACTAGCTGCACACTTCGGGCTTTAACAAGAAATGGACTTTTCTCTGCTTCTGCAACTCCAGGTGTGGATTCCCTGTAAGCTACAGGTACAATGGAGCTGCTCAGAGTAACCTGCATCAAGTCATTCAAAAGGAGCCCAGATGACCAGCATCAAATGGCCATTTGAGAATTCTGACTAGTTGCATTTTGGGAACTGTAGCCCCAACTCCTAAGGAGAAACTCAGAGCTTCTGGAACCTTGGATCAATTTGTGGATACTTCAAGGACCTAAAAAGGGCCTCTGGAAGAAGATCTGAAGTTTGGAGACGTTTAGGGCAACTGTTGTAAAAAAGGTCCATAAGTTGAAGAGGTGCATTTATGGGAATTGTAGTCCCAGCCCCCAAGGGGTAAATCAGAGCCTCTGAAGTATTGGCTGGTGCTGTGGATCAATCTCCTGAATCAAGAGACACTTCCAAAAGTGAGTGTAGCAGTATTACCCTGTGGATGGCCTAATCCCGGGATTTTGTCCCTGTCCAGTGTGATCTTTTTTTAACCCTTTGAGCACTAGTTGCTTCTAAGAGCTAGATGGACTACTAACATTCTTTAAAAACTCATATCTCAGGTTCCTCTTATCCGATTTAAATCATTTTGGTTTCATTTAAAGATGAAAATATAATCTATTTTTATACATTGGTGTTGGATTTTTCTTGTGTTTTGCATTTTACTTATTTACTGTTTTGAGATTTGTTAAATGCTTTATGCACTTGTCTCCTAAGTTAAGCCTTTGTGTTTGTTGCCAAGCTACAAAGGGTTGAGCTGGGTTTAATTTATTGAGACCTAACTGGACCTAAGTGGGGATTAGTGGCCTATTAATAAGTGTAGGTATTTACCTGGCCTTAGCAATAATCCACTGACTAACAACAACCTTTTGGGAAAATATATAGCTATGGCACATGAGGCAAGATCAGTTGCATCTCTTCGGGTACCGGTCCCTTTGAGCTTTCATATTGTAGCTGGCCAAAAGACCAAAGAAGAAAACAATAAAGGTGAAATGACCAAAAATCTTTGACCTTCGAATATATATTTTGAAATGAGAGTTGAGAATGAATTTATATTAAAGAAAGCAAAGAATCATATGACTATAGTGGATAGAACTATATTAACATATCATCTGAAAATTGCAAAAGTACATTGTTGTCAACAGCTAACACAATAAAGGAAGAACTACCAAAACTAAATATTACTATTGTAAGCAGAAATTAACCAATTTGAACAAAGATTTTAATCCATGGTTCTGTTGGCAGCATTCTAGCAGAATATCCTTGAACCTTGGGAGGTTATCCTATCCAACAAGGGAGAAGATCTCATCATCATCAATAAAAAGTATTTATTTGGTACATGTAAATATGAGCATAAAACCACATAAAATATCAATATTAGAATTATACAAATAAACTCATCCAGTCTTATCAGGCTATCAAGAGTAAAATGCAAATAAATTACTTTAAAAATAGCTGTATTGGTCTAGAAAACAAAGTAAACCTAATAAGGACAAGAAAAGACCTACACATGCAGATTAGTGTTGCCCGCAGTTACCCTATGGTCTTTAACACTTTCCTTGTTTTTATTAAATACACTAGGAAGGACACAATGGCTTAACTGGTCTTTATATCACTTAGATCAGTGGTTCCCAACCTTTTGACTTTTGTGGATGCCCACTTTATCATTAATGTAACCCGAGGACCCCCACTGAATCATAATTAGAATCTGGGGACCCCCTACTGAGTCATTACTGAAAGTTATGGGCTTAATCTGTTAATATCATTTAATTTTCTAAGCAGTCGCGGACCCCCTGAAGAGGCTTCACGGACCCCCAGGGGTCCCCGGACCACAGGTTGGGAACCACTGACTTAGATCCATCAAATGATAATATGCTGTTTTATATGTAAACAAGCTTCCACTTAAAAAAGGGACTACAGATTGTTTTTCTACCTTTATGGTGGAATTTACAGAAAGTGGTTATGTGAAAGTAGATTGAGGTGTTTCATTATGACAGAGGCATTTGATATCTTTGTGTGCCTGCTTGGTGTCTATAGAAATGTGACCAGATGATGAAAAATGGAGGATGAAGCAATACAAGGTTGCTAGTAGTCGTCTTGCCACTATGTTGCGGTTTTGCAGATGTCCTGAGCAGTCAGCGGTCGATCCTTTGGCAGAAGGTGAAGAGGGAGATGCAGAGGAACTCTGGTGAGCTCTTGCATTTGTTATCTGGTGAGATCCCCAAAGCAGAGACGCTAAATAGCCGAAAAGGAGGTTTGGCTACCTAGGAAGGAGGATTGGCTACCAAGAGAGGTAAGAGCCTATCAGAAGGAGCCTCTGACGTCACCTGCAGGCACTGGCAACTCAGAGCAGTCCAGTGTGCCACAAACACCTCTGTTTCCAAGATGGCAGAGGTCTCGGACACACTGGAGGAGCTCTGGGCACCTCCCCTGGGAGGTGCAGGTCAGGGGAGTGGTCACTCCCCTTTCCTTTGTCCAGTTTTGCACCAGAGCAGGGCTGGGGGTTCCCTGAACCGGTGCAGACTGGCTTATGCAGAGATGGGCACCATCTGTGCCCATCAAAGCATTTCCAGAGGCTGGGGGAGGCTACTCCTCCCCAGCCCTCACACCTATTTCCAAAGGGAGAGGGTGTTACACCCTCTCTCAGAGGAAGTCCTTTGTTCTGCCTTCCTGGGCCAGGGCTGCCTGGAGGGCAGAAACCTGTCTGAGGGGTTGGCAGTAGCAGCAGCTGCAGTGGAGACCCCGGAAAGGCAGTTTGGCAGTACCCGGGTTCTGTGCTAGAGACCCGGGGGATTATGGAATTGTCCCCCCAATGCCAGAAAGGCATTGGGGTGACAATTCCATGATCTTAGACATGTTACATGGCCACATTCGTAGTTACCATTGTGACGCTGTCCACAGGTAGTGACCTATGTACAGTGCATGCATGTAATGGTGTCCCCACACTCACAAAGTCTGGGGAATTTGCCCTGAACGATGTGGGGGCACCTTGGCTAGTGCCAGGGTGCCCACACCCTAAGTAACTTTGCACCTAACCTTCACCAGGTGAAGGTTAGACATATAGGTGACTTATAAGTTACTTAAGTGCAGTGGTAAATGGCTGTGAAATAACGTGGACGTTATTTCACTCAGGCTGCACTGGCAGGCCTGTGTAAGAATTGTCAGCGCTCCCTATGGGTGGCAAAAGAAATGCTGCAGCCCATAGGGATCTCCTGGAACCCCAATACCCTGGGTACCTCAGTACCATATACTAGGGAATTATATGGGTGTACCAGTATGCCAATGTGAATTGGTAAATTTAGTCACTAGCCTGTTAGTGACAAATTTGGAAATCAGAGAGAGCATAACCACTGAGGTTCTGGTTAGCAGAGCCTCAGTGAGACAGTTAGGCATCACACAGGGAACACATACAGGGCACATACTTATGAGTACCCGGGCCCTGCCTGGCAGGATCCCAGTGACACATAGACTAAAACAACATATATACAGTGAAATATGGGGGTAACATGCCAGGCAAGATGGTACTTTCCTACATGAAACAACTAAGAAAGTTAATGAAGATTGGTAAGCTAGCCGGGGTTTATGCTAGAAGTGCAGCATTGACGGCATATACCAAAATAGTTACCAATATTGCTGCTACATTGGGGAGTCAGTGCCAAGTGACTGCAGTCATTCATCAATAGCATTGATGTTGACTGAAAAAGTGAAAGGGGCCAAGATGCACTCTTGTCTTAACCTCTGCTTTGTTTAAGGAGTCAGTTTACTTCCCCATGTGTTCCATAATGCAGCTTTGCAGTAAGTTCGCTATACTTGTAGGTAAGTAGTGCAGTAATGTCATTCAGAACCCCAAAGGCAGATATCCACTCAATAGCTTATTATGGTTCACGAGGTCAAACACACTAGGTCCATTAAGCACATACTGTATACAAAGTACCAGACCTAGCTTTTAGATATTTGCCAATTGCGAGATTTAAATTAAGACATTGTTCCACTGTTCCTACGTCCCTTCTGAAATCATACTCTGCACCGTAAAGAATGTTGTTGTCCCCATCCCATTCCTCTAGTCTCTCCAATAATACTTTGCCATGACTGGAGCCTACTTTAAATATTGGAATTATTATAGATTTGGACCAAGAAGACAGAACTCACACCTTCCCCCCTGCACTGCATACCTGTGTGAACACGCACACCCTCAGGTCCAGCAGATGCTGAAATATTTATATGGGTACTCCGTCCGTGCCGGAAGCTTTCCCCTGCACTGACTTCTCTAGTGCTCCCTGGACTTTCTCTTCCTTTCATATTGGATTAGGTTATATCAAATGAAGAGCATTTCCTAAATTTAACTCAGGAGAGGGTGCAAAAATGTAGGTAACATGATTCACTAAGACATCTGCCCTTATAGAGTTTTCTAGGTCCGAGACGGTAATGTCATTAAGAAAGGGGGCATTAAGTCCTCCCAAAAACAAATTATTGTCCTTAGCATCAGTTGCTTATATAAGGCTAGTCTGTACATTGTCCTGTAGATTTCTCTTTCTCATTTTAATAGCTGTTTGTATTGCATTCTGCTGTTTAAAAAGACAACCCAATCTCATGCAAATGTGTGTAGGTGTTTAACCCTCTTGGTGCATGTTAGAAATGGGGTCTTTGGTTGACAGTCAGGTTACCCCCTGTTCAAGCAAGGACCCTCACTCTAGTCAGGGTAAAAGGGAATCACCCTCAGCTAACCCCTGCTTACCCCCTTGGTAGCTTGGCAGAGCAGTAGGCTTAACTTCAGAGTGCTAGGTGTAAAGTATTTGTACCAACACACACAGGGGGTCATTCTGACCCTGGCGGCCGGTGGCCGCCAGGGCCACCGACCACGGGAGCACCGCCAACAGGCTGGCGGTGCTCCCACGAGCATTCTGACCGCGGCGGTTCAGCCGCGGTCAGAAGCGGAAAGTCGGCGGTCTCCCGCCGACTTTCCGCTGCTCGGGGGAATCCTCCATGGCGGCGGAGCGCGCTCCGCCGCCATGGGGATTCTGACACCCCCTACCGCCATCCTGTTCCTGGCGGGTCTCCCGCCAGGAACAGGATGGCGGTAGGGGGTGCTGTGGGGCCCCTGGGGGCCCCTGCAGTGCCCATGCCCATGGCATGGGCACTGCAGGGGCCCCTGTAAGAGGGCCCCACTGTGTATTTCAGTGTCTGCAATGCAGACACTGAAATACGCGACGGGTGCAAACTGCACCCGTCGCACATACCCACTCCGCCGGCTCCATTCGGAGCCGGCTTCCTCGTGGGTTGGGGTTTCCCGCTGGGCTGGCGGGCGGCCTCCTGCAGGTCGCCCGCCAGCCCAGCGGGAAAGCCTGAATGGCCTCCGCGGTCTTTCGACCGCGGAGCGGCCATATGGCGGTTCCCGCGAGGCGGGCGGCTACCGCCGCCCGCCTCAATGAGAATCACCCCCACAGTAACTTAATGTGAAACACTACAAAATGATACAACACCAGTTTAGAAAAATAGGAAATATTTATCTAAACAAAACAAGACCAAAACGACAAACATCCAACATACACAAGTCAAGTTATGAATTTTTTAAAGATTAAACTAAAAAATAGTGCTTAGAAACAAAAATGCTTCGATAAGGTGTTAATACGGCGTCGTGACGGAGTCGTTCCCAACAAGCCGACACCAGCGGCGCCGGACACGGAGTCGCGTAGACCCCCAAGTACAGTACCTTTGGTGGAGAGTGAAAAACAAGCCTATTCGCTAAGTCGGGAATCACGGCGTCTGTGAGAAACGTTGAATCCGCGCACTTCGAGCGGCGTCGGTCACGACGTGGTGCGGCGACTTCCACGGAGACGCGGACTTCAGCGGGGCTGCAGCGGTGTCGGGCCTGCAAAGAGCGCCACGTTCCAGCGAAGGTACACGGCGTCGGGTGCAGGCGGCGTCATCGGATTCAGCAGCGCTGTCGGTCCGAAGTCGATTTCCTTGGATTTCCACCAGCTTTCCTTTCAAGGGCCCAGGGACTGGATAGGGCACCACTTGTCAGAGCAGGAGTCTCTCCAGAGACTCCAGGTGCTTTGTTGTCCCTGAGACTTCAAACAACAGGAGGCAAGCTCTAAATCAAGCCCTTGGAGAGTTCTTCACAAGATGGAAGGAACACACATTCCAGTCTTTGTCCTCTTACTCTGGCAGAAGCAGCACTGCAGGAAATCTCCACAAAGCACAGTCACAGGCAGGGCAGCACTTCTTCCTCAGCTATTCAGCTCTTCTCCAGGCAGAGGTTCCTCTTGGTTCCAGAAGTGTTTCTAAAGTCTGTGGTTTTGGGTGCCCTTTGTATACCCAATTTCTCCTTTGAATTAGGCCTACTTCAAAGTAAAGTCTCTTTGGAATGTGAAATCCTGCCTTGCCCAGGCCAGGCCCCAGACACTCACCAGGGGGTTGGAGACTGCATTGTGTGAGGGCAGGCACAGCCCTTTTAGGTGTGAATGACCACTCCTCCCCTCCCTCCTAGCACAGATGGCTCATCAGGATATGCAGGCTACATCCCAGCTCCCTTTGTGTCACTGTCTAGTGTGAGGTGCAACCAGCTCAACTGTCAAACTGACCCAGAAAGCGAATCCACAAACAGGCAGAGTCACAGAAATGGTATAAGCAAGAAAATGCTCACTTTCTAAAAGTGCCATTTTCAAACACACAATCTTAAAATCAACTTTACTAAAAGATGTATTTTTAATTTGTGAGCTCAGAGACCCCAAACTCCACATGTCCATCTGCTCCCAAAGGGAATCTACACTTAAATCAGATTTAAAGGTAGCCCCCATGTTAACCTATGAGAGGGACAGGCCTTGCAACAGTGAAAAACGAATTTAGCAATATTTCACTGTCAGGACATATAAAACACATTACTATATGTCCTACCTTAACCATACACTGCACCCTGCCCTTGGGGCTACCTAGGGCCTACCTTAGGGGTGTCTTACATGTAAGAAAAGGGAAGGTTTAGGCCTGGAAAGTGGGTACACTTGCCAAGTCAAATTTACAGATAAAACTGCACACACAGACACTGCAGTGGAAGGTCTGAGACATGATTACAGAGCTACTTATGTGGGTGGCACAACCAGTGCTGCAGGCCCACTAGTAGCATTTGTTTTACAGGCCCTGGGCACCTTTAGTGCACTGCACTAGGGACTTACTAATAAATCAAATATGCCAATCAAAGATAAACCAAACACTTACACATTTTGTAAAGGAGCACTTGCACTTTAGCACTGGTTAGCAGCGGTAAAGTGCCCCGAGTAACAAAAACAGTAAAATCAGAGTCCAGCACACATCAACAACCTGGGGAACAGAGGCAAAAAGTTAAGGGAGACCACACCAAAGATGAAAAGTTAAACAGTGCATGTGTTGACCAATGGCCGACACACGCACACTCTCACTGGTGCGGGTCACGACCATAGGCCGACACCAGGGAGGGGTTTTAAAAAATACGAAGCCGCTTTGCACCGGCAGATTTTTTTTTATTTAAAACTACTGGGGAGACACAGAAGAGCATCTGTATCTTCCCCCAATCTCCCACCCGCCTATCTGTGATGTCAGCATGCCGCGAGGCGCACTTACATCACAATTGTTTTCTCCACCGGAACAGGAAGCAGCAGATAAGGCCACTTTCTACTCCTGTGGGAACAACGGGCCTAAAAAGGCCTTCTCTGCTTTCAGGAAAGCATTGTTTGAAAGGAGAGCCTCTCCCCTTTCAAATGAGGCCTTCCTGAAAGGGTTTCTGGCTGTAGATTGCGGTCCTGCTGCGATCCACAGCCAAGAAACACCACTAGACACCAGGCATGTAATCTCAGGGGAGGTCGACCCTCGTCGGAATGGGTGATCCACCAGGGAAATATTTTTTAAAGTGTTTGTTTACCCCTATGGGTAGCGTTACCACCACTCCAGGGCTTAAAAATAAAGAATATTTAAAAAAAGAAATTGAATGGGGAGGTTCGCCGGTGAGCAGTGCTGACCCCTTGTAGATTCTTTTTTTTTTTATAGATGTTTGGTTTCCCTGAGGGCCACACTCTTTAAAAAAAGAAATGAATATATATATATATATATATATATATATATACACGCACACACACACACACATAATGTGAGAGTGAGAGAGAGACTATAGAGGTAGATAAATCTCCCTCTCTCCCTCTCTCATATATAAATGTATATATTTTATATACATATGTGTGTGATCAGGGAAGCCACACACACATAAAAGTGATATATACTGTATATATATATATATATATATATATATATATATATATATATATGTTTATATATATATATATGTTATATATATATGTAATGTGTGTATATATATATATATATATATTGCTTTTAGGCTGTTATAAAAATGTCAAGCTAACTCTTGTGCTTATGCTCCTCCTAGAGAAGGGGATCAGACTTTTGTCTAGTGGGAGTTTTGACGCCATAAACAGATCTGTTTTTTATGTTAATAGCTGAGTGAATTAGTAAAGACAGCCGTTACCTGTGCATTAAAACAAATTAAATGTATGTGCAAGTGGGGCTATGGAGAGATGAAGGGCACTTTTGCTAGGTGGTAGTGAGGGAATCTGAGAAGGATTGGGAGCACCAAAAAATGATTGTCGGACTGGGCACCGCAAGCGCTAAAGGCTGTGATGATGGGTATGTGGCAAGGTAAAGTAATAGTGTGTATTCTTTGGGTTTTTTCAGTGTCTTCAGAGAACCTGCTGATTGAGGGTTGAAACGAAGATAAGGTGATTGACATTTACTGTTGCACACATCACACACACCCCCACCAGCAATTTTGTGACCATATCTGCCTTCTACGTAGTCTAGTGTTTTAGAAGGACAGTTTAGCTGCGAGCAGAAATGGCTTCTTATTGGATGACTGCTTCTCAAGCCCTAACTCGGGTTATGGAGGACAGCTCTGAGGCAGGATCAAAGACTAAGACAGCAGATACTGAGACAGCATCTGAGGGAGAGGACAAAGGAGCAGAATCTAGGAGCAATTTTTCATTTGGCAGAGTCCCATCCAACAACTCCTCTTCCAGTGATACTGAGGGAGACGATGAGGACAGTTCTGCGCTCCCTTCGCAAGCACGGTCTGTGCAGTGGGTTAGCCCATCCCAGACAGTAGGTGCATGCGGCGGCAAGCACAGACAGGATGCTCTCTTGGTAGCCCCCCAATTTAGTTCAGCCACCAATTCTACCTTTTATTGGTGACGCTGGATGTAAAGTAGATACGGCCAACTTTTTTCCAATTGACTACATCCATCTCTTTTTGGATGTTGACTTACTTCAGCAAATTGTGCAATTGTGCAACAAACAAATGTGTATGCTGAAATATTTGAGGGACCATGGAGGCACTCTAGGGCCCCGTTCTAGGATATGCCAGAAAAATCCCACTTTGTTGGCGGAGTTGAAGGTATTTTCGGGCCCTAAGCTCAAAATGGGGTTAGAGCAAAATCCCACCTTGCAGTCCTATTGGATGACTCTCACGGTTTGGGTAACTCCTCATCACAGGGCCGTGACTGGAAGGGGCTCAAATCATGTTTTAGAGACATCAAAATTATCTATCTCAAAACAACCTGGTTTTGTAAGGTGGGCATTTGCCTGTCAGTCCTGGGCTTAGCGGCCATTAGGGGGAAACCTACCAAACTAGACACACAGGGGAGTCCACAGAGGTGTGACTTGTGTGCACTCCCCAAAGTTTTCCTACCCAGAATACCCTGCAATGTAAAATGTTGAATAGAAACTCTATTTTTGTGTATCCCTGCATATTCCTGTAGTTTATGTCACAGAAATGCAAGGAACAATGGTGCTATATTCAACATTTTACCTTTGCAAGACATTCTGGGGGAAAAACTCTGGGGAATCCTCACAAGCGAAACACCCCTGGAGTCCCCTTGATGTCTACTTTTCAGAAACGTCAGAGTTTGATAGGTTTCCCTAAATGGTTCATGATCCGAGGACTAATTAGTACACTCATCTTAGTTATCATTATCGCTACAATACGTTTTTTTACCTTCCCTGTCGTAGGCACTTGGCCTACCCACACAAGTGACATAACATTTTTATTGGGGGACATGGGGGAATGCTGGGTTGAAGGAAGTTTGTGGCGCCCCTCAAGTTTCAAAACGTTCCATCACCGAAATGTGCAAACACTTTTTTTAGCCAATTTTTGAGGTTTGCAAAGGATTCTGGGTGAGAGTCCCACAAGTCACCATTCCTGGATTACCGTAGGTGTCTAGATTTAAGAAATGTACAGGTTTGCTAGGTTTCCATGTATTTTCAGTGGGAAAATGTGGTGTCCACCTTGTGGTTTAGGCTGTTTCCTGTCACGGTGGATAGCTTATGTGAAAATAAAACGTTATGGAGCCTTTAGCGCCAACTACCCCAAATAGCCAATAAAGGGCTCATCACTAGGGGGGGGGGTGCACTGCAGTTAAGGGGTTAAGTATTACTCACGTGCCTTAATAATAATAATCAAACCACCCCCCTTTGCCTTTTTGTGTTGGCCCTGACCACATTCCTTAGTTTCTAGTTAAGAAATGTTGAGATCACAGTGTGTGCATCTATAACTTTGGCAGTTTGTAGTTGTGCTTTAGACAATAACAAAAATGGTCTATGTTACCTCATATTCAATTGGCATTAGGGGTGAGGTCACAAGGTATTCTAAGGTCAGATTAAACTAAAGGCATTCCCTTTTCTATTACAGATATCTCTCTCTCCCAGCAGTTAGTTACTTCGACATCCTTTCTCTCACATGGTCACTCTCATTATCTGAGCTATAATAGACACCCGAGGTGGCACCTGGAGATGGAGCCTCAATACCTTCCTGCAAGCTTTGAGAGGAAGAAAATCGTTACAAGATATCATTGGATATAATGCATGTTGGGGCTTTATCACTCAAATAGAGACTGTCAGTTCTATTGTATTAGGTTAACTCTTGAACGCTTTTTTTGCATGGTGCATTTTACTGTATGATTGCTAACATGTAAATCGTTTTGGAGTCATATTGATTTTTTTTTTACTTCCTAAACATAATATTTCAATGCTTCCATTTATAAACATGTTTTCCCATTGATATTTAAAACATTTCTCAAGGCACATTTCGGGAATAGTATATCCTACACGATTTGTGGAACATCCTTTTTCTGTCCCCTGAAGCAGAACCACAGAAAACAGCATCCACCCTTTCTCCTGTCTACTTCTATGAACTTTTTCCTGGATGATAGAAGTTGTTAAAATGTGTTATTTGAGCCAGTAATCATTCGAAGTGGTAATAAAGCCGGCTGCACATCATGTGTTTGTTTTTGTAGGGTTTCATTCTGAAATGACTTCACTTTTGGCATGCTATTGTCACCACATTTACCTTGGATATCACCCTGACATTAGTGTTCCAGAAAATATCCCCGACTGTTCAATTTGCCTACATCTAGAAAACGCTTATTTTAATAATCATCTCACAACTTATGCTTGTATTCTTCTGAAATGAGGGGCATTTTATGACTTTTGCTAACTGTGCTTGTTTGCTGGAACACGTATGAACCTCGAGCCCATTAATAAAGAACCAGGTAATGTCTTGGTTTATTCCAATAGTATGTTTTGTCGCCCATATTAAGCATGATGCATATAACTTCCCACTTTTGCCTTCCTAGTCTCCGCAATATATAATTTTTTACATGGATCTCAGACTCTTGTACTTGCTATAGCTACACACAGCATTTATTGACAAGTTTGCTTCATGTCTGCAAACCCAGCCATGGGATGTGCACCTTACAACAACTGCCAAACACTGGAAACAAATCTCGAGACTCCAGACAAAGACCTACTACATAATAACATAACATAAGGACATAGTGGCTCATCAAATTATCACGAGCAGCTGATTGTGCTGGACATGTGATATATTCTCTTAACTCTGACACTAAATACTAACAGCCCATTCTTTGATGTCCTTTTTCCAGAATCAAATCTCTGGTTTGGTGATCTGACTGCTACAAGTTGCCAAACTGCACACAACTTCCACAGATACACAATCTGCATTGCCATTTTTTAGGTAAGACCTTAACATCTTTAGGCCGAACTACAGACTCAATGTTGAGTCTAATACATTGGTTAGATATCTTCTTGAATGGCTTGCAACCTGACTTGACAAACATAACCTGCAGAGCAGTGGCGTCCGGTAGCTTTAGGAGGGAGGGGAGCGGGCGGGACACACACACACACACACACACACTCATTCTTTCACACACAGACACGCATGCACATCCATTAACAACACTCATACGATTCAAATATGCACGCACACACCAAACATTCATTTTAAAATATCGCACACACTCATTCTTTCACACACACACGCACGCACATCCATTAACAACACTCATAACACTCAAACATGCACGCGCACACCAAACATTCAATTTAAAACATCACACACACACACACTTACCTTCAGCCTCCAGGTCCCAGGAGGGTTGGGACTGCTGCCTTCCCTCATTGGCTGACCTTAGGTAAGGCAGCAGTCCCAGCCTCGTCACAGAGTGGGATGGGGTCAGTGAGACTGCTGACCCCCACCCCACTCTGTGACGAAGTGTCCCTGATTGACACTCGCCCTAGGCACTTCAGGGCTTATACCTGAAGTGCCCAGGGAGAGTGTCAATTGGTGACGCTTTCCTCGTCACCCTGGGAGGGCCTCAAGGCACCTTTGCTGAGTCGAGTACTCACAACCATAGGAGCTGTGACCTCCTCAGCCCAGCAAAGTTCACTTGTACTCTAATAGGCTGTACACTGTCCCTCACAATAGGCCTAATGACCCTGCATTGTCAGTGCAGCCAGCTCGAAGGCAGAGGAGTAAGGAAAATCCAAGAACTTCAAAGGACTTTTCCTGAAACTTCTCCCACCTTCCACCACAGTATTAAAATGGGGCTCTCAAACACACTCTTCAGTTCACTGCTGGACCTATGGAAGGACGTTCAGAGACGTGCCTGTTACTGCGACCTGCTGAGCACTCTGGCATAGGGCTGCTGTAACCGTAAGGACTACTTTGCTGCCTGGAGCTTACATTGAACCCGCAGTGGCCAGCCCTGCTGTTGATCCCTGCTTTTACACCTGTTCCTAGGACTACCAAAAGTGATTCCAAGGGCTAGATTCCTCGTCTCTTGTTCAGAGCCACAGGGACATAGCAGGATTCTATCATGTTGAAGCCGCACCGGGACCCAGGCTTAGTGAGTCCTGAACATCAATATATCTCCACACACTCCTGGACCATTGATTGTGCTGCCTAGATGTCTGTGGTTGATGATTCTGTCTTTTAGGTGCTATTTTGAGGTGTAAATAATACAAATTCATCACTCCAGTTCTACTGATTTTTTTTTCTTGTTCGGAACACAGACACCAGCCTCAGCCAGTGACTACAATATATAAACAACTGGCTCTATAGCAGGTCAGTTGCTACTCTTAACCCCTCAATGCAGCATTAAAAGAAATACAGATTGATACACTGATAGTGTCCTGCATTTTTTACAAGCAAAAAACTGCAATTTAGGGCCTTAGTTTCGGAAAGGTTTAAGTGGGTTTGCCTCTAATGTATTTAATATTTGCCTCTAATGTGTTTAGTATTGAATCTAACAGCCTCATAATGAATATGAAAATTAAGGTAGTAAATAGAATATGTGCACAATGGGAGAAATATTTTTTCTTTAGTCATATTCATGGTGGTAAATCCTTTTGGCAGGTAATTCATGTTTTGAGCCAGCAGTGGCATAGAGTGATTTTTAATATATGACACATATTTCTCAATGTATTTCTGGTTCTGTGTACACAGTCTAGATTGTCATTCGTTCCAGTTTCTTCTGCACATTTTGAATGTTCTATTCATAAAGTGTTTAAACATTAAGGTCCAGAGGTACGGCTGTGAGATTTGTAACATACAATTTGGGACTTGTTAGACTTTTCATCCTTGGTGTTGTCTCCTTTAACTTTTTGCCTCTGTTTCCCAGGTTGTTGATGTGTGCTCGACTCTGATTTTGCTGTTTTTGTTATTCTGGACATTTTACCACTGCTAACCAGTGCTAAAGTGCAAGAGGTCCTTTACAGATTGTGTATGTAATTGGCTTATCCATGATTGGCATATTTGATTTACTAATAAGTCCATGGTAGAGTGCACTAGAGGTGCCAGGGCCTGTACATCAAATACTACTAATGGGCCTGCAGCACTAATTGTGCCACCCACACAAGTAGCTCTGTAATCATGTCTCAGACCTGCCACTGCAGTGTCTGTGTGTGCAGTTTTAACTGTACATTCGACTTGGCAAGTGTACCCACTTGCCAGGCCTACACCTTCCCTTTTCTTACATGTAAGGCACCCCTAAGGTAGGCCCTAGGTAGCCCCAAGGGCAGGGTGCAGTGTATGGTTAAGGTAGGACATATAGTAATGTGTTTTAAATGTCCTGACAGTGTAATATTGCTAACTTCATTTTTCACTGGTGCAAGGCCTGTCCCTCTCATAGGTTAACATGGGGGCTACCTTTAAATCTGATTAAAGTGTAAATTCACATTGGGAGCGGATGGACATATGGAGTTTGGGGTCTCTGAGCTCACAATTTAAAAATACATCTTTTAGTAAAGTTGATTTTGAGATTGTGTGTTTGAAAAATGCCACTTTTAGAAAGTGAGTGTTTCCTTGCTTATACCATTTCTGTGACTCTGCCTGTGGATTCCCTGTCTGGGTCAGTGACACAAAAGGGAGCTGGGGTGTAGACTGCATTTCCTGATGAGCCATCTGTGCTAGGAGGGAGGGGAGGAGTGTTCACTCACACCTGAAAGGGCTGTGCCTTCCCTCACACAATGCAGCCTCCAACCCCCTGGTGAGTGTCTGGGGCCTGGCCTGGGAAGGCAGGATTTCACATTCAAGAGAGACTTTGCTTTGAAGTAGGCCTACTTCAAAGGAGAAATTGGGTATAAGAAGGGCACCTAAAACCACAGACTTTAGAACACTTCTGGAAACCAAGAGGAACCTCTGCCTGGAGAAGAGCTGAAGAGCTGAGGAAGAGGAGCTGCCCTGCCCGTGACTGTGCTTTGTGGAGGTATCCTGCAGTTGCTGCTTCTGCCAGAGTAAGAGGGCAAAGACTGGACTTTGTGTGCCTTCCATCTTGTGAAGATCTCCAAGGGCTTGATTTAGAACTTGCCTCCTGTTGTTTGAAGTCTCAGGTACACCATAGACTTCTCTCTGCCAGCACCTGGAGTCTCTGGAGAGACTCCTACTCTGCCTTGTGGTGCCCATCCAGTTCCTGGGCCCCTGAAAGGAGAAGCTGGCAGCCTAAGAGGAAGAAATCCATGCACAGAACGCCGTGCGGGAAAAAGATCGCGCTACTCCGATTTGTGGCTGAAAAATCACCGCGCCGCCGGCTACCTGTTGAAAATTGGCGCTCACCTACAACGCGATTGAAGAATCGATGCACGGAGCTGGAGAAATTATGCACAGCATCGCTGGTGGAGGCTGGAAGATCGCAACCCATGCTGTGTGGTTGTCCGATCATTGTGCAGCTGGATTTCCGATGCAAACACTGTTGGGCATGTAAAAATAACACAAGGCCTGTCCGGACCTGAGAGTGCTGACTGGATTGACGCATCTCTCTCCTGCGGAGAGAAGAAACGACGTGTCCCGATTCGACGAAAGGAGAAACGGTGCAAGGTCTCGCTCGTGAGTGACATCGACTCATCGCAAGCCCTTTTTGATGCACACTCAGCCGTGCTGGGTTATTTTTGACACACCCAAGGTACATTTTCACGCTGACAGTGTTAGTGTGTGTTTAAAACTTCATGAAGACTCTTTTTGCTTTTTAAATGATGACTTTTGTATTGTGGATTTTTGTTGTTTTGGTCTTGTTTTGTTTAGATAAATATTTCCTATTTTTCTAAACCTGTGTTGTGTCATTTTGTAGAGTTTTCATTAAGTTACTGTGTTTGTTGGTACAAATACTTTACACCTATCACTCTGAAGTTAAGCCTACTGCTCGTGCCAAGCTACCAAGGGGGTAAGCAGGGGTTAGCTGAGGGTGAGTCTCTTTTACCCTGACTAGAGTGAGGGTCCTTGCTTGGACAGGGGGTATACCTGACTGCCAACCAAATACCCCATTTCTAACAAGACTAATTTGTGAATCACAAATTGTGAGTTGCAAAACCAAATGTACAGTGTGAAGCACACTGTTTGCGATTCCCAATGGGGTCACAAATGACCCACCCCATCAATATTCATGAGGTAGGTCGCGTTTTGCAACCCCATTAGGAGTAGCTGCACTCACAGGGATGGTGGCCTGCTGGGGACAGCAGACCACCATGTCTGTGACTGCGTTTTAAATAAAGCTTTTCTTTTTTGTGTGAAGTGCAGTCCGTTTTCCTTAATAGAAAACAGGATGTATTTGAAACAAAAAAAAGTGAAAAGTTTTTTAAATTTTTTTTCAAAGTAGGCAGTGGTCCGTGGGACCAATAGCAGCTCGGAAAAAATATTTTTGCATCCATTCACAAAGGAGAAGGGTCCCTTGGGGACCCCTTCTTATTTGGGAATGGGTTACTATTAAGTTGAAATTGGTGGTAACTGTGATTGTTTTCCGATTGCAATTGCGGTCACAAAACAATCATACATCCCCTGCGACTCGCAATTAGGAACGGACAACCTTTGAATGCTCTTTCCTAGTTGTGAGTTGCAATCCCTATTTTGTGAGTCTGTATTTGCATGCTGGCTCGCAAAATAGGGATGGTACATTAGGAAAGGCCATTTTGTGGTCGCAAAAGGTGAAATTCTCCTTTAGCAACCGAAAAATCGCGTCATACATCAGGCCCTAAATAACCACTTCTTATGGTGTTTTAACCAAACCTCTTTCCCATATTGCTCTCCACGCCACACCTGTCAGCTGCACATACTTGTTAATTATAAACAACCACAATCATGAACATTATGAGATGTTCAACATTCTTTGATGCATCACAGTGATTAAGGCACCATAATAAGTTAAACTCAATGTGTTTACATGTGAGCTTCTTCTTCACACAATGCAGGGGACTGAAACCACCTTGTGCTTCATGACTCTAAATCGGCCGGAAGGATGAAGAGCACAGTTGTGCAGATCTCCAGGAACGTACTGCGAGTTACGTTTTAAGCCTCAACCCCTCTAGATCGTATTCTGGTAAAATTTCTAGATTTGTGTGGATGGTAAAATAGCTCAGCAGGCTGAATGCTGGCTTCAGAAACCTGGATAAAATGATGTGCAATAACAGTTTTAAATCCCCAGCATCTCACTGATTATACTACTGTAATTAATAAATCCATAATATAATAATTAGTGGTGTATGTTATATACATGCCAAACATATTTAGTGTATGCAAAACCAAACTAATATAATAAATTGAATATTTTGTATGTATGTCTGTCACACAAATTAATGATCAAGCAAACCATGATGTCAATTAAATAGACATAACAGTTTCCTGATGACTCACTCGGGTGTTAGGGGAATAACTCACAATTTCGCATGCTGTATAACCTGAAGGCCCATTTAACCTTTGTGCACACTAGTTCTGAGAGAGAGGACATTCTACACACAAGCTCCCATACAATTAGGCACCTGATGCTAGGGGCAAATAATGTGCTAGGATATTTGAGGCACTACTTGAGAATGTGACGGCTGTAGCTCTGGTCAATTACACATGTTCTGTCATGTTGCACCTATACAACACCATGGCAACACTCTCTTGGTGGTTATTCAAAATACGTTTTTTTCTGTTTCACTCTCTTTCCTCCTGGTTTATTAATGTCAGTTTCTGTAACATCAACAGAGCCCAAGGTCTTGTGAAATAATATCGTGTTATGTCAGAGTCAAAGGTCACACGCGGTCTCTTCCTGTGAAGTCAAGGAGTGAAGAGTCAATGGGTGTGATGTCACTTCTGCTAGCCCTGGCATTTTACAGAATCAGAGCCCATGGCTGTAGTCCTAAATGAGAGGGACATTACTCGGTTGTTTTCAGTTAACAATATGTATTGTTTTGTTTGTTTTAAGCTGACGTATGCAATATATGTGGTTATGGTATGGTTTCAAAGTATGTGAAATAAATTAAGAATTTCGATTGTGCCTAAAGGTATGTAATCCAAATATGGAACCTCACTTATAAGAATAGTGTTTAGAAATATACATGGCCGGCGTTTAAAACGGAAAATGAAAAAAGTAGAAACCCCGTCTGTTTGTTGTATAGAGAAAGTTCAATTACATCATAAATTAGGGCTGGGTAAACAGACTCCTCATTTGCTTTTAGTTAAACACGAGAGACATGGAGATGAAGTCAGCTTCTTCACTCTCTTGTGTTTTAATCAGCGACAGTTGCAAACATTCCCGTGAGTCCTATTGTACAAATGTCATTTATTTTTTTCCAATTAATAATTTTGCAATTTTGAACACACCTTAGGGGTTAGACTGGGATTTAGCTCTGGGCCACCAGGTGCGAATCTGGCCTGTTTCCAAGCGTGAGTTCACTCTGCTCTCTGAAGACGCACTTATTCCGTGGCGCCATCTCTCTGTTTAATCAAATCTACCGGGAAGGCCATGCCTCCTAGGATTTCCTCTCACAGTCATGCAAACTCTTGTTTTTCTCATTAGTGGACTTGTTTTGTATGACCAAAAGCTGCCAATAGTAACAGCTAAACTGGAACGTCAACAAAACTGACCAGCGTTTGTCCATTGTAATATTTCAACAATCATATACGTGAAGAGACGTTTCTCAAACACTGCCCAAAGCAAAGGTACTGTTGTGATAGGCATCCCATGCTCAAAATGCATACATCATAGTAATATAATATAGTAAAATAGATGTTTGTTGCTAAATTCCCAAATACTCTCCATGCTAGCATGACTGCCGATGGTAAGTTTCAATTGCCGATCCTTTGGCGCTTAAGAATACTACCCTAACCCTCAGGAGACCATGGAACGCCGATTCAATGTACATTTTCATAAAGTGGAACATATTTAAGCACACATATGTTTTTCAGTGATTTTGTGTCAGATGTTTGGAAACATGACTTCCTAGTTACGATTCCAAGTGGGGTGCAAATAGACCTACCTCATTAATATTCATGAGGTAGATCTCGCCTTGCGACCCACTGGGAATCGTAAAATATAACAAGGATGGTGGCCTGCTGGAGTCAGCAGGTCACCATGCCTGTGATTGCTTTTAAATAAAGATTTTTTTTTTCTAAATGCAGCCTGTTTTCCTTAAAGGAAAACGCGATGCGTTAGGAAAAAAAAACGAAAATTAAAAGTTTTCCTTTCATTTTTTAAGAACAGGCAGTGGTCCTTGGGACCACTGCCTGCTATTAAAAAATGCTTTTACAGACATTCACAAAGGGGAAGTGGTCCCTTGTGCACACCTTCCAGTTTGCAAATGGGTTACCACCAGCTTGAAGTTGGTGGTAACCTGCGAATGTTGTGTAACCCCATTTCGGTGACAAACCATTCAATGATACCACTGTGGTTCGGTTTTAGGAAAGGACTTCCTATACACGTCCCTTCCTAATATCGAATCACAATGCCAAATGAATCGCAAGTGCATTTGGAACATTCCAGACAACTTTTAAGCTGTTGCAAACAGCTTGATTCTGCAAATCAGACCCTTTTCGACCACTAAATTGCTTTTATGATCTGACCCTTTGGGCCAGATGTATCAAACATTTTTGCGATCACAAAAATGCATTTTGGTATGTAACAAGTCCAATTCGCGATTCGGTAATTTGTTACCGAAACGCAAATTGGATTTGCAACTACATACGATTCGGTATTAGGAAGGGGCGTGTCAAGGGTGTCGCTTCCTAGTACCGAATTGCAGAAGTATGTATGATTGTTTTGTAACAGTGAATGCGGTCACAAAACAATCGCAGTTACCACCAATTTCAAATTGGTGGTAACCCATTCGGACAGAATAAGGGGTCCCCAAGCAACCCCTTCCCCTTGGTGAATGCATGTGAAAATGTTTTTTAAGAGTAGGCAGTGGTCCCGCGGAGATTCATACATTCCAATAGTGATTACTTAATTGCGATTTGCAAAAAATCACAATTAGGTAATCGCTAGTGTGAAGAATGATACATCTGGCCCTTGGTTATTTATCATCCTTATGTTACTTTATCTATTGTTTATTGAGCTCAACATATGCAACCTCTCAAAAATAATACACTTAAACGTGGTACAATCAACTAAAACCCAGCACCACTATGCCTTGGGCCCCAAGGAACTCAACAAAAGAAAACAGCGGGATCCTTGTTAAAAGTAAAGGCTTAAGCAATGTCTTTAATTTGCCATGACAGAGCTTTGTGTTTTAAAGGAAGATTATTTCATTTCCTTACATTTCTAGACTTACTACGGAAAAACCTCTGCCTCTTAAAGTGGCGTACATGCTCGCAGAAACTTGAACTAAACATTGATGTAAAAAACGTAGGTTTTAAGCTTGGCTTGCACCAGATAATGCTGGCTTATTTGCATCAATCACCCTGTAGTGATGGACATGTCCTTAAAGATCGTACTGTGTTTCTTAGGCATCTAATGCAAAGATCTCGGCAGCATCTTCATTTTATCGCCTCTTGACAGACCACATCTCAAATCTGAGGCTGCATTCTACCGGTAGTCAGGGTACCGGTTTCACACGAGCAGCAAGACATATGGCTTTTGCACACTATATGCATTATTAAATGAATCTATTGACAACTCCCATGTGTGACTGATGATTGGTAAATGACCAGAAAATGTCCTCAAATGTCTTATTTGGAGGAAGCAGAAGTAAGTGACCTTCCATGGTTGATTTTCCAGAAACAAGTTTGTAACACTGTGAATGAAGAGTGTTTGCACAAACTTTTCAGGAATTGGAGGACAGTCCATAATATGGGGGCAAACAACCTTTTCCAGGCTGTTGGTTTTCACAGTGGTGAATACTGTGTTTTGCTGGGATTGAATTTTAAGAAATGTTCAACTATTCACCATCTAGTGAGGATTAGACTCCTGGGTAGTATGGAAGGTATGTGGTTCTTCTTTCTCTTTTGGCTTGTTTTGAGAGAACGAAAGTCAGTTAAGTGTCATAAGCATACATATCAAATTTTTCCCCTACTGAGTGCAGGAATATATCGAGCCATAGGTTGTATAACTTGATTAGGGAAGTGGATAGTGCTGGCTTTTGGGGGGCACAGTAGCTAGATATCCCTGAAAGAAGTAGGGGCTTAGCCCAATTTGTCTGAAATTCCAATTTTGCGATTCCCAAAAACCGAATCCGTAGAAAATCACTATTTGGAAATCACAAAACAGAATGTATGTAACCTGCTAATTCCTAGTACTGATTCCTACGGATTCGCATTTCTTATTAGGGAATTGCAAATTAGGAAAACACTAATTGCGATTTCCTAGTAGGAAATGGCACAACTAACCTATAGGGCCATGAAAACCACAGATTAAAAATTAAATTAAAGTGAAATTGAAGAATCACACTGAATGCGTGAGTCTAAATGAAAGTTAATTTCAGTACTCTAGGGGCAAGATGTAGCATTTTCTAATTTCGCGAATCGGAAATTGCGAGTCGGTGCGACTCGCAATTTCCGATTTGCAAAATCGGATGCAGAACAGTGTCTCAGACACCGTCTGCGAGTCGCTACGGGGTCGCAGCGACCCACCTCATTAACATTAATGAGGTGGGATGCATTTTGCAACCCCATAGCGAGTCCCTGGACTCACAGGGATGGTGGCCTGCTGAAGACAGCAGACCTCCAAAGCAGTTTTTTTATTTTATTTTGCAGCCCGTTTTCCTTAAAGGAAAACGAGTTGCAAAATAAAAAAAATAACAAAACCATTTGGTTTCGGTTTTTCAGAGTAGGCAGTGGTCCATAGGACCACTGCCTTCTCTGAAAAATCCTTTTTGGCAACATTCACAAAAGGGAAGGGGTCCCATGGGAACTCCTTCCCTTTTGCAAATGGGTTACCACCAGTGTGACACTGGTGGTAACTGCAAATTGCTTTGCGACCGCATTCGCGGTCACATAGCAATTTAGCATAGCGGTGTGAGTCGCAAATAGGAAGGGGACACCCCTTCCTATTTGCGAGTCGCATTCACAATTTGCGAGTCGGTACCGACTCGCAAATTGTGAATGAGCATTGCAAACGGCATTTTGCATGGCGCAAACTGTGATTTTCGCAGTTTGCACCATGCAAAATGCATGCTACATCTGGCCATAGATCCCCTCCTTTCCGTCTCTGAAAAAAGAATGCAAATGGATCCTCTGTTTTATACAGGTCTATTAATCTTCACCTCTTTTATCTGATCAAGCAAATGGGTTAAGATGTGACATGTATTGCTAAAGCCTCCGTGGACATATTTATGTGACTGACATTTGCACACAAACATACGCAGAGCGCAAACATTTTTTACGTGGTTATAGTTAAAACTAATCATCCAATGCAGTTTTATTTATTAAAAGCCTTCCTTAAAGTGGCCAGAGATAAGCCTGGTTTTATGATTCTTTGTTTAAATCCCGATTCCATTTTTCAGACAGATAAAATAACTTCAATGACAATTTCTTCCTCTAATGAAGGTTGGAGTTCTAGGCAAGTGACTAGAGCTGCAATTATTATCGGCATGAGTGACTGCAGGCTGGGGGGTCCAGCTATGTGTAGAGAGTACAATTTGCAAATGTGCTCATAGATCATTCAAAAGATGACCTAAGGTGTCGGGGGACCTGGAAGATGTAGAGCAATGAAGGCACTAGCAAATGAAGCACAGGTGCTAGGGGTTTAGGATCTGATGTACAGATGCAATTTTGCATTCCCTAAATAGCGACTTCATAGAAATCACTATTTAGGAAATGCCCTCATTCCAAACTTGGCGGTAAATGCCACATACCGCCGTGCTTACGGCCGCCAACATACCCTGACCGCAGCGGTAATCCGCCACGGGTATCATGACCCACACGTAGACTACTGCCACAATACAGAAACCCACACAAGTCCGCCAGACCAAAGGTCAGTGATAAACTGGCGATATCCAAGCCCACACCGTTACGCCAACAGGAATACGCCCACAGTATCACGACCCACGAATCAACGCGGCAGTCTTTCAACCACTGTAAACCATTGGCGGTACACAATGCTGCGCTCAAAATACACACACTCAAACAAAACTACACCACATTGGACTAATCAAAATACACAAACCTGACACACATCCACACACCACACCCACAAACTCAGACTACTATAAAACACCCACCCACATTACCCACAACCCCTTACAACGAAAAAAAGACATAACCAACTGGGAAAGACATGCCAGGAGCACCTACTCAATCAGAGGCCCAGAACACCATCACCCAATCACCATTGACACACATCACAGCATACACAACAACACATCACCCCACACATCACCCCACACATCACCCCACACATCTTCACACATATCACTCACACCACACCCATGGCACTCCAAAGACACCCCAGGTTTTCAGAGGAGGAGCTAAGGGTCATGGTGGAGGAAATCATCCGGGTAGAGCTACAGCTATTCGGATCACAGGTGCAGCAGACGTCCATTGCAAGGAAGATGGAGCTATGGCGGAGAATCATGGACAGGGTAAACGCCGTGGGACAGCACCCAAGAACCAGGGATGACATCAGGAAGAGGTGGAATGACCTACGGGGGAAGGTGTGTTCCCTGGTTTCAAGACACCAGATTGCTGTACAGAGGACTGGCAGTGGACCCCCACCTCCTCCCCCACAACTAACAACATGGGAGGAGCAAGTCTTGGCGATCATGCATCCTGATGGCCTCACAGGAGTAGCAGGAGGACTGGACTCTGGTAAGTCAAATCGTAACTACTTCATCCCCCGAAGCTACCTGCATGCCATCAGAAACTCCTACCCCTACCCTCACCCCATCACTCAACCAACTCACATATACCTCACTAGCACAACCCACCCATCCCAATATCAAGCCCTACATGCAACAACAATGCATGGACACCCATCACAGACCTGCATGGGCACCCATCACCCCAGCATGCCCAATAGAGAAAATCGCCCAGCCCACAAAATCACCACTCACACAAGGCCAAGCCGACAGGGAAAGCACAATCATAGAGGGAAACACACCTATGCACAAGATGTCACACGCAGATACACTAACAATGCATTTGCATCACAACAAGACCCCTACCCAACGTCACCGGAGAGGAGGTGCCAGCTACACCCAGCCCCCCCGAAGAGGGCCACAGTGATGACAGCAGCTCTGCACACCTGGATCTGGATGACCAACCTGGCCCATCAGGGACCTCTGGACAGTCGGTTCCCCTGCCACAATCCCAACCCACCACAGACCCTCCCCCCTCAGGAAACACCAGCACAACACCCACCCAGCGGGCCCATACCTCTGTCCCCAGAACACGTCAATCAGCAGTGTGTCCACCATTACAGGGACCCCAGGCAACCCCGCAAACACAGGACGATCAGGGACTTGGGGTCAGTGGCAGTGGGCACACGGTTCAGGGGACAGAGGCACAGGACAACAGGGAAGCTGGGTGGACTGCTGTGTGACAGGGGAAGGACAGGCCAAGGGAACCAAAACACCACGAGGCACTCTCAAACATCATGGGAGCATACCACCATTCCCAGGAGACCATGGTTACAGAAGACCCAGCGGCTGCAGGAGGGACAGTACATGGGTATCAGGGAGGACCTAAAAAAATATACAACTTCCTGGTCACCATTGCAGGGGTGCTGGCTGACATGAGCAAGACCATGAGGGAGGCAATGGCACAACAAAGGGCGCCTGACACTAGCCAAACCGAGGAACAGCCTTCCATCTCCGCCGGCGCTAGTGGACAGGAGGCCCCGCCACAGGACCAACAGGCCACCAGCACCCCACCCCCTGTAAAAAGAAAACCAACCCACAAAGGGTCCCTGCTATCCAGGCAGAAGACAGAGAACATTGCCAAGACCCCCGCCAGGAAATAAGACTCTCCTGATTGTCACCCTTCTGTCCCACTCTGTCACCCTGTCCACCTTGAACTGCCAATATTCTCCTTCCTATGCCCCATTGTGCAATGAACCTGTGATACCAAGAGACTGGACTCTAACTGGACATTCCTCCACCATCACCCCAGCCCCTTGCACATACCCCAAACTTATTGACACAAAAATAAACACCCTTGAAACAAATACCATACTGGAGTCAGTGTAATGATTTGAAAAATGTATTAGTACAACATTATCAATGCATTGCAACGTATATATTCAGTGAAATATACTACAGGATGACCTTTGGTGGGCAGCAGTACATAAAGCAGGAGCCAGAATGGGGCACACAGATCTGAAAATAGAGATTCCAAAGGGTACAGTCAGTGTCCATAGACAGAGGGTAAGAGGCTGCCATGTACAATGTCCAAAATATTACTGAGTAGTAAAGTTGAGTTACAGTCTGTTACCTTTATGTCACTGGAAGTACTGCTGTATAATGTTTCTTCTGTTGTCCACATCTTCTTCATCTGCCTCATCTTCCTCACTGTCCACAGGCTCCACCGCTGCCACAAGACCATCTCCAGGCTCATCCTCCTGCAGAAAAGGTACCTCACGTTTCAAGGCCAGGTTGTGCAACATACAGCAGGCCACGATGATCTGGCACGCCTTCTTGGGTGAGTAGTACACACTGTCAGATGGAGGTACCGGAACCTGGCCTTCAGGAGGCCGTAGGTTCTCTCAATAATCTTCCTTGTACACCCATGTGCCTCATTGTAACGTTCCTCTGCCCTTGTCCTGGGATTCCTCACTGGGGTCAGCAGCCATGAGAGGTTGGGGTAACCAAAGTCACCTGTAAAGATCGAGGGACAACTGTTAAACACACACTAACCCTTAGGGACAACCCCATACCCAGACACTTACTTATACTGTGTGGGGACCTTGGGCTCACCTATTAGCCACACCCGGTGCCTCTGGAGTTGACCCATCACATAAGGGATGCTGCTATTCCTCAAGATATAGGCGTCATGCACAGAGCCAGGATATTTGGCATTCACATGGGAGATGTACTGGTCCGCCAAACACACCATCTGCATATTCACCGAGTGATAGCTTTTTCCATTCCTGTAAACCTGTTAATTTCTCCGGGGGGGAACAAATGCCACATGTGTACCATCAATGGCACCAATGATGTTGCGGGTTTGTCCCAGGGCATAAAAGTCAGCTTTCACTATGGCCAAATAATCCACCTGGGGGAACACAATGTAGTTGCGCATGTGCTTTAGCAGGGCAGACAACACTCTGGACAACACGTTGGAGAACATTGGCTGAGACATTCATGATGCCGTGGCCCTTTGTAGTTTGAAAGGAACCACTTGCAAGGAAATGCAGCACTGACAGAACCTGCACTAGAGGGGGGATACCTGTGGAAGGCGGATAGCTGACATAAGGTCTGGCTCCAATTGGGCACACAGTTCTTGGATTGTTGGATGATCAAGTCTGTATGTGAGGATAATGTGTCTGTCCTCCATTGTCGACAGGTCCACCAGGAATCTGTATACCTGAGGATGCCCCCATCTCATCACCTGCTTCAGTGGTTGTAGCCTATGGAGGAGAATGGTGAGCAGAAGGTCATATTTCCACATAGAATGCACAACTGTTGCTGAAGTTAGGTCACAGAAGCAGTATGTGAAGTCGAGAGTCAGTTGATGGGCCAATGTCTGCTGTGACGCAGTTAGGTGCCATGCCATGTGCCACCCTAAAATGACAGCTGCCTGGCCTGTGAGGAAGTAGAAGTGGAAATTAGGTAAGTGCACTGGCATTGTGCGTCGTCGCGGTAGGCGGTCGATAACCGCAGCGCAACTTCACATTGGTTATCATTGGGCCCTATGGGTTCCAGGAGCCAATATCGATGTACGCCGGCGGTGACGGTACGCACCACCACGGATGTGACCGCCATTTTCTAACTACTCACTCACTTGCTTCCTAACCGTCAACAGTAGAGGACCTACACTGCAAGTGCTGCTGTGACCTGAGTCTAGAAGCAACAATGGCTAGAGTGTCTGGGGAAAGGGCCCCTGCCTTCACTGCGGAGGAGTTGGAGAAACTGATAGATGGGGTCCTTCCCCAGTACACATTATTCTACGGTCCTTCAGACAAATAGGTGAGTACACTGTGAGCATGATGTGTGGGCAATGCATGTTTGGAGTGGTGTGGATGTAAGCCACATGTTGGGGGGTGCTGAGGCATCCTGGCCTGAGTGCTGCATGAGAGGTGGTCAGTGCATGTGCGTCAGGGAATGGGTGGGAACTGGGGGGCAATGAGTATGCCGGTCCGGATGGGTGAGTAATTTCCTTTTCTGCTGTCTTTTCCCTCTAGGTCAGTGCCCACCAGAAAAAGGGTATTTGGCGTGCCATCGCCATGGAGGTGCGGACCCTGGGGGTCTATCACAGGTGGAGCACCCACTGCCACAAGAGATGGGAGGACCTGCGCAGCTGGACCAAGAAAACTACAGAGGCCCAGCTGGGGCTGGCCTCCCAACGTGGAAGGGTTGCCCGTCACACCATGACCCCCCTGATGTTCCGCATCCTGGCGGTGGCCTATCTGCAGTTGGATGGGCACTTGAGGGCTTCACAGCAGCCACAAGGGGGTGAGTACAGATTCTGAATCCTGACTTTGCATGTTTTAGGAGCTAGCTGGGTGGGGGAATGTGGGCTTTGGGTGCCCCTGGGCCAGGGCAATCATGGCAGGGTAGGTCCCTTGGGTGCAGGCTCTGAAGCACTCCAAACCCACTGGTGTTAGTGGGCATCTGGCAGGGTCCTGTGGGTGTCAGGTGTGCAGATGCTGGCGTTAGGCATTGTACCCCATGGGCTGGTGACTACCTTAGTGCAGGTTTGGGCACGGCCTAGTGCATAGGGCAGCTCCCTGTGTGATGTGTACACAAACAGTAGTGTTGTTGCTGGCATTGACCAAGTGTATCCTCTGTCTCTCCCCCACCTCTTTGTTTTGTCACTCTGTTCTTGTGTGCATTAGCATCATCTGGCAGAGGAGCAGAGGCACCAGCGACGGAGGGAGCTGCATCCCATATGGGCCTAGAGGCCGAATCCACCAAGGCTGAAGGTACCAGTGGGACGAAGGGCGAGAAGAGCTCCACGACGGGGACAGGAGGGGAGACCAGTGAAAGCGACTACTCCTCCGATGGAAGCTCCCTGGTGGTGGCGGACACCTCTGTGCCCACCCCAACAACAGGTACAGCCGCCACCCCCCTACCCTCACCACCCTCCCAGCAGCCCCTCAACGTGTTTCCTGTGCCTGCTCACCCAGGAGGGTAGGCATCTACTTTGCCCCAGGCACCTCAGGCCCTGCTCCAGTCAGCCCTGCTGCCCTCAGTGAGGAGGCTATTGACCTCCTGAGATCCCTCACTGTTGGGCAGTCAACCATTCTGAATGGTGTTGAGAGGCATTTGCAACAAACAAATGCATACCTGGAGGGCATTCACTCTGGAATGGCAGCCCAACAGAGAGCATTTCAGGCTCTGGCCTCAGCAATGATGGCAGCCATTGGCCCTGTGTCCAGCCTCCCCCCTCCAACTTCCTCTACCCAGTCCCAATCCCCTCAATCGCAGGCTATCCCAAGCACACCTTCAGACCAGCAATCACCCAAATCAACACACCAACATCCACTTCCTCCACTGTGTCCCCCTCCTCGTCATTGTCCACCCCCTCCCAGTAGCATCTCCACTCACACCTGCATGCACTATATCTTCATCCACTACCTCCATCACCAGCACGCCCATCACAACACAGCCTTCACGAGCAGTCACCACCCCCACAACCATGCACACATCCCCTGTGTCCCCTCCCAGTGTGTCTGTGACCTCTCCTCCCAAAGTACACAAACACAAGCACCCACCCACCCAACAGCCATCCACCTCACAACAGCATCCAGCCCATGCACCTTCGCCCAAACTCAGCAGACGTGCACCTCCTACAACCACTCACTCTTCCTCCACTCCCAAACCCTCTCCATCGTCCCATCCCAGTGTGTCCAAAAAATGTTTCCTTGCAAACTTTGACCTCTTCCCTATGCCTCACCCCATCCTTCCCCTCAGGCCAGGGTGTCAAGATCCCAGGCCAGCACCTCAGCCACCAAGTCGGCATCTGCTGTGGTACCTGCAAGTCCCAGGGGATCAAAGGGGGCACCCGTCAGGGATGCTAGTGTGCCACCGAAACCTGCAAAGGACCAGCCCATTCTGCCACCTGTCAAGGTGAAGAATGTGCCAGCATGCAGCACGGCCAAGAAGCACGACCCACCCAGCAAGGCCGCCTCCAAAACTGCATCTGCCAGTGCTAAGGTCCCAGCAGCATCTGCCAAGGTGGAGAAGGGGAAGAAAACCCAAGGCAAGGCACTTCGGGCCTCGGAGCCTTCTTGTGAGGGACTGGTGCCCACCATCAATACCAACAGCCCCACAACCTGTACCGCAGAAAGCACTGCTGCAGGCACCGCCACCTGCACCACCATCTGTCCCGCCACCTGCACCACCGCTGCCACAACAACTGTCAGCGGCATCATCCCCAGTGGGCAGCCATCCGAGGCTGCAAGAGACGGCCTGGTGTCTCCCTCTGACACTACCAGCACCTGCACCACGGCCAGCACCGGCAGCATCTCCGCAGCAGACACCACCGCAAGCACCACCACCTGCACTGCCATCTGCACCACCACATGCCCAGCCAGTGCCACTACATCTGTCATCAGCAGCATCCCCAGTGGGCAGCTGTCCGGGGATGCAGGAGGCGGCCTGGACCCTCCCCCCACCACTTGAAGCACCACCACCACCACTGGCACTACCAGCATTTTTCAGCCATAGTCGCCGCCAGATGGAGTGTGGCTCTGCCTCCATGGAGTATCATGCTACCTGTTCCCTGCACATCTCATGCCTCAGACACCCAGGTGAGGGCATGGGAACTAGCACCGCCAAGTGCAGCATCACTGGGCACAAGCCCCCCCTCCAGAACCAGTGGTGATTTGAATTCATTATCACTTTCCTTGGCAGGATGAATCAGACTGGTCACAAGGGCCCCTCCAGAACCAGTGGGGAAACCGTTCACTTGAGAGACTGTGGCTTTGCACTCCCCAGGACCCAGCAGTGGCAACCCACCCACTTGTGAGACTAAGGGCCAGATGTAGGAAACAATTTGCGAGTCGCAAACGGCAAAAAATGCCGTTTGTGAGTTCCAAATGTGAGTTTCCAATGCAGAAATGCATTTTGCGAGTCAGGACCGACTCGCAAAATGCATTTCCGAATCGCAAATAGGAAGGGGTGTTCCCTTCCTATTTGCGATTTGCAGTGGTATGCAATACCGTTTGCGACCGCATATGCGGTCGCAAATGGTGTCGCAGTTACCATCCACTTGAAGTGGATGGTAACCCACTCGCAAATTGGAAGGGGTCCCCATGGGACCCCTTCCCCTTTGTGAATGGAGCACAAATTATTTTTTCAGGGCAGGTAGTGGTCCAAGGGACCACTACCTGCCCTGAAAAAATACCGAAACTAAAGGTTTCGGATTTTTTTTTAAGTGCAGCTCGTTTTCCTTTAAGGAAAACGGGCTACACTTAAAAAAAAAAAAAACTGCTTTATTTATAAGCAGTCACGAACATGGAGGTCTGCTGACTACAGCAGGCCTCCATGTTTGCGAGCGCCCATGGTCGCTATGGGGCCGCAATTTGCGACCCACCTCATTAATATTAATGAGGTGGGTCTTTGCGACCCCATACTGACTCGCAGACGGTGTCTGAGACACCGTTCTGCATACCAAATAGCGAGTTGCAATTTGCGAGTTGGAAGGACTCGCAAATTGCAACTCGCTATTTGGTTTGTTGCTACATCTGGCCCTATGCCTTTGCACACCCCAGGACCAAGCAGTGGGCAAACCACCCACTTGAGAGACTGTGGCTTTGCACGCCCCACAACCAAGCAGTGGGCAACCCACCCACTTGAAAGACTGTGGCTGTGCACTCCCCAGGACCAAGCAGTGGGCAAACCACCCACTTGAGAGACTGTGGCTTTGCACTCCCCAGGACCAAGCATTGGGCAAACCACCCACTTGAGAGACTGTGGCTTTGCACTCCCCAGGACATCCCTGTGGCCATGTTGCCACCTCCAGGAGCAGTGGCATTGTACCATCTTCCGGCTGAGGTGCCCCCCCTCCCCTTTCCCATGAGGTGCCTATGTGTTTTCGACCTGATGCCACTGCAGTGTTCTCTCCATTTTGAGACAGGAGTCAAGTGTGGGCTTCGCCTGTGATATTTTTGCCCACTGGGCCATAAACATTTGCAAAGGACTGTGTACGGCCTTCTGTACATATTGTAAATATTTGTATATAGTGTTTTTTACAATCGTTTACTTTATCTGCATATTTCTAAATATCACTATTTTCACTCAATTCCATTTGTCCTTGCATTCTTCCTGGGGGTTACAGGGTGTAAATCTACTGTTGCTGCATGTGTTTGTGTGTATGGTATTGTGGGTGAGGGTGGGGGTGTTGCATGTTGCATGTGTGTGCCACTCTCTTTTTCCTCTCCCCCATCCCTATGTGCTAGGTGCAGTACTCACCGTGGCCGTCGCTGTCTTTGGTGTTCTTGGTGTATTAGCAAATAGACCAGCATCAGCAGGACCTGTAGTTCGGGCTCCATGGCATCATGGTTCTTCATTGAGTGTCGAAAGGTGAGTGGTTTTCCTTCAGAACACTGTTCCCGCCATGCATTTGATGGCGTTGGTACCACCCCGGAAAAGCTGGCAGATTGGCGGGTTGTGATAGGGTGGGCTGTACATTGTCTTCCGCCTGTCTGTTGGTGGTGACCGCCGCGGTGTTTGTTGCTACCAGAGTGGCGGTCGGAGTGTTAAAGTGGCTGTCTATCATGGCGGTTTCTGCTGTGGTCGTGATTCCATTTTTTTTACCACCGGCCTGTTGGCGGTATTACCGCCGCTTTAACACCGACTGCCAGGGTTGTAATGAGGGCCCATGTACCAATGTACCGCTTTCCTAATAGCGCTTTATATAAAGTAGAAATCACTATTAAAAAATCGCAAATGCCATGCCGTTTCCATTTCCCAAATAGTGATTTCCTATTAGGAAATCATATTTGGGAAATGCAAAACCAAGGATTTGCACAAATAGTGGTGCACATGTAGAGCACACATATGCCAAGGGGCATGTGTGTGTTCTACTGCACTTTGCTCTATTGCACTTTGAAAAAAGCATTTTCTGGTACCTTTTTGAAATTGCACATGGTTACCATTGACTTTAAGTCAATGGTAATTGTATTTGCTAAATGCTCATTTTGCATTTAGGAAATGCTTTGTACATGGGCTAAGAAATCGCAAATAGGAAATCCCTATGTAAGATTTCCTATCTATGGAATAGCAAAATGCAATTTCTACAGGCTAGAAATTGCATTTTGCGATTCTCTAAAGGCCTTTGTACAT
Organism: Pleurodeles waltl; assembly: GCF_031143425.1. NCBI lineage: Eukaryota > Metazoa > Chordata > Amphibia > Caudata > Salamandridae > Pleurodeles > Pleurodeles waltl. The sequence continues at coordinate 384,543,716 of NC_090445.1, forward strand.
AGTAAAAGTCTTTTTGCATTTCTTAATGGGCCGAAATTGCGAGTCGGCCCGCTAAGAGATGCAGAAGCCCTTTGTACATCTGACCTTAATGCGTTATTCAAACAGAATGTCAACCTCGTTCTTTAAAAATGTGCCATTTTTTGTCTGGAACGAGGATAGCACATTAGTTAGAATGATCTTAATAGGAGGAGGATACTGATGTTGTAAGACAAGGAGCAGAACAAATCTGCAACAAAATACTGCAATCACCTAATAAACAAATTCATTTTTTTTTAACAGAAGGAAATATGCTATGAATCACCCGTCTTGGAATGTATGCATTTTGGATCCATGTAGTGTATAAATGTGAGCTGACACTTACTGAAGAAATAAAAGTGTGTTCTCGAAGTGTTCACACTACCTGGAGTGAATCTGTGTTTGGAATGTATAGGTTTATTACAACAAATATAAATATAGCTCCTAAAATATTGTAGTGGTTATTTATCACTCATCTGGAGACTTAACCCCGATCCAACCAACCACCAACACATGATTCCCCTCAACCAATTTTTTCTGTCCACTCACTGAAAAACATTCACTCTTCCCCTAAATACCACTTGACCTACATTTGTCGTGCAAATAGCTTGCTCACTCCCTACCATCCATTAGGTGAGCCCCCTCTGAGCAGTGAGTAACTGTTCTGGACAATGGAATCTGATCAATGGATGGCTATCTACATTTGTATACTAGGTTTGGGTGTTTCTCAGTTAACATTCACAAAGAAAATGCTTGAGGAGTATTCTGTTAGCATTTTAGATTAAGGGCTTGAAGTCTAATGAGTTGCAGAAACATATTATCAAGACCAGTGCTTAAAGAATAATAAGTGCTTAAAGCATTGTTCATAAACTGGCAGCACTGGAGCACTGAGTACCAAGCTACGTAGTCTTAAATCCACCCCAGGCCGATTTGATCCACCGCCAGACAAGGCGGGACAAAACAAACTGAAAGTGTTCTGACCTCACAATGAAATGCAGACAATGCCTGTGGGTTGCAGAACAGCTATATGAACCGAAGGAGGAGGACAGGACAGGTAGGTACATTTATTTTTAATAAGCCCTGGGCCCATCACACGGGAGGAAAGTTCAATAGCCCCGGCCCTGTTAAATGAGTGCCATTGCTGAGCACCGGAAACCACTAGCACAAATAAAGCAATGATCAAGACTCTCAAAGAAGAAATCAATGTCTCCTGGTGATCCTGAAATGACCAACAATGTGTGCCATGAATAGCATGGTGATGGCAATGGAAGTGTATTTATGATAGTGGCAGCAGTTTATTTAAAAGGGCTGTTAGTGTTCGCTCAACACAAGCACAGTTGCTGCACTAAATTACTAGTGAGCCAAGCACTGTAAGAAATGACAGTTAACAGTTGTACACACAAATATGAACCGACGCATCAAATGTCACCATAGAGGGTGTAAATATGTTAGTTCCTTTTCTCACATTTATTATGCTATACATGAACAACATTTTAACTGACAGTAAAAAGTTTAAATATTTGACATATTTAAAAAAAATCCTTCAGACAATATTTGAAGATTTACATATACACCAGCATTCTTACATAGGGAAACAGCAATTGCAATGCGGTCTTTAGGGCAACTACAATGGATGCTCTATGTATATAAATTAACTTAAAAAAACAAAGGTTACAGGGAGATTATAGATTATATTTATGCTCACATTTCATATGTGCCCTAAGGTAACTATAATTTAGTCCCCCGCCAAACAAAGTTTTCTCATAAAAAATGTTGCTGCAAATGTTATAGTGATATCATCAATGATGTTATAAAAGATGTAATGAGTGTTGTAAAATTTGGGAAAATTAGCAGTGCACGGTGAGGGTGTTAGTTAAAGTTACATTAATGAACAACTTATAGTTACTTGAAATACTGCTGAACTTCTATGGTTCTATACATTTTAAATGTGAGCCTAACTATAACATCCCTCCAGACTCTATTTTTTAAGTGATTTTCATTTTTTTAAAATTCTATATCCTAACCATAACATACCTGTAATCTTTGTTTTTTTCAGTGAATGTCTGTGGCTTTTTTGACGTAAATAATTTTAATTAGTATTCATAAATCCAACCTGTGGCGAGGCCCTGCGGCCAACCCCCTATAACCACCCAAACCCACTCCACGCAAGGTGTATCTGCATGTCTTGTAGGGCTTGGCTGCAGGGCCTGGCCTGCAACCAGACCTTGTGGCCAACTCCATAATACCACCCACCCACGCCGCACATGGCCAACGAGCGTGCATGGTGAGGTTTGGCTGCAGTGCCTGCCCTGCGGCCAGGTCTTGCAGTCAATCCTGTTTAAGCTCCACGCACGGCCAAAGGTGTTTGGAGATTAAAAGGGGCAACATTAAATATATCTATTTTAGGGGGGGTGTACCATTCCCCCCCAGGGCTCTGGTGACTGCCACCTCCCTTGGGCTAAATAATTTTTAAAAAATGCAGGGGGGTCGCATAGACCACCCTCCAGTCTCAGGCACCACCACCTCCCCAGGACAACAGTAAAAAAATATATGTGGGGGAACATACCCCACTCGGGCCCTGCGGACAACCTACTCTCAAAGCTTCACATTAAACAAATTACGGGGGCCCCCCACAGATCTCTTCTGTGTCCTGGGGACCGCAACCTCCCTGGGAAAACATTGAAAAAGTATAAGGGGGCTCACAGACCACCCCCAGGGACCACCACCTTCCTGTGGTTACATTTTATAAGTATGTGGTGGGCCGTGAGGATCCCCATGCACCAGGGACCACCACTGCTCTGAGGCTACTTTACAAAAAAATTATAAGGGGCCACAAGGACTCTCCAAGGGTGCTGGAGACCACCACCTCCCCAGGACAAAATACTTTTTGCAAAATGGAGGGGGGTGTTATTGCCCCCCTCCCTAGGCCAATTTCGGCCCCAGGGACCCCATCCTCTGGGGTCCACCATATTTGCAAGGGTGCCAAGAGCAGCAATAAAAGCATTTGGGGACCCTGGGAGCGCGCCTCAAGGCGTCCACAGTCCCAGCCCTCTCCCATCTCCTGCGGGAGTTGGCATTGCTTCTGCAAGCACTGAGATGCTTTCAAAAACAGCCCCCTGCTTGCAGGTGAAATGTTTTTTTTTTAAATGTTGACTGGCATATTTGGTTTACTAGTAAGTCCCTAGTAAACTGCACTAGAGGTGCCTAGGGTCTGTAAATCAAATGCTACTAGGGGACCTGAAGCACTGGTTGTGTCTCCACATGAGAAGCCCTGTAAACATGGCAGTGTCTGTGTGTAGAGTTTTAAACTCCCAATTTGACCTGACAAGTGCACCCACTTGGCAGGTTGAAACCTTCCATTTTTTTACATGTATGGCACCCCTAAGGTAGGCCCTCGGTAGCCCCATGGGCAGGGTGTAGTGTATGTTAAAGGTGGGACATGTACTGGTGTGTTTTACGTGTCCTAACAGTGAAATACTGCCAAATTCAGTTTTAACTGTTGCAAGGCCTATCCCTCTCATAGGTTAACATGGAAGCTGTATTTAAATAACTTTTAAGTGCAGACTCCCTTTGGGGGCAGAATGAAATTTGGAGTTTGGTGTCTCTGAACTCACAATTTAAAAATACATCTTTTGGTAAAGTTGTTTTTTAAATTGCCAGTTTGAAAAGGCCACTTTTAGAAAGTGGGAATTTTCCAGCTTAAATCATTCTGTGAGTCTGCCTGTTTGTGGATTTCCTGTATGGGTCAGACTTGCATTTGAGCGGTTTGTGAATCCCCTCTAGACAGTGAGACAAAGGGACCTGGGGTGTGGCCTGAATATCCTGATGGCCCATCTGAGCTAGAGTGGAGGGAGGAGTGGTCACTTATACCTGAATGGGCTATGGCTGCCCTCACTCAATGGATCTTGAAAACAAGAGAGACTTCTCTTTGAAGTTTGCCAACTTCAAAGGCAGAAAGGGGTATAAGTATTGGACTCAAAGCCCCTGAAATTCTGATTTCTTCAAGGATTCAAGAGGAACTCCTGCCAAGGAGAGGACCAGAAGAGCTGAGGAGAAGTGCTGCCTCTTCCTGTGACTGTGCTTTCGTGGGCTATCCTGCAGTTGCTGCTTCTGCCTGTGAAAGGGGCCAAGGACTAGACTTTGATGTGCAGTCTTGCTTGAGAAGAATCTCCAAGGGCTTGTTAAGCTTGCCTGCTGTTGTTTAGGTCTCAGGGCCATCAAAGACTTCCTTTGCCAGCACCTGGACTCTCTGGTGTAACTCCTGCCCTGCCAAGTGGTGTCCCATCCATTCCCTGGGTCAGTGCTTAACTTGTGCTTGTTGTTTCCGGTGCTGAGCAACAGCACTTATTTTTGAGAGCCAGCACTTATTCTCATGCCTCAAGCATTTGCTAAGAGCAAAAGACACATATGGGGCAGACGGAGGGAGGGAAAAACAAAAAAACGTCACAAATGGACAAAGTAGAAAGCTGCCAGAGAGAGCTGAAGGGGCAGGGAGTGGCTTTATTTGTACTGAAGAGGCCCAAGATGTCTTCAGGATTACTCTGCTTCAGTAATCCGTGTTCAAACATTTAATTGCTGCAGCCGCAAATTTAAGAGGAGGACTTTGGGCACCAGCACCTTTTTACTTATAAATTAAGCACTGCCCTAGGCCCTTGAAAGGAGAAGGACTGAAATCCATGGAAAGACCGCCGTCTGGGGAAATTCTCGATGCACCATCTGCAACGTGGCAGATAAATGGCACGCCGCCAGCCCCGCAGCTAAAATTGACACTCTGCCTGCATCGGGGCTGGAAGATTGATGCATCGCAGCTGGAGAAACGACACCCAACACCCGCTTGCGGCTGCTGATAACAACTCAAACCCCATGCAGCGCGGTTAACTGACATCGTGCAACTGGATTTCGAATGCACCATCACTGGGTGTGAAAAATTTATGCAAAGCCTGCCTGAACCCGAGGTGTCCATCCTGAAATCAATGCATCGCTCTCTTGCAAGGGAGAAAAACTGCACATTGCTGATCCGACCAGAGAAAAAACAATGCAAGGCCTCACTTGGGAGTAAGGAATTGACACGTCACTTGCTTTTTCGATGCACGCTCGCTTGTGCATCTTTATTTTTAATGCAAACCAGGTACTTTTGTGTAACAACAGTGTTCTCTCTGTTTTCAATGGTTTAAGACTAATTCTTTTTAAAATTCATATCTTGACTTGTGTGTGCTGGATTTTTGTCATTTTGGTCTTGATTTAGATAACTATTCCCTATTTTTCTAAACTGGTGTGGGATTCATTTTGTAGTGTTTCCACTTTATTACTGTGTGTTTTGGTACAAATACTTTACACAGTGCTTCTGGGGTTAAGTCTTTCTGCTTTCTGGGGTTAAGCTACCAAGGGGATGAGTCGGGGTTAACTATTGGGTTTCTCCTTTACCCTGACTAGAGTGAGGGTCCCTCCTTGGACACAGTGGAAACTGACTGCCAACCAGAAACCCCATTTCTAATAGTAACCATGAAGTCAGCCCCTAGAGAATGTAGTGCATTACACACTTTTAGATCTTCCATGCCTTTTAAAATGCTACCATACACAAGGCCCCGAGGGGGCTAACCATAATTGGATAATGATAGTGTAAAGAGGCAAATCCTCTCAATACGAGTTGAGTAAGAGAATAAGAGATTTTTTGCCCTGCAATAGTCTTGAAGAAGTCCACATAATACGAAAGTACATTTCAAAAGTGGTTAACTCGTATTGAGAATAAGATATACATACATACACATACATACATATCCTTTGCCTCTGACGTGATGTTGTTTCTTTCCTTCCTTTCTTTCCTTTCCAAGTACTGAGACAACATAAAATCTCAGAGTATATATCTACAATTCCCCAGAAATTTTTTAGATTTTGTATCTAAAAAAATGTGAGAGCTTGCATGTAAAAAAGGAAAGGCCAACAGTTAACAATAATAGCTATTTGGTTTTAACAGTTTTAATTTTTTTAATATGTGTTACATTTGTTCAGTTCACGTTTTGTTGGATTATTAGGGTAGTGGGATGTAAAAAAGATTTTTTGGTATTATCACAGGGTGATTTGTAAATAATGAGAAAATATGTTATAACTACATCTCCCAGAATGCCCCATAATGGCAGAAACTAGTAGAAACTATAAATGGAGTGGTAAATGGACCACTCACTAACCGTGACCAAGACCTTTGGTGGTTGAAACGCGTAGGTGTAGTTTGGGATATTCATCTCTTTTGTAAGATTAAATCAACAAACACAAGGTTTCCTGTGTGTGCCGTGTTTGACCTCCTGTCGCTTGGTGGAAAAATACATATCTATCTATCTATCTATCTATCTATCTATATACATATATACACACACACACACACATTCACTTAAAAATGTATATATATTTTCACTTAAAAATGAAGGTTAGAGGGAAGTTATATTTAGGCTTATATTTGAAATTTACGACACCATAGAAATTCACCTGTTATAGTTAGAGATATCTCAAGTAACTTTCACTTGTTCCCTAAGGTAATTATATGTCGTGCCCCCACAATGCACAGTTATCTGATCGATAATTTTACTGGCAATGTTATAGTAACATTATAAATGATGTTATCGAAGATGTCATGAGTGCGGTAGTCTGAGGGGATAATTAGCAGTGCATGGCGGGTGCACGAGTTATAGTTACCTTACAGATTGAGTTATAGTTATATGAGATAACTCTAACTATTACAGGTGAATTTCTAGCTTGTCTCTCTGGGTGTGAGAATAGGTGTGAGAGGTGTATCTGGAGGTGACCGTGGCTCTGAGAGTGTCTGTCTGGATTTGAGAACGGGTGGGTCAGTGTCTGTGGGGGTCTGTGAGTGGGTGTGTGAGAGTGTCAGTGGGTCTGTGACTGGGTGTGTGAGAGTTTGAGTGGGTCTGTGAGTGGGTGCCCGAGTGTCTGAGTGAGTATGAATGGGTGCATGAGGGTGTGAGTGGTGCTGTGAGTGGGTGCTGAGGGTCTGAGTGGGTCTGTGAGTGTGTAAATAAGGGTCTGAGTTGGTGTGTGAGTGGGAGAAAGAGATTAAAAAAGTAAAATTGAGAGAGAAAGAAAGTGAGAGGGGGAAAGATAATGAGTTTTTTAGGCTTTGTTGAAATACTTGAATGAGATATTTCTGGACAAATTCAAAAGAAAAATGTATTTGTCAATTGAAACATTGAGCTCACCTTTCAGAAGGAAACTTAAACATTTGAAGTTTGCAAGAAATTAAAGTAGGGAAATGACCAAAGACACACCTGGAGTAGAACCCTCAACTTTCAGTGTGAAAGGTCTAATCTTAACCATTTTGCCACAGGTCACTGCTTAATGTTCTCTCTATCTCTCTTCCATCTCATTATGGGATTGAAGACAGAGAGAAAGAGTAACTGGACTGCAGGGGGAGGGCTAGGCCCCCTGCAGTCGTAAAGGGCTCCCTTTATCCTGTGAGAGCTGGCATTGCTCCCACAAGCAGGGAGTTGCTTCTACTAGCTCTAAAGCTCCACGGCCCCCCTCCAGCGAGCAGAGTCCTAGGGAGGGGGTGATTCCTGGGGCTGCGGGGGTCCAAAACTGAGCCCCTTCACTCTTTTAATATAGCCTCGGGGAGGTGATGGCCCCCAGGGCAGTTGAGGGGCCATGATGCTCCACACATGAAATTCCATGAAAGCCCTAGGGAGGTGGCAGTCCCCAGGGCGGCGGCAGTGCTTGGTGCCCCCGCCATTAAAATAACAATGCCCCCAGGATCTGGCCCACCCAGGGGCCTATTAAAAAACAAGTGTGCGAGCCCATGCTTGTTTTCTTTTATATTTTGAATTTTCAGTGGATCTGCGAATCCACCATGAAGTCTGTCAAAAAAAAGCTTTTTTGCCATGGGAGGGTGGTGTGCTTGAAGCATGGGGTCCGGATGGACCCCCTTCATTATTTAAATTGAGGCCTGGGGAGTGGCGGCCCCTGGGGCTGCAGAGGATCTGTGCCAGCCCCCTGCATTTATCACTAAAGGTCTGGGGAGGTGGAGATCCCCAGGGCTGCAGGAGACCACGTGATCCCCCACATTCTATATCACTTAGGCCCTACGGAGGTGGTGGTGCCTGGCACAGTGCTCACGCCTTCATTATTACTTAAGCCCAGGGAAGTGGGGTGTGTCTGGGGCCGTGGGGGGCATGCACCCCCTGCCTTCATTATTACGTGAGCCACAGGCAGGTGGTGGTCACCAGGGCTGCAGGGGGATGTGTGGCTCCCCAACAGGCATTACAAATTAAGGCCCAGGGTCCCAGGCTGCGGGGGGGTGCATGGCCCCTGCATAAAATGTGAATTAAGCCCCGAGGAGGTGGCAGTCCCCAGGGCATAAAAATTGCCTGGGGGGGTCTCATTTATTCTACCATGGTCCACCAGGGGGATTCATTAAATTAAGTGTGGGAGCCCGTGCTTTTTAACTCTGTAGTACTTTTAGACCTGGGGGGAAGTCCCTTGTGATACCCACCACCAGAGCTAAGGGGTCAGGATATCCCTACCCTGGCCTCTGTTCTTATATCTTTCATTTTTTTCTGTGACTTGGCTGAGTCCCAACATGGCTGCAAATACTTCCTTGTTGTAGTGTTGGAGTCAGAACTCAGCACGAGATCGGGACGGTTTGTGGAGCGTTCACATTGCTATATACAAAAATGTGGAGTTTCTTTAATTTCTCTAAAAGTATGAATTTAGACCAAATCACAAAATGGTCGCTTTCTGGACCAGACCCTAGCTTTCTGCTAATTTTGGTGTAATTCCTTCCAGTGATTTCTTACCTATCACCGTTCAGAATCCCTATGGAAAAATGAATGGGGAAAAAGGTTTTTTGAACCTCCCCTTTTGTTGGCCCCCGCCTGACAGATCACCCCTAATCTTTCTAGATAGCAGCATATATGGGTGGCAATTTTTTTTGAAAATTTTGTGAAGATTCATCAACAGGCATCTGTTTAGCTTTACTGCAGATTAAGAAGAAATACACAAATACCGAAAGGAATTTCTAGTATGCAACCCTCTCAGTCTGAGAAACACATTTATCAAGGCAGTTTGCAAAGTTTGAATAAAAAGGTCAATTATGAATAACACGAGTGCACATATGAGGAAAGTCAACACAGTGAAATTAAAGTGTACTGCTTTACTTTAAATGTAGAGGAAACACGAATAAAAGGAATTCCACTAACGCAGAGCTCTTAGTCTGAGAAATAAAAATTTTAAAGCACTGTTTCAGGTTTGAATAGAGGAAGCATGTAGGTCAAATGCAGCAACACGACTACACTTCCAAACATAATCCCAGCTGGAGAAAAATAATGCTCATTAAAAACAAACAATGAAAATGTAGTTCTTTAGTTATGGAGTACATATCTGCTGATACAGTGATTATATATTCCTGTACAATGCAAAGCTAGAAATAATAGTAAAAAAAGAAATCATCACCATGGGGCTCGCTTGCTTCTTCTTCTTGCCAGCAGCAGGCCATGAACCCAGTCAACCGTGAAGAGAGAACTACCCCCAAGGGAAAGTGGCGGGCACAGGTGTTCAGGTCCCGACCAGAGTTCAATATTTTTAACAGCTGTCTAGTTTCCTCCTCTTATTTACTTTAAATAAGGCGGAGAGGAAAATTCTAGAAATCCTCCTTCCATCCAGTGAGTTGGCCAAAACAGATTGGTTTTGAGAAGGGCACGTTGAAGATTGGCCACATCACAAGATGGTCCTCCAAGACCAAACCTTTCCTTGCCGTACCATAAGCATCATCCTGTTACATCCTTCTCTAACTCTTAGCCCACCATGTTATGTTCTAGCCCTTGGTGAGAAAGATCACAAAGAGAGAAAACATGAGCGAAAAACACATTACATAACTTGAGCACGGAAACATACCTTCACCACTAACATGACAGTGACTGAAGCTAAGTTAAGCACAAAATGGAGTCAGTGGTCAAGATGGAGTGGTTGTTAAATACAGATATAATTACAGCATCAAAGAAATAGGCAAGTGCAAAAAAATATATATACGTATGGGCTGAGAACTCTAATCAGAGTTCTTTGAACATGATGCGAATATTAATCAAATATGCAGTCAAAGATAGAAGTAGAATTTTGGATGAAATTGAGAAAGTCAGGTCAGATTTGTGAACTATCATTACGCAGGAAATATTGGATGAATTCATGAAGAAGCTTTCCAAATTGGAGGAGGAAATTACTAATAAGAAACAGCGAAAGTTCATACAAGATTTTAAGGATTATCAAGCAGGTCATATTTTAACCTTCCAGCGTAAATATGATCATATGTATGATGAAGAAGTGTCCAGAGTGGTTTTAAAGGAACCTGAAATGACCAGCATGCCTCGAGGGGAGCAAGAGGAAAGTGATGTCTCAAATGGAAACCTCTCTGATGTCTCTTCTTCAGTACTGACTAGAGGTTTAACATCGGACAAATTAGCTGATAGATTTAATTTTTTTAAACACTTTCGGCTTTTAAACCAGGGACGGACAGATCAACGCAAGGAGTCATATCCCGGGGGGCAGAGGGATAAGATCCAGAGGAAAAAGAAGAGGAATAGACAAGCCAAGAAGAGGAGATGTAGAAGACGGCACAAGATCTTTGGGAGTGGTAACTCGCACCCGCAAATAAATACTATGAATGTTGTTAACCTTTCCAGCAGAGTATTATCTGCTGTAGAAGAGGGACTCCTATCTTTGGGCCTTCCTTCCTGCCTGATGGGACGGTTTGTCTATATTCAAACCAGAATTGATACCTTCAAATTTATCAGAAAACTAAAATTGAAAAAATGGTATCATACTAAGGTGAAATGTAATTTAAAACCACTGGTGGGGCAAGACTATAGTAATTTATGTATTTCTGATGTTGAGGTCTTACACACATTAACAGATTTACATGACAGGATAATTGCCCATGAAGATCCAATTTTGAATCTGGAAGGATTGGGCATATGTTTGGATAAAATGTGCCTGAGTAGCTTTAAACCTAAATCCACCTTCTTACCGGCTATTCAATGTGATGCTTTAGATATTTTTGAACGTGAGAAGACTAAACAGTTGAAGATGAAGTATAATTTGAGGGATGTGAAAAACATGAATCTATCTGGGCCGCAATGGAGAGCCCTTCAGAATAAAAAGAAAGATCAAACCATTGTCATCAGCCAATCTGACAAAGGGGGCAATGTTGTAGTTCAAGATGTTTCCAAATATGGGCTGAAGGAGAAAACAACTTAGCAATACAAAATACTATATGAAAGTTGGTTGGGAGGATGTTAAATTGATGATGATGAGTATTATAGTATGCTCATCGATTGGAGGGATAGAGGTTTGATGGAATGGGAAGAATTTTTATAATGTGATCATCCGAAAATTCCAATATTATACCTTTTACCCAAAATTCATAAAGATAGTGTAAACCCGCCAGGTAGACCTATAGTCTCGGCCATTTATTCTCTTCTTGAGAATAAATCGAAGTATATTGATTACTTCTTACACTCCTTTGTTGAGACAGTACCCTCATATATAAAAGATAAAACACATTTTTTTTAAATCATAGAGGACATTCAATGGGAAGATGATTTTCTGTTATTGACCTTGGATGTCACTAGCTTATATACCAGCATAGATCATGAGTTGGGTGTAAAAGCTATTAGACATTATTTCAGAGCGAGGTCAATATCACTGCTATTCCATTCAGAGATGTTGTGTGACATGATAAGGTTTTGTCTGAAAAACAACCTGTTTATTTTTGATAATCAGGTGTATAGACAAGTACAGGGGATGGCTATGGGTACTTGTTTTGCCCCCAGCAATGCAAATTTGTTCATGGGCTGGTGGGAGGAACAAGTATCGGAAACTATGATTGAATTTGATAACAATGTGGTCTTATGGTGTTGTTTTATTGACAATATTTTTGTAATTTGGAAGGGTGATGAAAAGTCAGCTTTGGAGTTTGTGCATAATTTGAACAACAATGAATATAATTTGAGATTTACTGAACATCTTAGTCCTTGGAATATTGAGTTTTTAGATGTTGAAGTCATAGTAACCGGTAGAAGCTTAATTTCCAAATTGCATAGGAAGAAAATGGCTGGTAATAGTCTACTCTGTGCACGCAGCGCACATCCTGTTAGTTTAATTCAAAGGACTCCTTACGGTGAGTTGTTAAGAGCTCGTAGGATCTGTAGCGATGTGTTAGATTTTCACTGAGAATGTGAAGTTGTGTGTGAAAGATTTAAAGAAAGAGGCTTTGGGGTGAAAATCATTAACCAAGCCAGACAGAAAGTGGAGAAAATGAGGAGAGAGGCTATATTATATCGGACAAATAAGGATCAGGAAAGGAGTGGAGAGAACATCAGATTCCTCATAACATTCAGTGATCAATCCCACAAAGTACGTGGCATTTTGAATAAGAGTTGGCATATATTGCAAACTGATCCAGTTTTAAACAATTGCATTAATGAAAGACCGCAAATAACATTTAGAAGAAGCAGATCTCTTAGAGATGATCTTTATCGTAATTATATAACACATGAGAGTAGTACTAAGAATAACATGGAAGGAGGTTTTTTCTGTTGCATGAAATACAAAGCTTGTAAAATGAGTAGCAATTGTAGGAAATTGAGAGTTCCAGGAAGAAAAGAAGATTTTGTCATTAAGGGAAACTTTGATTGCAATACAGTATACTGTGTATAGTATTTAGTATGCCCTTGTGATAAACTATGTATAGGGAGTACGATCCACAGTGCAAAAAAGAGAGTTTTGGAAAATAGACGAGCAATCAAAGAGCATGATAAAAGCTATCCAGTAGCTAGACATTTCTTTGATCAACATTTTGGCAATGAGAATTTGTTAAAGTTTGTAGTTATTGACCAGGTTAAATCAAATAATCGAGGTGGCAACAGAGAGCGATTATTGAGAATCATGGAATCGAAATACATAATTGATTTTGAAACTTTGGACCCTGTGGGGTTGAATTCTAGTGAGGAGCTAAGCATCCATTTGGGTTAGTTGGGAAATGTATGATGGTTGTATTGATGGTGAGTTGGGGTGTTTTTTATAGGGTAGCACTTTTATGTTTAAATTGGTGAGGACCAAACTATCCTCAAGATTGGATTTGAGGACGGCTGACTGATGTTGGATTAGCACAAAATGATGTTGTGTGGGTTTTTGATAATATATTTGTCAGAATATTACACTATGCATTATGCCCACTGGGGCAATATTGATCTTATATGAACCTGACATGACTTGATATTATAGATTAACATTGTGTAAATGCTATTCAGCGATGATGAGATTGAAGTTTTAAGATGGCCGCCGTTTTTGGAATTCACAATACGAAATATTGTTAGTTTTGTCCGTTTTTTGTTTCATTGATTTTTGTTATTTAAAATGTAATGTCACACTGACACTCTATCAGTGACAAAGGCTTTGGGCGAAACGCGTTGGAGTTTTGTTGATTTCTGAATTAAATTGGATTTTTACACTTCAGGAGTGTTCTGGTTCTCTTTGAACTGAAGGGAGCGTTTGGAAGAAATACATTTTGGGCGTCTTGGAGCCCGACCAGGACCGCTGTGCTGTTGCGTCCGCACTCCGGGAATTGCTTTCTGTTTGAATATATATATCAGTCAAGAGTTTTGTTTTGTTTGACTGCACTGGTGACCTGATGTATTTTGCTCTCACAAGCTTGTTCACAGGTGTAAGTATTCACAGTTCATTTGACTTATAGGTGAACCATAAGCCATTTGCACTATTTATATTTTAATCCATAGTGGATTCCTAGATGAGTTATCACTTAATATATATAAGTATATATATTTATATATATTTGTATATTTTTATCGATCTATATACATAATATACTTACTGAAAAAACAAAAGGATACAGGGACATTATAGTTAGGCTCATATTTCAAACATACAAAATCATAGAAATTCACCTATTGTAGTTAGAGATATCTCACATAACTATAACGTATGCCCTTAGGTAACTATAACTCGTACCCTCACCATGCACTGTTAATTCCCTACTAAACTGCTAATTACCTGCAAAAAACTATTTTGCGGTGCAAGAGCCCCTCCCCAGCTTATTTAAGCCCTGGGGACCCCATCTCCCGGGGCCCCTGCGTTAATTTACTTATATTGTTTGGGAGGGGAACCTCAAGGGGGGCAGAAACCTCTAGGCACCAGGGATCATTTTTTTATTTTTGTTTTGTTTTGGTTTTTAGAGGTGGGGAGCGCCCCCTTAGGCAAGGGTCGCTCCTCTAGGAGGCAAATTATATTTAGGCCATTTCTGCCCCCCTTGGGGGCAGATTAACCTATTTTTATGAGGCCAATCTGCCTCAAGGGGGACAGAAACCACTGGACACCAGGGAGTTTTTTTTTTCTTCGTGAATTTCACGCAAGGGGAGTGAACCCTTAGGCAAGGGTCGTTCCCCTGGGGGCAAATTTATTTTAGGTCCTTTCTGCCCCCATGGGGGGCAGATCAGCCTATTTTAATTAGGCCGTTCTGCCCCCAAGGGGGGAAGAAACCACTAGGCACTGGGGATTTTGTTGTTGTTGTTTTACAGATGTTGAGCGACCCCTTAGGCAAGGCCGATTTAGGTCAATCTGCCTCCAAAGGGGCAGAAACCACTAGGCACTGGGGATCTTTTTTTTTTGCTCCAATGTCACACAAGGGGAGCGACCCCGTAGGCAAGGGTCGCTCCTGGCGGGGGTTGGGGGGGAAATGTATTTTAGGCCATTTCTGCCCCCCCTGGGGGCAGGTCGGCATATTGTTATTAGGCCGATCTGCCCCCAGGGGGGGCAGAAACCTCTAGGCGCCAGGGCTAATTATTTTTTTGTGATTTATTTATTTTTGTTTATTTTTTTAGAGATGGGGAGTGACCCATTAGAGAAGGGTCGCTCCCCTGGGGTGCAAATTGTATTTAGACCATTTCTGCCCCCCTTGGGGCAGATCTGCCAATTTTTGTTAGGCCAATCTGCCCCCATGGGGACAGAAACCACTTAGGCACCAGGGATTGGTGTGTGTGTATGCATGTGTTTTCTTTAGGGAGTCAGCCCCTCGGGTAAAGGTCTCTCCCCATGGGAGCACAGTACTGTTGGCCATATCTGCCCCCCATTGGGGGCAGATGGGCCTATTTTTGGAAGGCCCATCTGCCTCAAAGGGGGGCAGAAAGCCCACCAGATGCCAGGGAAGTTTTTTTTCCCCAAAAATAAGAGGGTGGGGGTCTGGCCATAGCCCCACCCCAAATAAATGGGGCCAAAGTTGTTCTGCCCACTAGTGGGCAGATGGGGCAATTACCCCTGATCCACAACCCGGGGGGCAGAAAGTCTACTAGATGCCAGGGAATTAAAAAAAATATATATATATATTGGGGTGGTGGCTACAAACCAGTATGGGCCTGGTTACGCCCCCTGCTCAACTGAAGGGGATAACAGTCTTTCAGCTCTCCCCCACACTCTAAAACATCTTATCCCACAGCAAGCAAGAAGGTATTTGATTATTTGGGGTTTTAGTTTTACATTTGGGCCATGAGAACTTGGCTTACTCTCAAAATCATCCCACTTGGAATGGTGAGGGCTGCACTTTATGGACGTTGGGACGCTGCCATGTAGAAAAATCCACAAGACCTAGACACATCTGAATCTGAACATCTTGTTGATTCCAGACTGGTGTGTTTCACATGCACCCGTACCATTTTCGTACCCACAATCCCCTGCAAACCTCCAACTTTGCTGGAAATCATACATTTTTCCCAAGTTTTTGTGATGGAACCTTCCGGAATCTGCAGAAATCCACAAAATTCCTACCACCCAGCATTGTCTCATCTATACCGATAAAAATTCTGCTGCACTTGTCAGCCTAAAAATGTTTTTTTGCAAACTGCCCTTTCGACCCCCCTTTGTTCCCCCTCAATATCGACATGTTTTTGGCTCTTCCCTTTCACAAGCACTTTGCCCACCTACACAAATGAGGCATAATTTTTACTGAGAGACTGAGGGGAACATTGGGTGGTATGAAATGTGTCCCAGTGTGGTGATACCACACAGAAATGTAGGCAAAATTTGCTTTTTTAAATAAATTTGAGGTTTGCTGAGGATTCTGGGTAAGAAAACATTGGGGGATCCACGCAAGTCACACCTCACTGGACTCTCTCGGGTGTCTAGTTTTCAGAAATGTCTGGGTTTGGTAGGTTTCCCTAGAAGGCTGCTGAGCCCAGGACCAAAAACGCAGGCACCCCCTGCAAAAACAGGTAGTTTTGTATTTGATAATTTTGATGTGTCCACGTTGTGTTTTGAGCCATTTCCTTTTGTGGGCGCTAGGCCTACCCACACAAGTGAGGTACAATTTTTATTGGGAGACTTGGGGGAACGCTGGGTGGAAGGAAATTTGTGACTCCTCTCAGATTCCAGAACTTCCTGTCACAGAAATGAGAGGAAAAGGCGTTTTTTTGGTCAAATTTTGAGGTTTGCAAAGGATTCTGGGTAACAGAACCTGGTCAGAGCCCCACAAGTCACCCCATCTTGGATTCCCCTAGGTGTCTAGTTTTAAAAAATGCACTGGTTTGCTAGGTTTCCGCAGGTGCCGGCTGAGTTAGAGGCCAAAATCCACAGGTAGGCACATTGTAAAAAACACCTCTGTTTTCTGTGAAAAAATGTGATGTGTCCACGTTGTGTTTTAGGGCATTTCCTGTCGCGGGCACTAGGCCTACCCACACAAGTGAGGTATCATTTTTATTGGGAGACTTGGGGGAACATAGACTAGCAAAACAAGTGTTATTGCCCCTTGTCTTTCTCTACATTTTTTCCTTCCAAATATAAGAGAGTGCGTAAAAAAGACGTCTATTTGAGAAATGCTCTGTAATTCACATGCTACCCCGGAATTCAGAGATGTGCAAATAACCACTGCTCCTCAACACCTTATCTTGTGCCCATTTTGCAAATACAAAGGTTTTCTTGATAGCTATTTTTCACTCTTTATATTTCAGCAAATGAATTGCTGTATACCGGAATAGAATAAAAACCCACTGCAGGGTGCAGCTCATTTATTGGCTCTGGGTACCTAGGGTTCTTGATGAACCTACAAGCCCTATATATCTCCGCAACCAGAAGAGTCCAGCAGACGTAACGGTATATTGCTTTAAAAAAATGTGACATTGCAGGAAAAAGTTACAGAGTAAAACGTAGAGAAAAATTGCTGTTTTTTCACCTCAATTTCAATACATTTCTTTTCAGTTGTTATTTTCTGTAGGAAACCCTTGTAGGATCTACACAAATTACCCCTTGCTGAATTCAGAATGTTGTCTACTTTTCAGAAATGTTTAGGTTTCTGGGATCCAGCATTAGTTTAATGCCCATTTCTGTTACTGACTGGAAGGAGGCTGAAAGTACAAAAAATCGTAAAAATGGGGTATGTCCCAGTAAAATGCCAAAATTGTGTTGAAAAATTGGTTTTTCTGATTCAAGTCTGCCTGTTCCTGAAAGCTGGGAAGCTGGTGATTTTAGCACCACAAACTCTTTGTTGATGCCATTTTCAGGGAAAAAAACACAAGCCTTCTTCTGCAGCCCCTTTTTCCCATTTAAAAAAAAAATAAAGAATTTCACTGTATTTTGGCTCATTTCTTAGCCTCCTTCGGGGGAACCCACAAAGTCTGGGTACCAATAGAATCCCTAGGATGTTGGAAAAAAAGGACACAAATTTGGCGTGGGTAGCTTAAGTAGACAAAAAGTTATGAGGGCCTAAGCGAGAACTATTCCAAATAGGCAAAAATAGGCCTCGCACAAGAGGGGGAAAAGGCCTGGCAGTGAAGGGGTTAACCCATTGGGTGCCCTGGATGTAACAGTTGCCTAGGTGCCTAGGACGTAACCATTACAACCTGCACCAGGCCCTATGGGGAAGCGCTAGCGCTCCCCGAGGGCCTCCCTCCCTCCCCCCCAGGGCAGACCTGGAAGAGGAATCGCTTCCTCTCCCACCACCAAACCCCACCCCCATCTAATTACGGCAGCACACGATAGTGCGCTGACATCAATAGGCCACCCGATGCACTACAAGCCATTTGCTTCCAGCGATTTGAGGGAGAAGTAGGTTAGTTTCTTCTCTGACCGGGGGGGGGGTGGGGTGGGGGGGTTCCTCCAAAAGAGGCATCGGGGGAAAGGAAAGGGTTTACCTTTCCCTCAATGTCCCTTTTAGCATTCCTGCTGCCCGATTGCCCCAAGGGGGGCAGAGACCACTAGACACCAGGGAAATTTTCTAAATGTTTGGTGGCAGGGTGTTTGTCAACTGGTGAAATATTTACGTTTGTGATTATAACAGTTTATTTCTCCCTTTTGTTCAAGTTCAAAGCTTTTGCTTCCTTTGCTGTGGCTCGGTGCGGTTTTGGTAGTGGTTGGCCTGCGGGTTGCGTAGTTACATGTTTTAGGTAAGTAAAAACAATCTACTCCAAAGGAGTATTGTTGCGATGCATGAATTACATGTTTGTAGGTGGTGTACTAAATGCAGGATTGTGTGTGAAATTGTCCTTAGATTTGTGCACATTGATATTTGTGTTGTCTTGTGTCTAATTTGCTTTTCTTTTTTCTTTTTAGTGGGATATCATTGGTGATTGCTGTGTCTGTGCAGAGTAGTTGCTGGTGAGGGTAGCTTTTTCAAACACCTGAGCGGTATAGTTTTTTAATGAATAACTCTTTGTGATAAAGCCACATTACCTATTTTAGGCAGTGCTGGTTGTTGTTGCCACATTTGTCAAGTTACACTTCTTAGAATAGATCATGGCTAGCTGCAAAGTGACTGCTCAGCAGATTGTTGGCATGCTTTTTGAATCATCTTCTGACCATGATTATGAGACTAACTCTGCATCTGAGGCAGAGGAGGAAGTGAGAGATTCTGGCAGCGTGTTTTCTGTTCAAGAGGAATCTTCTGATGAGGAAGCCATTCTTAGTGCAGATGAAATGCTTGTTTTACTGATGTGCCAATAGTGCATCAGCCTAGGGCTTAGAGGTTTCCCATTGAAAGACCTGACACCTGGGTTGCCCCAAACAAGGAGCAGCCACAGTTGCCTGCCTTTGCTGGTCTCACAGGGTGTAGAGTAAATACAGAAAACATTTTGCTTGTCAATTTTGTTGAGTTGTTTATGGAGGATGTATTTTTGGAAGAGATTGTTGAGCAGACTAATTTGTATGCAGAGCAGTATTTGCAGGATAACGCTGCCAGACTTAGGCCTCAGCCTAGAGCTACCCAGTGGATTCCCACAAATCTGGAAGAGATGAAAAAGTTATTGGGTTTGACTTTTTTGATGGGGATGATAAGGAAACCAGCACTGGCTTCTTATTGACTTCTAGTCCCTTGATGGCAATGGCTATATTTCCCTCAACCTTGACTCGTAATCAGTATTTTCATCTTCTTCGGGTGCTGCATTTTGTTGACAATGCTTTAGCCTTGCCATGAGATCACCCTGACTTTGACCGTCTTTTTAAGATTAGGCCTATCCTTGATTACTTTATAGATCGGTTTTCAGAGGTGTATGTTCCAGTCAAAGAAATAAGTGTGGACAAATCTTTGGTCCTGTTCAAGGGTCTTTTGGTTTTTAAGCAGTACATTCCAAGCAAGAGAGCACGTTATGGAATTAAATTGTATATGCTGTCTGAAAGTAGTACATGATGTGTTTATAATTTCAGGGTCTACACTGGTAGGAATTCCAGTACTGACCGCCCACTTTTGGAGTTAGTGAGAAAATTGTGTGGGAACTTGGTTAATGACTGTTTATCAAAAGTCACCGTTTGTATATAAACAACTTCTACACTGGAGTGCAGTTGTTCAGAGTGGACATAGCTGCTTGTGGCACAATCTGCTCTAACCGGAAAGGCTCTCCAGGGGAGATTGTCTGTAAAAAACTTGAGGGGACAGTGCAGTGCCTTGAAGAATGATGAGCTGCTAGCTCTGCAATTTGGAAACAGGAGGGATGTGTACATGCTAACAACCATCCTTGATGAGAGTACTTCACCTGTGGCTGTTTGGCGTCAATTTGCTGAAGTGTGCTGTTAGAACTGGCCCTTGTGGCAGGTTCATCCCTGACTTTTTGCCAAATTCACTTAATTTTTTCTGACCTCTCCCTGTTGGCTCCAGGACTGAGCACTTTATCACTGCTGACCAGTGTTAAAGTGCAGGTGCTCTCCCATCTAAAGTTGGTATGATTGGCTTATACCTAATTGGCATATTTAATTTACCTATAAGCCCCTTGTACAGTGGTATCTCTATACCCAGGGTCTGTAAATTAAATACTACTAGTGGGCCTGCAGGGCTGCTTGCACCACCCACTAAAGTAGCCTTTCAAACCTGTCTAAGGCCTGCTAGCACAGGGCCTGTATGCACAGTGTTCTGCCACCGGGACCTGGCATCTAAATTTAGTTGCCAGGCCCAGAACTCCACTTTTACTACATGTAAGTCACCCCTAAGGTAGGACCTAGCTAGCCCTATGGGCAGGGTGCCATGCATATAGAAGGCTGGACATTTGCCAGGTTGCGTGGCTTGTCATGGTTGTGACAAACAGCCTAACTTGGTGTCTTACTGCTGTGAGTGCTGTCTTGTCATAGGATTGCATTATAAATGCCCTGATTTATATGTAGAGGGTACTGTCTGATTTATGAGGGGTAGCATTGTGTGGTAGATGGCTTCTGTTATCTCAGCAGGGGCAGAGTGTTAATGTGTTAATGTGGAGTTTTGGGCATTTGGCTGGGAAGAGAGAAGAGAGATGGATGTCTAGGCTGTTGGTGGATAGGATGCTCCAATAAAGAACCTACTTATAACTTAATGGATCTGGAAAATCTCTCTTTTACGCATAGGCATGTTTGGTATGGTTTTAATGGTAGTAAGAAATGCTGCTTACTGGTGTAGGTGTATTTTTTATTACCATTACAGAAATACCACTTCTAGAAAGTCTGCATTTCTCTGTGCTTATGACTCTGGTGTTTTGCAGCTTGACTCCAATCCATGTCTGGGCAGAGTGACAGTTGGGCTTTGTTCATACTTTTCAGACAGCCTGTACACAGGGAGGGTGGAGATGTCACAGAGGTGCATCTGCATGCTGAATAGTCTTACTGGGCTGAGAGAAGGGAGAGGCAGTGCACACCTGCATTTGTAAAGGCTGTGCCTTGGCCTCACACAATAGGGTTGTTTACTCCAAACTGATGTTTGGAGTCTGTGCTGGAGGCGAGAGCGGGCACTCCCAGAACCAGTTGTAACTGGTTGGAACCTCCTATCCCCTTCCATTGTAAAACACTGTAAAAACTGAGTATAAGTACAGGGGAGTTTTCTCCATAATTTGGATACGTTTTGGAACTGGACACAGAAGGCTGGAAGGACTCACCAGGAACCTCCATGGACTGCTGCTGCTGTGCTGACCTGTGACCTGCTTTGTCACTGTAAGGAACTACCACTTGCTTGCATTCTCTCTGTACTGGCCTGTTGCTGGGCCCTTTCACCTGTGGGCCTTTTCCCTGGACAGTGTCCCCCAGGGGCAGGGTGACATGGCCCCTGACCCCTGCAACGTTCAGAAGTGCTTGAGGAGTGATCCTTCCTTGATCCAGTGCCTGAAGGGCACCTATCTTCTTTTTAGGAGCTAGTGCTTTGAACATACTTTGTTTTGTGGCCGGGATTCACCACCACGACCCGGGCTTACCACGATGTCCTCGCGCTTTGGTAAAGTGTGTCGCTGTGCCCCATTTCACTGCTGCAACCCGGGCTCCCGAAATATCTGAGCGCGTCAGAGACGCGCTGCTTTGGTGTCCCCGGGGCACGAGGAAACTGCTAAAAAGGAACTCGGAACAAGCGTACTCCTATTGGTGCCCCCGGGGCGAGGTTCGCTCAGAGGAGCACCCCCAGGGCACGAGGAGGCCCTGACTTAGGGGAGAGTTGCTTTCTCCTTGCCAGAGAGGATCGGTGGGGAAGGAAGCCTCAACGGAGGCTCCCTGCCCACTAAAGCCCCTGAGTGAATGGTGCACGGGCAGAGGGGAAGGAAGCCTCATCTGAGGTTCCACCGACCCCACAGAGGCCCTATTACTTGGCACTGATTGTTTCTTGGCTCTGGGCCCCCCCTGGTTGGAAGGCCAGTTGAGGCCCAGGGGACCCCTAGAGATCACAGGCCCCAGGAGGGGCCTATTACAAAATAGGAAGGGGTGCATGGCACCCCCGTCCTACCCTACCCCAGCTATCGTGGGCCCCAGGAGGGGCCCATCCTAAAATTCAGAGGGAGTGCATGCCGCCCCCCTCAACCCCAGAACTATTGGGATGCCCCCATTTGGCGCAGAGGAGTGCCGGGGCCCCATTTTCGTTCTCCTGGCACTGGAGGGGCCTTCATCGCAAACAGGTACTGCTACAGGACAATGCATATGGCATAAGTTGTTTTTGGAAACTATATTGGTTTTAAATGTTGCCTGTCTGTTTCATGATGTAGTACATATATGTTTACTAATGTTCCTTTTACGGGCATGACTTGCTAATGTGTTTTTCTGATTTGCTATATGTTTTATAATGTTCCTAGTATGGGCGTTTATGATATGTCTAAGACAAGTGTGTAGCTGTAATAATGTGTTTCCTGACTACTGCTTATGTTGCAGAATACTAAGTAACCTGTGTGTTATATGTGAATTCTGCTAGTTTTGCAGAGTAACTAATGTGTAACGTTCTGACAACTGTTAAGGTAGCAGGATATTACTGATATGTGGTGTTTGGTCTAATAATTGCAGTGTTCAATACAGTATATTTTCATATCACTTGGTGTTGTGTTTCCTTTGTGGTGGGGATTGTGCATGACGTGTGTTGTGTGTGTTGTGCAAACGCTTTACATATTGCCTCTGGGATAGGCCTGACTGCTTGGGCCAAGCTACCAAGGGAGTGAGCAGGGGTTATCTTGGATGTGTAACTCCCTTGCCCTGACCAGAATGGGTGGGTTCTGCCTGGCTTAGGTGTATACCCTTGCCAACCAAAAACCCCATTTCTAACATGTGCAAACCTATGTGCATTTTAGACTACAATAAGCACATGGGTGGTCCTGAGAAAGTAGATCAGAGGTTGGAACCAAAATGTTGGCGATTCATTTGTTTAATCTAACAACTTTTAATGATTTTATTGTGTTCAAGGATTGTTCCCCTGAGTCAAGGATGAAATTTGCCAAATTTCAGGAGTCAGTGATAGAGAGACTTGTTGTGGTGTATCATGCAAGAGTTCCTTGAGTACCAGTGGTGGAGGATGTGGCTAGATTGAAAGATCGCCACTTTCCTGATCAGATTCCTCCCACTCCCAAAAAAGACTTTCCCGCTAAGAAATTTAGAGTCTGTACTGGAAGAGGTATCTGGAGGGAGACTCAAATGTACTGCCCCAATTGCCTTTTGAAAGCCTTGGCTGTGTGTGGCCGGTTGTTACAACACAAAAAAAAAAATGTCTGGGAAATACCGTGAGAGTAAACTGAATGTTTCATATGTTCAGTTTCACGGTTGGCATTACTGTCATGCATTTATTTAGAGCTTTTTTGTTTGTAGTTTTGTACTTACTTATAATTAGTTAGCGATGGCGGTGTGCGTGGAGTGGAGCTTAGCTGGCAGTGTGCATAGAGTGGCACTTGACTGGAGGTGTGCGTGGAGTGGCACTTGGCTGGCGGTATGCATGGAGTGGCACTTGGCTGATGGTGTAAATAGTGACTTGCTGTTGGCCACTGCAAGACTGCAAGCCAAACACTATTCCACACACTCCCATCAGCTGGTGTGATTGCTGTCTCAGGCATGTGGGGTGTATGAAAGTGAGTGGCGCTTGAATGGCGCTGTTTGTTTATACAACTGTGGTAATGTGCCAAGCACGTGGCAGGCGGTGTGAATGGTCTTGTGCATGTCATGTATGAAATGTGTATGAATGGAGTGTAAAGTGGTTGGTGCCTGGAAGTGGCTTTACAGCTCACGAGCTGTGAGTCATTGGTTCAGTTTTTTTTGGCCTTTCCGTGTGTCTAGCTTTAAAAAATGTCTGGGTTTGGTAGGTTTCCCTAGATGACTGCCGCACCTGGGACCAAAAACGCCAAAATAGGTAGTTTTGTAATAGATCATTTTGATGTGTTCACTTTGTGTTATGGGGCATTTCCTGTCTCGGGCACTAGGCCTATGCACTCAAGTGAGATACCATTATTATTGGGAGAGTTAGGAGAACGCTGGATAGAAGGAAGTTTGGGTTCCCCTCAGATTCTAGAACTTTCTTCACCGAAATGTGAGGAAAAAGTGTTGTTTTGGCCAAATTTTCAATCAATCAATCAATCAATCAATTATATTTATACAGCGCGCTACTCAACCGTGGTGGATCGAAGTTGACGGGTGGGCGTGTAGAAGGTGAGGCGACGGTTGATGTATTCAGGGCCCTTGTTGTGGAGGGCTTTGTGTGCATGGGTGAGGAGCCTGAAGGTGATCCTTTTGTTGACGGGTAGCCAGTGCAGGTGTCTCAGGTGGGCGGAGATGTGGCTGTGGCAGGGTACGTCGAGGATGAGGCATGCAGAGGCGTTTTGTATTCATTGAAGACGTTTCTGAAGTTTTGCGGTGATTCCTGCGTATAGGGTGTTTCCGTAGTCCAGGCGGCTTGTGACGAGGGCGTGGGTCACAGTTTTTCTGGTGTCCACGGGGATCCAGCGGAAGATCTTTCGGAGCATGCAGAGTGTGAGGACGCAAGAAGACGAGACTGCGTTGACTTGCTTGTTCATGGTGAGAAGGGGGTCCAGGATGAATCCAAGGTTGTATGCGTGGTCTGAGGGGGTCGGTGCGGTGCCCAGGGCCGTGGGCCACCAGGAATCGTCTCAGGTGGACGGGGAGTTTCTGAGGATGAGGACTTCCGTCTTGTCTGAGTTCAGCTTCAGGCGGCTGAGTTTCATCCATTTTGCGACATCTTTCATTCCATCCTGCAGGTTGGTTTTGGCGGTGGCTGGGTCTTTGGTGAGGGAGAGTATCAGCTGGGTGTCGTCGGCGTAGGAGATGATGTTGATGTTGTGTTTGCGTGCGATGTCGGCAAGGGGGCTCATTTAGACATTGAAAAAGTAGGACTGAGTGAGGAGCCCTGTGGGACGCCGCAGATGATCTCGGTGGGATCCGAGCGGAAAGGCGTGAGGTAGACTCTTTGGGAGCGGTCAGAGAGAAAAGAGGCGATCCAGTCCAGGGCCTGTCCTTGGATACCGGTGGAGCGGAGGCGTGTTATTAGGGTGCAGTGTCAGACGGTGTCGAAGGCAGCCGAGAGGTCGAGGAGGAGGAGGGCGGCTGTTTTTCTGTTGTCCAGCAGGGTTCGGATGTCATCGGTGACTGCGATGAGGGCAGTTTCCGTGCTGTGGTTGGCCCGAAAACCGGATTGGGAGGGGTCGAGCAGGTTGTTGTCTTCGAGGAAGTTGGTCAGTTGTTTGTTGACGCCCATCTCGATGACTTTGGCCGGGAAGGGGAGGAGCGAGATGGGGCGGAAGTTCTTCAGGTCGCTGGGGTCCGCCGTGGGTTTCTTCAGGAGAGCGTTGACTTCCGCGTGTTTCCAGCTCTCGGTGAAGGTGGCAGATGAAAACGAGCTGTTGATGATGGTCTGGAGATAGGGGGCGATGTTGGCGTCGGCTTTGTTGAAGATGTAATGTGGGCAAGGGTCTGAGGGGGCACCGGAGTGGATGGTGTTCATGGTAGTTTTGGTCCCTTCGGTGCTGATGGGTGTCCAGGCGTTGAGGGTGACGGCTGGGGCTGTGGGTTCTGTGGTGGTTGGCAGGATCTGTGGACCGAAGCTGTCATGTAGGTCGGTGATCTTTCAATGGAAGAAGGTAGCGAGGGAGTTGCAGAGTTCTTGTGAGGGCGTGATGGAGTTGGAGCTGGCGTTGGGATTGGAGAGCTCTTTGACGATGTTGAAGAGTTCTTTGCTTTTGTGGGTGTTCTTTTCCAGTCTCTCTTTGAAGGATGCTCTTTTGGTGGCGCGGATCAGCTGGTAGTGTTCACGGTTGGCGATTTTGAGGGCTGACATGTTTTCTGCGGTGTGATCTTTGCGCCAGGTTTTCTCGAGGGTACTGTAAAAAAGTAAGAATGGAGCACTCATAGAAAATATCCCTCTAATAAAGAAAGTTCCAATAATCATACACAATCAATTATGAGATAAGTTTTCACTGAAGTGGTATCAATACCGAGTGTACTGTTTGAAAAATTAAGAACTCAAGAAAAACTTTTAATACATAAATCATAAATTCTGAAGTATCACAGATAGGTTTACATAAGAATTTGTTAATAAAGAAATAACGTTCATCAAAGCATTACATAAATGTAAAATCTGCTGATAAGTGGTTTGTCCCCTACTAAAATCATTCAAAGTCCAAAACAAAAGTGGTTATAGGGGTGGAAACTATCCATTTTGAAGATATGGAAGCAGAAAAGAATTGTCTTCATCCAGATAGAAAGAAGGATTGTCCAGTTCATCCAAACTCAGCCGACACGTGTTTCGTCCCACAAGGTACTTTATCAAGGCTTGCTCCTTTTAACATAAGTTGTTTAAGAGCGAAATATTGATCCAATATAATTCAAAAAGGAATCTGTTAAAAAGAGCGAACCATAACTGTAGTAAAAATCTCCAATTAAGGCGCTATAAGTCCAAAGTAAGCCTGACAATCAAATATAGGGTGCCTTAGTAAGTAGTACGGCGTCCTGAAAACGGTCCTTCCATAAAGGCTTCCAAAAAGGGGGTACGGCAGGTTTTCTTGGATTCTTTGAGGGCGTCTGTGAACCATTGAGGTTTCCTGGTGTTGGTCTGTCTAGGGAGACATCTGAGGGGGGCGAGGTTGTCAGCGCAGTTTGGTGATCCACTGTGTGAGGCTGAGGGCTGCGTTGTTGGCGTTGGAGGTGATGGTAGGTTGATGGGGTTGAGAGTGGAGAGTAGCTGTTCTGTGGAGATTTTGTTCCAAGGTCTGTGTGAGATCGGTTGTGTGAGGAGGTGGAGAGTCTTGCGTCTGAAGGTGAAGTGGACACATCTGTGGTCGGTCCAGTGTATTTCGGAGGAGTGGCTGATGGATACGTGGTTGCTGGCGGAGAAGATGGGGTCGAGCGTGTGTCCAGCGATCTGGGAGGGGGTGTTCACCAGTTGCTTGAGGCCGAGGTTGTCGAGCAGGGTGGTGGTGTTGGTGTCGTTGTTCTGCTCCAGGTGGAAGTTCAGGTCTCCGAGGAGGATGTAGTCTGGCGAAGCTAAGGCGTGCGGGGAGGTGAAGTCTGTGATGGATTCGCTGAATAGGGCGCGTGTTCCCGGGGGCCTGTAGACGAGAGTTCCTCTGAGGGTGGTCCTGGGGTTGGTGTGGATCTGGAAGTGCATGTGTTCAGCGGCGAGGGGGGTGTCTTCGGTGGAGGTAGTGACATTGATGGAGCTCTTGTATATGATGGCGATTCCTCCTCCGACTTGGTTGGTGCGGTCTTTCCTGGCGATCTTGTAGCCGTCGGGGATGGCTATGGCGATGTCGGAGGCCGATGAAGCGTTCATCCAAGTCTCAGTGATGAAGGCGACGTCCGGTGCGCTAGAATCCACCCATAGTTCAATGGCGTGCTTGTGGACGGAGCGTGTGTTGATGAGGATGCACTTGAGGTGGTTGTTGGCGCGTGGGCTGGTGGACGGGGTACAGTCGCGGTGGAAGGTATGCTTGCAGGTTTGACAGGTGAAGGGTCCATGAGTGCGTTTCGGGCTGGCTTGATAGCAGGTTGTGGTACGTCCCGGGTTGAGTGCGTGGAGGGAGGCGGCATCGTAGCAGTGCTGGGGGTTTTGGGAGCGCTGGGGGCCAGGGGTTCTGGCGCTGGGCGCCGTCCAGGCGCAGGCGGGCGCAGACGGGGTTGCCTTTGGTGCGCAAGCGGCACGGCCGCGCAGCAGGCGCCATAAGAGGGAGGTGGGGGGAGAAGGTGTCAGCTGGGGGCGGGAGGTGGGAGGGAGGGCAACGAATGGGAGCGGGGGCAGGGCCGCACGGGTGGCAGCGGCGGCAAAGCAGAGGGCGGGGGGCGGGAGGCCGAAAAAAAGTAGAGAAAGTTTGAAGAAAAGGGGAAAATCACAGAAGACAGAAGAAAATCGAGGAGCTGTACAAAGAGAGAGAGCACAGAAAACAGAAGAAAAACGAGGAGCTGGCCAAAGAGAGAGAGGACAGAAGATGGAAGAAAAATGAGGAGCTGGACAAAGAAGACAGAAGAAAAACGAGGAGCTGGATAAAAAAGAGAGAGAGCACAGAAGACAGAAGAAAAATGAGGAGCTGGACAAAGAGAGAGAGCACAGAAGACAGAAGAAAAACGAGGAGCTGGACAAAGAAGACAGAAGAAAAACGAGGAGCTGGACAAAGAAGACAGAAGAAAAACGAGAAGCTGGACAAAGAGAGAGAGCACAGAAGACAGAAGAAAAACGAGGAGTTGGACAAAGAAGACAGAAGAAAAACGAGGCGCTGAACAAAGAAGACAGAAGAAAAACGAGAAAAACGAGGAGCTGGACAAAGAAGACAGAAGAAAAACGAGGAGCTGGACAAAGAAGACAGAAGAAAAATGAGGAGCTGGACAAAGAAGACAGAAGAAAAACGAGGAGCTGGACAAAGAGAGAGGACACAGAAGACAGAAGAAAAACGAGGAGTTGGACAAAGAAAACAGAAGAAAAACAAGGAGCTGGACTGGGGAGAGCGCAAAGGAGCACTTACGGTCTGCTGGAGGTGACAGGCGTCTGGGCAGCGGGGGAAGCGACCTACCCTAGGGTCAAGGGTCGCTTTTGAGGTTTGAGGTTTGCAAAACATTCTGAGTAACAGGACCTGGTGAAAGCCCCACAAGCCATCCCATCCTGGATTCTCCTAGGTGTCTAGTTTTCAGAAATGTATAGGTTTGATAGGTTTCCTTAGGTGCCGGCAGAGCTAGAGGCTAAAATCCACAGCTTGGCACTTTGCAAAAAAACTGGTCTGTTTTCTTTGGGAAAATTTGATGTGTCCACGTTGTGTTTTGGGGCATTTCCTGTCGCGGGTGCTAGGCCTACCCACATAAGTGAGGTACCATTTTTATCGGAAGACTTGGGGGTATGCTGCGTGTAGGGAAATGTGTGGCTCCTCTCAGATTCCAGAACTTTCGGTCACTGAAATGTGAGGCAAAAGTATTTTTTGGGCCAAATTTTGAGGTTTGCACAGGATTCTGGGTAACAGAATCTGATGAGAGCTCCAGAAGTCACCCCATCTTGGATTACCCTAGGTGTCTAGTTTTAAAAAATGTGCAGGTTTGGTAGGTTTCCCTAGGTGCCGGCTGAGCTAGAGGTCAAAATCCATAGCTTGGCACTTTGCAAATAAACAGGTCTGTTTTCTTTGGGAAAATGTGATGTGTCCACGTTGTGTTTTGGGTGCATTTCCTGTCGCAGGCGCTAGGTCTACCCACACAAGTGAGATACCATTTTTATAGGGAGACTTTGGGGAACGCTGGGTGGAAGAAAATTTGTGCCTCCTCTCAGATTCCAGAACTTTCTGTCACCGAAATGTGAGGAAAAAGTGTTTTTTTGGCCAAATTTGGAGGTTTGCAAAGGATTCTGGGTAACAGAACCTGGTGAGAGCCCCACAAGTCACCCCATCCTGGATTTCCCTAGGTATCTTTAGGAAAATGTGATGTCTCCATGTTGAATTTCCTGTTGCGGGCATTAGGCCTACCCACGGAAGTGAGGTACCATTTTTATTGGGAGACTTGGACCACCCCCCCTTAACACTCCCCAGACAACCCCCATCCCCCCACCTTCCACCACTCTCCCCCTTTCTACCCTCCCCCATACACGCACACTCGCAGGCACACACCACGCATTCACACACTCACTCACACAGGCATACACAAATTCATACATGCATGCATCCATTCATTCACGCACACATCCGTACACACATCCAAACTTACACGCAGACACATTTCCATTCATTGACTCATTCTCACACATGCACACAAACATGAAAGCAACACTGCACAATGATTTGCATTCATGCACACACTCACACATTCATGCACACCCCCCCACACACACAACACCCCCCAACCCCCTCCCCTGTCGGAAACCTGACTTATCAGAATCCAGGGGGGTCTTCTGGCAGGGGACAGAATGGGGCGCAGCTACCGCCAGCAGCGCCTGCCAGCAAAACACCTCTAGGCTGTATAATTTTTCATAATACGGCTGGCAGCGATCTACTGGTGTGGTGCTGCTGGTGGCATCAGCGCCACCTTAGCACCGTCCGCTAGCATGGCCACTGCCAGATTTCCGCCCTTCTTGTGGCAGAAATCCGATTGTGGTCATATTATGGCAGACCGATGTTCGCCGTGGTGACAGTCTTTTGGCGGCCGTCGCCACAGCAGAAGGCGGCACTTACTGCCAAAGTTATAATGTGGGCCTTAGTCTCATTTTCAGAAATTTTCTTTAGCGGTAGGGCCCTGCAAGTCAGGCCGGGCCGAGGTTGAGGCAACTCGGTACATCTATAGAGCTTTTTCCCAAAAGTTCTCCAATCTTCTACAAAGTTCTGGACCTTCTTCCAGAAGGTCTTTTAAGATCTTTTACGTGTCCACAGTTCACCCCAAGGTTCCAGAAGCTCTGAGCTGCTCCTTTAGGGTGTGGACTACAAATCCCAGAATGCACCTGGCTCAAACTCCAAATTGGCCACTGGACAGCTGGTCAGTTTCTACAGGTTCTTAGACAGGGGGCTCTGGTTAGAAATTTTTCACCTGTACCAAACAGGGAGCCCCAAGGGCACAGCCAAGAGTCAGTAACCACCAGTATCTTTCTAAAAAGTTTGAGGGGGGAAGGGCAAAAAGGAAGACTTTCCTGCAGTCATGTTCTCACCTTCAGACAGATTTGGTTCCGCCTCAGATTCTGAGGTATCTCTGGATGGTGTTGTCTTTAAATTGGTAGCTCACCAAAGTTTTGTCCTTGGTACATCCTATCTCCTCACATTCACTTGGGTCCCTCACAAATGTTGACTGTTTCCTGTTTTGAATTTTATTTTCATAGAGCACAAGCCTAGTTTTCATCTATTGCTGCAGAGTTTCCGCAGTGGATTTGTCTGAGTCCTGTGCTATCCAATCTGCTATTCTTTGAATTTCCACCAGTAATTTCTCTCTATCACTCACTGTATAATTCACTAATATCTTCACCACGCCCTTGGCTGAGCTGGTAGTAATTTGGTAGTAAATATATTATCTAGTGGCGGACACCACTAGGTGGTTATAGTTATGTGTATGCTTCCATAAAAAAGCATTTTTGTCTTGCCTATATCCTTGGCATCATTTGATGAATCTTCCCGAAATTTCCCCAAAAAAGTGCCCCAGTGATTCTTGTTGCACACAGAAAGTTTGGCAAGAAGCTAGATCCTGCTCCACAGATTGTGCTTTTTTTGTGATTTGGTGTGAATCATTCAGTAGTTTTGGAAATTTTAGAGGTTAAAAAATATAGATATCTAGGGACCCGGATGCTCTGTGGATCTACCTGTCCATGTGCTGATATCTGATTGGCTGCCAACACTTCAACAAGAAAGTGTTGGCAGCCATTTTGGTACTCCGCACTGGGAAGGTTAGATCTGCAGAGTATCCGCAGACCCTTTAGCTGAGTAACACAAAAAAAGTTAAAATTGGGCAGTCTCCCACCCTTTTCATTTTTTTTTACCTTCGCTGGGCTATGTTCTGGAGGTACTGGGGGTTTAAAAAATGGAGGGGGACACACACGACCCTCCTTCTAGGGCTTATATTAGGCCTGTGACCACCATCTCCCTGGGCAATGATGTAAAAATATGTAGGGTACTGCGGCCCGCCCACACCCTGGGGACCACCACTTCCCAATAGCTGAATATGAAATTTATGCGGGGGGCTCCCACCGTCCCCTGCAGCCCCAAGGACCATCACTTTCCTGGGGCTTTAAAACAATAATGAAGGGGGTCTGTCGCAGAAACCCTGGGGACCACCACCTCCCTAGGGCTACCTTAAATATTGGAGGGGGGCCTCGTGACCCCTCTCTTGAGGAGCTAATAGCCCTGGAGAATGCCATCCACCAGGGCCAGCTACAACTATGTCCCAGGATGCCCACCCTGGGAACATAGTGGTTTGGTAAGAACTGTCAAAGTGCTCCCACTTGATGGAAGCTGAGGTTTCGTCTCTTTCCCTGCTCACAGAGAAGGGTTTAGCAGAAACCTGTGCGAAATAGCAATGCTGGCTCCTGCAGGAGGTGGGGAGCTGGCTGGGATTGGATGGGGTCCCCAGGGTGAAAATTAGCATGGGTAGGGGGGCAACATGGGCCCCTCTTCTATTTGTTTATGGTCAGGCCAC
This sequence comes from Pleurodeles waltl, assembly GCF_031143425.1. Taxonomy (NCBI): domain Eukaryota; kingdom Metazoa; phylum Chordata; class Amphibia; order Caudata; family Salamandridae; genus Pleurodeles; species Pleurodeles waltl. Next base: position 384,576,062 of record NC_090445.1, read on the forward strand.
GGGGATAGGGTGCCAGGGGCTAAAATCAGCCCCTTCCCCTAGAGTCCATGGTTCTCCTGTTAGATTGCTACAAGTATATAAATCACATGGAAGCCGCACCCCCTTAATCCCGCAATGTCGTCTTTAATAGTATGCAAAGGTTTTTCCGCCTATTGCCAGGAAGATGTTCAGCTCCCCAGTACGTTTCACATCAATTTTGTTGGTGTGTTGACCTCGCTACAGGAAGATATAATGTTATCACAGAATCCTATTGAAAGATGCAACAGGAACAATCATGTTGTCAAAACGCACACAAGGTCACTGGTGACATTTCCTTGTGCTACATTACACAGCTGCAGCCTCACACAGCTGTAGTGTAGAATACATATTGGGCATTTACCCAAGGAGACAGAAAGTACTCCACTTGGGTAGATATTTTATGCAACGTTGTGGACTCTTGTCGTATAAAAGGCCAGGTGAGGTTCCTTTGTAACCAAGTCACTCACACAGCTACTGACACACCCACAGAGACATTCACACACCTGCTCTCAGAAGCACTCAGACACTCAGGATCAACTCAGAGGTTCACTTGCTCTCCCATAGACCAACTCAGGCACTCACGCACCCACTCACAGACCCACTTAGACACACACTCACAGACCTCCTCAGAGACTCACGAACCCACAGACCCAGTCACTCACAGATCCACGTAGACACTCTCACATCCATGGACAGACACACTCAGACATTCACAAACCCACTCACAGACCCACTCAGACTCACCTGGACTCTCACACACCCACTCGCAGAGATACTTTCAAACTCACACTCAAACCAAAAGACTTCCCCTCAAATCTACTCTCATACCCAGACACTCACAACCACTTTCATACCTAGACAGTCTCACACCCACACATTGTCACACCCACTCTCACACCGAGAGACACTCTCTCACACCCATTCTCACACCAAGACAGACCCTGTGGCTAACTCTCACCATGCACATAGGAAGGCCATTGGCTCCGCAGGAATGGGTGGGTATGGGGGTTGTCCACAGGGCTTGGCCACAAGACAGGGCCTGAAGCCAACCCCTACCACACACGGCCAAAGGGTATGCGTGGACGTGGTAGGATTAGTATATAGTAATAATTAAAATTATTTTACCCTAAAGAAATCATAGAAATTCAATGAAAAAACAAAACAAATGTTACAGGGATGTTGTAGTTAGGAAATATTTTCTATGCTTTTTTAAAATTCTAAGTTTAAAAAGCAAAGGTTACAGGGACATTATAGTTAGTCTCTGAATTTACTTGCACAAAACCCTACAAGTTCCGCAGTTTTAGTAAGAACTATTTCAAGTAACTAGAACTTGTGCCCTAAGCTAACTATAACACTCCCCCACCATGCAGTTTTGTTTCAACAATTTCACTGTTAATGTTTTACTGATATTTAATTGATGTTAAATAAGTTGTCAGATTCTGTTAGTGTATTTATGTTAAAAAAAAGTAACTATGACTTGTGCACTAAAGTAACTATAGCTAGCACCCTGCCATGCCGTTTTTTCAATAATTTGACTGACAATATTTTATTGATATTTTATTGACGATGAAAAAGTTGTCAGATTCTGCTATTTTATTGACGTTAAAAAAGTTGTAAGATTCGGATTTCAGATTTCATAAAAAAACAAGTGAACAACAAGGATTTAAGAGAGCACGCTGTTACCTGCCTTCTCTGCAGTTTTTAAAAATTAACCCACGTGAAAAACAGTTTCAAATCAGATAACTGCAGTAGGAGCAGGAAGGCTGGTCTCACCTGTCTGATGTCCCAACATTTTCTCCTTAAAAGTCAGTATTAAAAATATTTTGCATATATTTGATAAAATGTGCAGAAGAAAGCAAGGTGGAACATGGCTAGACTTGATATGCCATCACAGAGCTATGGGACATTGTCTAAATGATGCAAAAATATAACTGGAGACACAAACATCTTACAGTGCCTGACCTAAAACACAATAAAAGTGAATCTTCCCATTGTCTGTGCACATTCAATAGATAGTTAAAGGTGCTATTTGGAAAATTCCTGCTCAAATACCCAGTCACGCTTGACTTCATTGCTTCCCTGTTGGTTCGTTGTAGAGACACATAATTAAACAGGGCATGACGAATGTGCTTCTTTCTGAGTGTGTTACAAAACTCAGGCTCAAGAAAAAGAGTGCACCTGCCTGATCCTGCAATAATCAGAGTTTACATAGGCTACCCATGCAATATGCATACCTCTTCCATAGGCGAGACAATCCATTATAATGTCCCTTGTCTCACTTGCCTGTGTATTTTCCCAAATGGCCAACCATAATAGTGCAGGTCGTACATTAATGAGATCTCCCACAAAGCTCAGACCCAGCGCTTTGTGACAAATAAAAATGAATGATGAGATGGGGACTGTAAGAAAGGGTCTCTTTTGACATGGTAGTTTCACATTTTTTGCCTGGAAAATGATGTGTTTTTAAACTGTAAGTGCCCTGGGCTATTGCTAAGCAGGTTCCTAGGGCTAAATCTTTTTCCCAAAACTCCTCTTCTATTTGTATTGCCAGCATACCCTCTTGTATGCAGATGACACCGTGCTCATGACGCATATGCCAAAACACTGGGTGCCCTGGTCCTGGCCTTCATGGATTTTATGGCTACTCTAGCGATGTGCACTGACTTTTCAGAGTCTTACATCATGCAGTGCAGCCCCAAATGCAAACTGTTTGCTAGTATTTTGATCAGAACAAGTAAGCTAAGCTTCACAAACACCTTTTCCTATTTAGTGGTTCTTCCTCTGGGTCTTGGGTGCGTTCATCGTACATCAAAGTTGTCTAGTGCAATTAGTTTGCTGTTCAGTCTACCTCAACCTGTGGGAGGTGGTTTGCTTGGTCCATTGTTGCAGATTTCTAGATCACAATGTACCTCTATTGCTTTGTATTGGAGAGAAATTTGGAGACATCTGTCTGCGTGGTTTTTCAGCAGAAAGAATATATTTTTTGTAGATGGCTCCTTGCGGTCCCTGTAGGAGGCTGGCTCTTTATATAGTGTGAGAAAATGACGTGCACTGTCTAGAGAGTCCATGCAACACCATTTTGGTTTCCAGAGGTAAAAAGCAGACCACCTAATGCTCTGTTTTTGTGGTAGTGTGGGAGAGAAGTTAGGCTAATACAGCAGATGAACTGAGCATTTTTAGCACACACAGTATCAATAAATGTGGACACATACTCAGAAGCATAACTTGAGACTAATTTGCAAACATATTATAGATTTTAATTAAATTTTCAAAGCAAACGTCACCAATATACGGTAAGTACATTTTTTATTATGATCTTTCAAAGTTTAAAAAGTGTTGCTTTTGAGTGCATAATTATGCATCATAGGCATTAAAGGGAAAAAGCATTAAAAATGCATATAAAACAAGGAGTTAGGGACTCCTAGAGCACAGGGAGGGTTGGTGGATATACGGGCCAGGTGCAGCATTGATGTGTCAGCCAGGAGTTGTGCATCTTAGTGTCCTTGGCGTCAGGAGCAGAAGGATGAAGGTGCTCTTGGGTTTTGTAAACTCCTTCAGGTTTCCAGGTGACACCTCAGCAGCGATTGTCGAGTCCTTGGAGAAGAAGGCAGGGTTTGGTCCCTTTTACTTTCTGAAGCGTGGCTTCAGTTCTCGTACCATGGGTCTTCTTTGTCCTGGTGTTCTTTGTGTCCATCAAATCTGAGGTCATGGTCTAGGGATTCCTTCCAAATATTGTATTCATGGGGTGTCGGGGGAAGTACCTCGTAGTGGTCAATGGGCCACCTACCTTAGGGTGGCTACACCCACTAAGTGACCACTTCCTGTGAGAAGGGCTCACATCCTTAACCCTATTGGCTATTTTCCTGCCATCCAAGATTGAGGAAAATGAAATATAGTGGTCAACTTGCCTGCCACACCTGGGAGGTGGTGCGGGCTGGGGTTGGCCGCTCCTCCTGTCCTTGCTAGTTTTCACCCCAGTTGTCCAGCCTAAAGTGGGGGCAAAACCATTGGGAGGCCATCTGCTGCTCATGCACACTGTCAAAGACCCACTGAAAGACTGATACATGCAGTTGTAGACTTAGAGTCTTACATGTCTCACTGACCATTTTAGGGACTCACTCAGAGACTCATGCATGCACTCATAGACTCAGAGACTCATGCACACACTCAAATACCCATTCAGAGACTCATGCACGCACTCATAAACTCAGAGACTCACAAACCCTCTCACAGACCACTCAGAAACTCATTAATTTTTTAGTTTTAAATGTGTGCATTGAATGCTTGCTTTGTTTTGTGTATTCTTAACATATTTGCATATCTTTAGAAAGTTCAAAATAAAATAAAATAAAATAGTGTTATAGAGTGGGTGTAACAAGAGACTTTAGCCCTCATTACAACCCTCGCGGTCAGTGTTAAAGTGGCAGTAATACCGCAAAGAGTCAGGTGGAAAAATAATGTAATCATGACCATGGCGGAAACCGCCAACATAGACAGCCACTTTAACACTCCAACCTCCACAGCTGTAGCAACAAACACCGCAGCGGTAACCGCCAACAGACAGATGGACGACAATGTATTATCCTATTATGACAGGCCAATCCGCCACCTTTTCCGGGGCAGAACCAACATGAACAAAAACACGGCGGAAACAGTACACAGAAGGGAAAACACTCACCTCTCCACACCCCACGAGGAACCAAGATGCCATGGGGCCCGAATTGTAGATACTGCTGATACTGGTCTTCCTTCTCTTCTATCAGGAGCACCAAAGACGGCGGCGACGACCACGGTGAGTGCTGCACCTACAACAAATGGGAGGGGGGAGGGAAAAGAGAGTGACACACACACGCAACACACAACACCCACACCCCCACCCTTACCCACAACACCATACACACAAATACATGCAGAAACATTACAAATAAATCCCCCTTCCCCCTGGAAGAACGCAAGGACAAAAGGAAATTATTTGAATGAATGTAATCATGTGAAATCTCATTATCAAAGTTCAAAATCCAGTAAATACAATTATGTACACCAACTACACAAGTCTGGATAGTGCACCAATCATTGTCTGTGGACCACTGGGCCCAAAACGCATGGGCAAGCCCACACTAGATACCTGACTGGAAACAGAGAGAACACAGCAGGGGCATCAGATCGAAATGAAAAAGGCACCTCAGGGAGAGGGGGAGGGCGGGCACCTCAGCCAGATGAATGCACGACGCCACTGCTGCATGCGCGGGGCTCCTTGCCCGTTGCTGAATCCTGAGGAGTGCAAAGCCACAGTCTCTCAAGTCTCTCCAGTGGGTGGGTTGCCCACTGCTTTATCCTGGGGAGTGCAAAGCCACAGTCTCTCAAGTCTTTCCAGTGGGTGGTTTGCCCACTGCTTTATCCTGGGGAGTGCAAAGCCACAGTCTCTCAAGTCTCTTAAGTGGGTGGTTTGCCCACTGCTTTATCCTGGGGAGTGCAAAGCCACAGTCTCTCATGTCTCTCCAGTGGGTGGTTTGCCCACTGCTTTATCCTGGGGATTGCAAAGCCACAGTCTCTCAAGTGGATAACAGTCTCCAATGGTTCTGGAGGGGACCTGATGCCCAGAGTGCTTCATCCTGCCAAGGACTGAGGTAGTGGATTTCAATCTTCACTGGTTCTGGAGGGGGCATGGTGCTCAGAATGTTTCATCCTGCCAAGGACAGAGGTAGTGGATGACAATCTCCACTGGTTCTGGAGGGGGCATGTGCCCAGATTGCTTTATCCTGCCAAGGACTGAGGTAGTGGATGTTAATCTCCACTGGTCCTGGAGGGGGCATGGTGCCCCGAGTGCTTCATCCTGCCAAGGACTGTGGTAGTGGGTGTCAATCTCCACTGGTTCTGGAGGGGGCATGGTGCCCAAAGTGCTCAACGTGCAGTGTGGCCGGTGCAATTCACTCACCTGGGTGTGCATGGCATGACATTGGCGAGGTACAAGTAGCATGAAACACCATGGAGGCAGGAACATACCCCACACTGCTGCAGCTTCGCCTTCCACCTGCAGGTGCTGACAGTGATGACAGTAATGCTTCATGGAAGCTGCCCAGGGTCCTGGAACTCTCCTCCAGCCTCGGATGACTGACCACTGGGGATGGTAGGCATGTCAGAAGTGGTGCCACAGTCCGAGGACATCACGGGGCCGCTGGCGGTGCTTGCAGCGGTCTCTGTGGCGGCGGGGCTTGCAGTGGACTCTGTGGTGGTGCTGCTGGTGACGGGGTAGGTGGTGGTGGTGCTGGCGGAGGGGTCTATGGTGGTGGTGCTGGCGGCGGGGTCTGTGGCAGCAGGGCTTGCAGCGGTGTATGTGGTGGCAGTGCTGGCAGCAGGGTCTGTGGCAGAGGGGCTGGCGGCGGTCCATGGATCAGGACCTGCTGAGGGAAAAAGCATGATGTCTCCTGCAGCCTCGGACGGCTGCCCACCGGGGAAGAGGCTGGGGACTGTCTCAGCATCTGTAGACGTGCCGGAGGCAGTGCAGGTGGCGTTGCATGTGGCGGTGCAGGTGGCAGTGCAGGTGACGGTGCAGGTGGCGGTGTTCGCTGCCGTAGATGTTGGTGTGGATGTGGACAGAAGGTGTGACACTGCTCCCTCAGTCGGTGCTTCCATGTCCTCTCCTGACCTGCCCTTCTGTTTTTGGCCCTTCCCCACCTTTGATGGTGGCGCAGTTGTCTTGCCACTATCCTTTTTCGTTATCGCAGAGCCCTTAATGACTAGTGGTTTCGGCTTCTCCCTCCGGGATGTGGGCACCTTTTTCACCTTGACAGGTGGTGGAATGTCCTTGCCCTCGCTACGTGGCACACTGGCAGCGCTGATGGTTGGCACACTCCATGACCCCGCAGTGGCTGGCACCACTGTGCCTGGGGATGTGGTGGCTGAGGTGCTGGGATGGGACCTGGAAAGCCAGGCCCTAGGGGAAGGACAGGGAGGGGTAGGTGTAGGGAAAAGGTCAATGTTAGTCAGGAAATTTTTTTTAGACACACTGGGACAGGTAGATGGAGGGGGTTTGGGAGTGGAGGAAGAAGTAGTGGTTGTAGGAGGTGTACATCTGCTGAATTTGGGTGAAGGTGCATGGGCTGGAGGCTGTTGTGAGGTGGATGGCTGTTGGGTGGGTGTGTGCCTGCGTTTGTGTACTTTGGGAGGAAGGCTCACAGACACACTGGTAGAGGACACTGGGGATGTGTGAATGGTAGTGGGAGTGGTGATTGCACATGAGCGGTGTATGATGATGGGCGTGCTGGTGATGGAGGTAGTGGCTGAGGATGTAGTGCATGCAGGTGTGAGTGGAGACGAGACTGGGAGGGAGGAGGGAGACGTGGAGGAGGGGGACACAGTGGAGACAGTGGATGTTGGTATGTGTGCATCGATTTGTTGCTTGTGTGAGTGCCTGTGGGATGTTTGGTGCTTATGTTTGCCTGGGCCACTCTTGTGTGTTGATGTGTGTGCATGCTGGTCTGATGGTGTGCTTGGGATAGGCAGAGGTACAGGGGATTGGGTCTGGGTGGAGCAGGTTGGAGGGGAAGGCTGGACACAGGGACAATGGCTGCCATCAGTGCTGAGGCCAGAGCCTGAAATGCTCTCTGTTGGGCTGCCTGTGTCCAGCCTCCCCCTCCAACTTCCACTACCTAGACCCAATCCCCTGTACCTCAGCCTATCCCACGCCCACCATCAGACCAGCATGCACACACATCAACACACAAAAGTGGCTCAGGAAAACATAAGCACCACACATCCAACATGCACTCACACAAGCACCATCCCCATGCAGACACAGCAACATCCACTGCCTCCACTGTGTCCCCCTCCTCCATGTCCTCCACCTCCCTCCCAGTCTCCTCTCCACTTACACCTGCATGCACTACATCCTCAGCCACTACCTCCATCACCAGCATGCCCATCACCACACACCGCTCACGTGCAATCACTACCCCCACTACCATTCACACATCACCAGGGTCCTCTCCCAGAGTGTCTGTGTGTCCTCCTCCCAAAGTACACAAACGCAGGCACACACCCAAGCAACAGCCATCCACCTCACAACAGACTTCGGCCCATGCACTGTCACCCAAATTTAGCAGACGTACACCTCCTACAACAACTACCTCTTTCTCCACTCCCAAACCCACTCCATCTTCCCGTCCCAGTGTGATTAAAAAACTTTTCCTGGCAATTCTTGACCTCTTCCCTTCACCTCCCCACCCCGTCCTTCCCCTAGTGCCAGTCTTTTCAGGTCCGAGCACAGCACCTAAGCCACCAAATCCCCAAATCCCCAGGCACAGTGGTGCCAGCAACTGCGGGGTCATCGAGTGCACCATCCATCAGGGCTGCCGGTGTGCCATGTAGCGAGGGCAAGGACATTCCGCCACCTGCCAAGGTGAAGAAGGTGCCCACATCCCAGAGGGAGAAGCGGTTCTTACCAGCCACCAAGGGCTCCACAAAAACAAAAGGGGGTAGTGGCAAGACACCTGCGGCACCATCAACGATGGGGAAGTGACAAAAACAGAAGAGCAGGTCAGAGCAGGGCATGGTGGCACTGACTGAGGGACCAGTGTCACCCCTTCTGTCCACGACAAAACCAACCTGTACAGCGGCGAACACCGCAAGCTGCCCCGCCACCAGCACTGCCACCTGCACCGCCACCTGCACCACAACCTGCACCGCCACCTGCACAGCCACCTGCACAGCCACTTGCACAGCCACCAGCACGTCTACAGTCTCAGCGACAGTCCCCAGCATCTTCCCCAGTGGGCAGCCCTGCAAGTCTGCAGGAGACGTCCTTCTGTGTCCCTCAGCAGGTGCTGAGCCATTCACCAGCACTGCCACCACAGACACCGCTGTAAGCACCGCCACCATCCCCATGACGTGCTCAGACAGTGGCGCCACCACTGACATGGCTACCATCCCCAGTGGTCGGTCGTCCGAGGCTGGAGGAGAGTTCCTGGACCCTGGCCAGCTTCCATGAGACATGACTTCCATCACTGTTTGCACCTGCAGGTGGAAGGCGAAGCAGCAGTAGTGTGGGGTATGATGCTGCCTCCATGGTATCATGCTACCTGTTCCTCTGCAATCTTGTGGCACACACACCCAGGTGAGGGAATGGTACCGGAGACACTGCACGTGGAGCACACTTGGCACGAGGCCCCCTCCAGAACCAGTGGAGAATGACATCCACTACCTCAGTCCTTGACAGGATGAAGCACTCTGGGCACCATGCTCCCTCCAGAACCAGTGGAGAATGACATCCACTACCTCAGTCCTTGGCAGGATGAAGCACTCTGGGCACCATGCCTCCTCCAGAGAAAAACATCCACTACCTCAGTCCTTGACAGGATGAAGCACTCTGGGCACCAGGCCCCCTCCAGAACCAGTGGAGAAATACATCCACTACCTCAGTCCTTGGCAGGATGAAGCACTCTGGGCACCAGGCCCCCTCCAGAACCAGTGGAGATTGACATCCACTTGAGAGATTGTGGCTTTGCACTCCCCAGGATAAAGCAATGGGCAACCCACCCACTGGAGAGACTTGAGAGACTGTGGCTTTGCACTCCCCAGGATAAAGCAGTGGGCAAACCACTCACTGGAGAGACTGTGGCTTTGCACTCCCAAGGATACAGCAATGGGCATGGAACCCTCTCGTGCAGCAGTGGTGTTGTGCGTTCATCTGGCTAAGGTGCCCCCTTCCCCCTTCCCCTGAGGTGCCTGTGTATTTTCGATCTGATGCCCCATCAGATCTGTTTCCAGTCAGGTATCTTGTGTGGGCTTTGCCTATGCATTTTGGGACCAGTGGTTCACGAACAATGATTGGTACACTATTTGTATAGATGGTGCACATATTTGTTATACTGAATTTTGAATTTTGACTATCGGATTTTTCATGATTACAATTGTTACAATCATTTAATTTTGTCTGGCATTCTTCCAGGGGCTGATGGGGTGTATATATCATGTTGCTGCATGTATTTGTGTGTATGTTGTTGTGGGTGAGAATGAGGGTGGGGGTATTCGTGTTGCATGTGTGTGTCATTCTCTTTTCCCTCCCCCTCCCCTGTGTTGTAGGTGCAGTACACACCGTGGTCGTCGACTGCGTCTGTCCTGCTCCTGATAGAGCAGGAGGAAGAGCAGCATTGGTAACACCTGTAGTTCGGGCTCCATGGCGTCCTGGTGCTACGTGGGGTGTCAAGAGGTGAGTGTTTTCCCTTCTGTGTACTGTTTCCGCCATGATAGTGTTGGTTCCACCCCAGAAAAGGTGGCAGATAGGCATGTTGAAATATAATGGCTGGTACTTTGTCCTCCGCCTGTCTATTGGCTGTTACCGCTGTGGTGTTTTTTTCTACTGCCGTGGAGGTAGGAGTGTTAAAGTGGCTGTCTATGTTGGCGGTTTCCGCCATGGTCGTGATTCCATTTTTTCTTTTTCGCTGGCCTGTTGGCGGTATTACCACCACTTGAACACCGACCACCAGGGTTGTAATAAGGGCCTTAATGTATTGTTGGATATGGTTACATTTAAGAAAAGTCAACCACACTTGCTGCATTTCAGTAGCACAGTGAGGTTCAGTGTGTAAAACATAATCTGCACTTTTGACCTAATGGTTCTAGTTGATTGTTGAGAAAGCCCTGCAAAAGGAATGTTTGGGGGAAGTGTATTAAAGAGATAGTAGTATATTTAACTGACATTAGAGGTTTTTATTGTTTTTATGTAACAACAATGAAGTGTTTTCCTATTCAGGAATTAAATTAGAGAATAAGCTAGGTTTGTTTTAAGACTCCTGTAAATGTTTGTGAATTCATTTCAAAATTACATTGGAGGGCTGCGCCAAAGGTTGCAATGAATTTATAAATAATCACAAGTATGCTACCATTGTGTCTTTATTACAAAAGTGAACAAAGGATTAAGAAGCAATTGCCATTCAGAACTGCAGTAATAAAAGATAAAAATGGATGGCATGTTTTGATTAGATGTCTTTGCCAGTATCAGAGAGTGCAAAGTTGAAAAAGTTACCATTAATGGTTGCTTTGTAACTCAGGTTTATAATAATTAGTATGATATATAGGCCCTCATGATAACATTAGCGGTAAATCCCGCTTACCACGCAGTGAAGGCCGCCAACATACCGCCTTGGAGGCAAAACATTCATTGACACACACACATCAATCTGACAGAATACTGCCACATACACAAATCCACCAGTCCCCTGGTCAGTGCTAAAGTGGAGGAACCAACACCCATACTGTTATGACAACAAAACAACACCCACCACATTATGATACAAGAATCACCACAGCGCACATTCAATGGTGGTAAACCATTGGTGGTATACACCGGCAGCTCAGAGTGGACACCCATATACTAAACTACACAACATTGGCCAGTACCAAAAACACACACCTGACACTCATACACACACCATACCTATCCACCCACAGCACTATAAAACACATACCCACATTACCCACAACCCTTTACGAATACAAATTTTTGCCACCTGACTGACACCAAGACCACTGCAACAACTAGCCACACACACCACACACACCCATTAATCCGTCACGCACCCCACTTCACACACCCAACCACAGTACCCAACACCCACACACTTACACAGACAACACAACACACATGTCCCCACAAAGGCACCCCCGTTTCACAGATAAGGAGTTGTGGTTCATGGTGGAGGAAATAGTCCGGGTAGAGCAACAGCTGTTTGGAGCACAGGTACAGCAAATATCCATTGCCAGGAAGATGGAGCTATGGCGAAGAATCGTGGACAGGGTGAACGCCATGGGACAGCATCCAAGAACAAGGGACAACATCAGGAAGAGGTGGACCAACCTATAAGGTTCCGTGGCAGCAAGGCACCATACAGAGGACCAGCGGTGGACCTCCACCTCCTCCCCCACAGCTCACAGCATGGGAGGAGCAAGTCTTGGCATTACTGCATCCTGAGGGACTTACTGGAGTTGCTGGAGGACTGGACAGTGGTAAGTCAACATTTACTACTTATCAACCCCCATACCTGTATGGCATCTCACCCCCTCACTCCCATCACTCCACTCCATCCCACACACTGCACCTACACATATGACTACATATGGCACAGCATGGAGAACTAACAATCACACAATACACCACCATACACAAACAAAGGTGGCAGGGCAACAGCAACGATAGAGGGGAAGAAAGGGATGTACAATATGTCACAGACATGAAGCATAATACATCACTTATATCCCGACAGGTGCCCCAGCCAATGTCAGTGGAGAGGAGGTGCCACGACAAACCAGCCCCCCCAACAGAAGATGCTCCCAGTGATGACAGTAACTCTGGACTTCTGGATCTGGATCAAGTCCCTGGCCCATCAGTGACCACTAGTCTGTCGGTCACCTCAGCCCACTCCCAGTCAACCACAGAGCCACCCCATCAGTATCCAACACCACAGTATCCACCCAGTGTCCCTACACCTCTGTCCTCAGGACACGTCAATCAGCAGTGTGCCCACCTGTACAGGGACCCCAGTCCATACCTCACCCCCAAGACTATCAGGGACCTGGGGTCAGTGGCAGTGGGCACACTGTTCAGGGAACAGAGGCACAGGGGAACAGGGACACTGAGAGGACCGCTGTGTGCCAGGGGGAGGACAGGCCAGGGAACTGACTCTCCAGGAGGCACTCACCAAGATCCTCGTTGCCTACCCAACAATCCCAGGACAAGATGGGCCAGATCCTTAACAACATGCAGGAGAACAAGTGGCTGCAGGAGGGACACCATCAGGAGATCAGGGAGGACTTGCAGGCTCTCAACACCACCATGATCTCCATAGCAGGGGTGCTGGCAGACATTGCCAACATCATAATGGAAGCAACAGCACACCAACAGGCCCCTACCACTAGCCAGTCTATTGACTAGCCCTCCACTTCCGCTGCAGCTAGTGGGCAGGAGGCCCCACCACAGGACCCACAGGCCACCAGCACCCCTCCCCCTGCAGAAGGTGAACCACCCCCGCAGACATTCCCTGCGACCCAGACAGAAGCCAGAGACGCTTGCCAAGACCAAGACCACCACCAGGAAATTAGACTCTCCTGATTGTCCCCCTTGTGCCCCACCCTGTCACCATGTCCACTTCGAACTGCTTTTGCTTTCCTTCCTATGGTCACTTAGACACTGGGCCTGTGCTACAAACTGACTGGAACAATACAGTGGACTTTCCTTTACCATCCCCCATTCCATTGGAAATTTCAGTCAATTATTTGCACTACAATAAACACCCTTGAACACAACTTGAGTGACACCGTTTTTTGTGTTGAAAATTTTAATTTATAGGAACAGTCACATCTATATGCAAATGATCTCAACACTGTGATAACATACAAATAATGATCTGTAGCAGTCTGCAGTAAACACATCAAGACACTGTTGTCATATCACTAACTGTAAAATGACAAGCCATAGGTGACAGTAAGTCAAGATGCAATGGAAGTGAATGCCTTCATAATACAGCCAAACAGAAAACATCAATAATCAGAGTAATGGTCAGTTCCACTGTCTCATCTGTATGTCTTTGGAGGTATTGTCGTATAACTGATGTTCTGTTGTCCTCATCCTCATCTTCTGCCTCCTCATCCTCACTGTCCACAGGGTCCACTGCTGCCACAGGGTCATCTCCAGTCCCCTCCTCCTGCAGAAAAAGGCATGTCGTCTTAGGGCCAGGTTGTGCAACATGCAACATGCCACTACTATCTGGCAGACCTTCTCGGGTGAGTAGCACAGGGATCCACCTGTCCGATGCAGGCAACTGGACCTGGTCTTCAGGAGGCCGAAGGTTCTCTCGATTATTCTCCTGGCTCGTCCATGTGCATTATTGTAACAGTTCTCAGCCCCTGTCCTGGCATTCCTCATATGGGTCAGGAGGCATGCTAGGTTCGGGTTGCCAGAGTCACCTGCAAGTATTGAGGGACACAATTTAGCCTTACACAATGCTATGGGGATAACACTTGAAGGCATACACTGACATACAGTGGATGGCGACTCTGGCTCACCAATAGCTACACCCTGTGCCTCTGTAGTTGGGCTATCTCATTTGGGATGCTGCTATTCCTCAGAACGACCAGTCATCCACTGACCCAGGATACTTGGCAGTAATGTGGGAGACGTAGTGGTCCGCCAGGCACACCATTTTCACATTGAGTGAGTGGAAACTCTTCAGATTCCTGAACACCTGTTCCTTCTGACGGGGGGGGGACAAACACAATATGTGTACTATCAATCGCCCCAATAATATTGGGAATATGTCTCATTGCATAGAATCCTGCTTTAACAGTGGCCAAATTTTCCACCTTGTGGACAGAAATGTAGCTGCACATGTGTTTCACCAAGGCAGACAATATCCTTGCCTGCACAAGTGAGAACATTGGCTGTGACATTCCTGCTGCCAAGCCCACCGTCACTTTGAAAGAACCAGTTGACAGGAAATAAAGCACTGATAGAACCTGCACAAGAGGGGGTTCCAAGTGGGATGATGGATAGCTAATATCAGGTCAGGCTCCAATTGGGCACACAGCTCTGTGATTGTGGCCCTGTCCAGTCTATAGGTGAGTATAATGTGCCTGTCCTCAGTGTAGCCAAGTCCACAGGGTGTCTGTACATGGGGGTTTGTCTCCTCCTCTTATTCATCAGCAGTGGTAGGTATCTAAGGGATACAAGAGTGAATGGGCTGTCACAATTTGAAAAATAGAACCACCACCTCACTGTGTATACAACATTAATGTGATTGGACATTGGGAATGGCGATGCATGTGCAATTTTCATAAATGACGCAGTTATGGAAGATCTATATGTAGTCCACCACCATGAAATGGCAACCGCCTTTCCTGATTCTAGGGACAGTGGAAGTGAGGTAACTCTGTAGACGTTGGGCGTTGTGGTGGAAGGCGGTCTTGCACCGCTGTGCAATTCCTCATTGGCTAATATGGGGCTTTATGGAGTACAGTGGCCAATGGGGATCAGCGTCAGCGGTGATGGTGTACACCGCCGTGGACGTGATCGCCTTTTTTTGTCTAACCTCACTTGATTCCTGACTTTCCACAACACAACACCTACACCGCGTGTGCTGCTGTGACCTGTGTCTGGAACCTACTATGGCCTGTGTGACTGGGGAAACAGCCCCTGCCTTCAATTCGATGGAGTTTGAGCGCTTGGTGGATGGAGTTCTGCCCCAGTATGGACAGCTGTATGGGTCTCCAGACCAACAGATGAGTACACCTTAGGCACAATGCACGTGGGAGGGTTGCATTGAGATGTGTGAGCAGGCATCATGTCATATGTGGGGTGGTATGTCTGGTGATAGTGTACATGGTGTGCGCCGGGCGATGTGTATGCAAATGGATTTGGCCCAACATAGATTCAACTACCACTTCCCAGTCACAGTCTTCTCAACTCCAACCCATCCCATGCACAGATACAGTTGAGCATGCAGACAAGACATCACACAAGAGTGGCACAGTCAAAAACAGTCACCACACTTCAGTCCACAAGCACTCACACAAACAACACAGTTGAACACATCCACATCCACTACCTCCACTGTCTCCCTCTCCTCTTCCTGCTCCTCCACCTCATTCACAATCACGTCCACACTCACACCTGAATGCACTGCTTCAGCGGCTAAAGCCAGCATCATCACATCAAGCGGTACACACACCTCACTAACAGACAACTCCACAACATCCATCCATGCATCCCCTGTGTCCTCTCCCACCCTGTCTGTTCCCCCCTCCTAAAGGACATAAATGCAGGCACTCAGACACACAACAGCCATCCACCTCACATCAGCACACTGCCTATGCACCTTCACCCAAATCCAGCAGACGTACTCCTCCAACAACCACTCCCTCAACCTCCACTCCCATCCCTCCTCCCGCATCCTGCCCCACCATCCCTAAGAAGCTTTTCCTTGCCCAACTTGACCTCTTCCCTCCCCCTGCCCCCTGTCCTGCCTGTTAGAGCAGGGTCCCAATGACCCAGCCCAGCACCTCAGCCAAACGGTCCACGGGGACAGTGGAGGAACCTCCTAGTTGTGTAAACAAGACAGTGAAGGATCCCACTCTACCAGCCAGGAAAGGGAAGAATCCCCGTCCACCAGCCAGAAAGGGAAGGATCCAACTCCACCAGCCAAGAAAAGGGAAGGACCCCACTCCACCCACCAGGAAAGGGAAGGATCATACTCCACCAGCCAGGACAGGGAAGGATCCCACTCCACCAGCCAGGAAAGAGAAGGATCCCACTCCACCAGCCAGGAAAGGGAAGGGTCCCACTCAACCACCAATGTCAGAAAAGGTTCCCACTCAACCACGAATGACAGAAGAGGTTCCCACTTAACCACCAATGTCAGATAAGGTTCCCACTCAACAACCAATGTCAGAAGAGGTTCCCATTCAACCACCAATGACAGAAAAGGTTCCCATTCAACCACCAATGAAAGAAGAGGTTCCCACTCAACCCTCAATGTCAGAAAAGGTTCCCACTCAACCACCAATGACAGAAGAGGTTCCCGTTCAACCACCAATGACAGGCAAGAAACCCTCTCCTCCAGCTGGGAAACAGCAGCCCTCACCTCCAGCAGAGGCTTCCCAGGAGACACCTCCTCCAGCAGAGACAATGCAGCCCTCACCTCCAGCGGAGGCTACCCAGGAAAGACAATGCAGCCCTCACCTCTAGCAGAGGGCATGTAGGTGACCCTCCAGGGACTGTTGTACATGGAGCCCCCACCAGAAGCAGTGGGCAAGTTCCGCACCTCAGAGACTGTGACCTTGTACTCCCCAGCATTAGGAAATGGACATGGAGCTCCCTCTAGGAGTAGTGGGCAAGTTCCCGACTTCAACTGAGGTCCCCAACCCCCTTCCACCTGAGGTGCCTGTGCACTTCTGAGATGTTGTGCAGAGTTTGTCAGGATCAAGTTGGGGCTTGGACTGTGCCCTGTGGCCATGTGGGCCTTATGTACTTTGGACAGGGCACTGGCCCTTTCTGGACAATTGTTCACGTATCTTTGTTCTAAAATTGGTTCATATGGTAGGTGTTGACTTGCTATTACAATGTCAGTACTGCCGAACTTTAGTCCTTGTATTATTACACCATGAGTCGAGTGCCATTGGTTTACATCTGCAGCTGGTTGTGTGCATGGTGTGTGTGTCTGGTGTGTGTCGTACGTGTGGGTGTGTCCCTCTCCTTTTCCTCCCTCCCTCCTTTGTTTGCCATGCAGCTGTACTCACCATCGTCATCTTCGTCGCCGTTGATGTTCGAGATGAAGCATGGCATAGAAGAGAATAAGGAAGACTTGCAGTTCCGGTTCAGTTGTGGCATTGGTCTTCTCTGTATCTCTGTTGGTGAGTCTTTGGCCTTCTGTGATGTGTTTCCGCCAGGATTTTCATGGCGTTCGTACCTCCCTGGAAAACGTTTGCGGTTTGCACTTTCATAATATGGTGGGTGGTACCTTTTCTTCCGGCTGGCTGTTGATGGCTACCGCCATGGTCAGTGGTTTTAACGCCCTGGCAGATGGTGTGGTACATTAGGTTTCTATGGGAGTTATCACCGCCATGGCCATAATTTGGCAGAAATTACTACCAGCCTGTTGGCAGTATTACGCCACTTTAACAGTCACTGCCAATGTCATAATGACCACCATGGTGATCTGAAAGTGGTCGTGTCAGTCTTCTTATATATTTCACAGGTACATAGGTGATGTGTTTATGTACAAAATAATTGTCTACTTGCCTCATTACGAGTATGGTGGTCAACAAACTGCCAGATTCGTGGTGGCAGTCATGACTGCTGCAGCTTTGATGGTCTGACCCTCAATTATGAGTTTGGCAGTCGGACTGCCAAAAGACCGCCATCACTGCCAGGGTCAGTGATCCAGATGGGATGACAACAACCCTGGTTGTAATTAGCCAGGGCGGCACTGAAGTCAGCACCGCCCTGCTGATTACAGCCTTGTTCTCCACTAGTCTTTTCATGGCGGTTCAACTGCCATGAAAAGGCTGGCACCAAACAAGTGCAGGGGGCCACAGGGAAGGCCCTACATGTGGCAGCATGGCCACTAGCTCTATTATGTTCCGGTGACAATGCTGCCACATCTTTCCCACTGGGCTGACCAGCAGAAACCTTGGTTTTCGCCAGTAAGCCCTGTGGGAAAGTTGTAATGTGGCCAGCGAGGAAGTCACCAGCACCGTGGTGCCCACCTCGTTGGGAGTTTGGTGGACAGATGTTATGTTTGCCAAACCTGAAATTAGCACCAACATCTTTGTAGTTGTAGACTCTTTTATTGCAATGTAAATTAATACTACATGTCCTATAATTCATATTAAAAGTAGTAGACTATAACAGTATATCACATATTTGCAAGTAAAAGTTTTAAACTATGTACTAGACACCTTTTAGTGAAGATGTAGGCATGTCAAAGTGAGGCTTGAATGTTATTGGATAGTTAGACATGCCCTTTTAAATGATAGTGAGTGACATGTATACTGTGTTACTCATATTTATAGTGAAATATGAAGTGTTATAGCTACACCACAAGTTATATACATAAGTAGAAAACTGTTGCTATTCACATATTGTATGAGAGACAGAGTTGTGTAGAAATATGGTAATATGAACATATATATTTTATACAAAGAGAACATGGACTCTTATCCAGAGAAGTAATCCTTTAAATGGGTTGTGCCTACTACTGCTGGACCTGACTGTAGTTGTTAATGTCAGCTCAACTTGGCACTAGATGACCTGTTTGACAAGTCTTAAAGTGACTCCTTTCTGTTGAGAATTTACCCCTCATGTAGTCTGTAGTTAGAATATAGATCATTGTCCTATGTGATCAAAAGGTGAGACATGTCCTTGACAGTTTAACTGACTGACTAACTATGTCTAGTTATATATGTAGAAGGCCACTTGTACTTGCACTACAACTGACGTACTTAGTTATAAGATGATGGAAGCACTCAGACATAATCAGACACTAATTGAGACAAATACATTAATGCATACACTCAAAAAGCAGCTGTGCATAGTGCAGTATCAGAACCAGTGGCTAACTGATACAGTCACTTAGATATGTAGCTAGGTACTGGCACAACCTGGTCTCCCTTTCAGAGAAGCAGTGTTTTAAACATGGTGTGGGCCTAGTACTGCTAACTATGAGTGAGTTCCTTTAGGTTCAGCTTAACTTAGCACTAGGAAACGTGCTTGGAAAGTCTTAAAGTCTGCTTTTACCATTGAAAACTCACCCTTCAGCTAACCTGTAGATAGACCATGGAGTATGGTACTTTGTGCTTAAAAGAAGAAAAATGTATTTGACAGTTTCAACTACTTCGATGTGCACTATCAGACCTCTATGCCCATTTCCATGCGTGGTATCCAACTCATACTAAAACTCATGGACCAACCTATAAAAGGATAGAAGCACTGAGACATGCGGTGAGACAATGAAGGAACAACTCATACATTCACGCATGCAATCAGCAGATGTGCATAGTGCAGTATCAGAATTATTTGCTAACTGATAAAGTAACTCATATATATAGTCGGGTAGTGGCACAGCCTCGTCTCCAATGCAGGGAAGTAGACATTTAAACATGACTCAAGCCTGTTGCTCCTGACCCTACAGTGTACGTTTTAATTATCAGCTCAACTTGGCACTAAAAACATGCTTGACAACTATTAAGGTATCCATTTACAACGGAAAACTAACCCCTCAACTAGGCTGTAGATAAGCCATGGAGCATGGCCCTTTTCAATTAAAAGGATGAGACTTGTCCTTGAGAGTTCACTGACTTAAATGTTCACAGGGAAACCCATATGCTCATTCATGTGTGCAGAGTCTCAACCATACTGCAACTCATGTCCCTACTAATAAGAGAATAGAAGCACTCAGACAAATAGTCAGACACTGCAATTGACAGTCAAACATTCATGTACATATCCAAACAGCAGCTGTACATAGTGGAGTATCAGAACCAGTTGCTACCTCATACAGTCACTCCGATATGTAGTTCAGTACTGCTGCCCCTAAGTGTGTTCTTTTCAAACGTCAGATCGACTTGGCACTAGAAAACCTGCTTGAAAAGTCTAAAACTGATGCCTTACTACATTCATATATAATAACATTGAATGTAAAGAAAAGCTAAATGTATTTTAGTTTTTTTTTCATTTTACACATCAACTTCTAGATAAGTTCACACAGCTACAAAGCCAACAAAAAGTGTCAGAAGGAAAAAAATAGATGCACAGATAAACAAAAGGGGGAAAATGCAGAAAATATGTTGGGAGAGAGAATAGCTGCTGGTAAGAAAACAAAGAAATGTCTCAACAAAGTATGTGGAAAACTTCAAAGTGAGCAAAATCAAGTAAATGAAAAGCAAATGTTCAACTCAGCTAAAAATGGAGAAAATGTACCTGACATGAAGAACAAAAAAAACATACAATGAATGGCAGACTTTAACTAAAACACAAAGGCAGTTTAAAGAAATTAGAGTTACAATGTTCAGTAGAAGGGAAATTCATAATCTTCTAAGAACTATGAAAAGATACAGTGAGGTACAATGAATGTGTTGAGGCTTTAGTTGGTAAGGCATTTGTTCTCAAGAGGAAGCTTTTAATTTTGATACTAAATAGAATGCGAACACTAGATAAAATAGTGTTGTTTTTAAGGAAAAGTAGTCAAAAGAAATGACTTGTAAATAACTGTAACTTTTGACATTTTTTAGTAGTGAATGGAAGCATACTATCAGACCTGAGCCTTTCTTAATAAAGAAAGCTAATTGGAAGAGAACACTTTAGTGCATGCAGTTAAACAACCTGGATGTTGTTATGTGATGATGGATCATAGTGTTATTCCAAAAGAGGAGACAGTACCTAAAAAAATGAAGAAGAAGTCATAGCTGAAGAGTTACAAGGAAGACATAAAGAAACCCCTGTATACAAATCGAACTGTAAGGTATGTGCAGTATACAACAGGAATCAATTGATAGACAAAGAACTTTCCTTCCTATATTTCCCAGTCTGAAAAAGAAAATAGGTGTATTGCAAGGATTAGATCCATGCAAAGTAAGGAAGTGCATATATTTAAAAAGACACTCACTAGCATGTCTATCAAAGAAAGTGTGCCATAGCACCTTTTATCACTTCAGAATGTTAGCTGCACACCACTCTAGAATGCAAACTTTATTTAGGAAGCTGTACTATGTGAAAGGTCTAGCTCCAAGTTTAGAAGAAATGAGGAGAGTACTGTTACATGGTACAGTGGCAGATATTGAACGAGTTTATGAAGATGTTCTATTTCATTTCTTTGGTCTTCTAGAGGAATGTAGAAAAATGAGGACTTAGTATCTGCAGGTAAAGGGAACAGGTAACAGGTATTAGTGTTGATAATTTTAGAGAAGAGATAAAGAAGTTTAACATAGTTTGTTTAGAGCAAACAAACTGTGTTTTTATATGTTGTTGACACACACACTACAAATGAACAACTCATAATGCTGTTCAGTACTCCAAAACTGGAAAAGGAGAACAGAAATAAGTGCAAGCATTTGCTACTTATTTATTTGTAGGGAACACTTTGTTCCATACAGCAAATTATATGCAAGTACTGTTTTGAAAAGTTAAAGGATTAAAAAAATGCCAGCTAGAGCAGTATAGAATTAGTTGCAAATCCACGCAAACTTCAAGATTTTAATGTTTATGAATCAATCTTATACAATGTGTACATCCTTTTCCAACTGTAGTTCACATGGAGTGTAAAACAGGAAAAATACCTCTACTAGCGCTGCTGAAAGGTCTAAAAGGTAAAATTGTGTACTTGTCATTAGATTTCAAACAGAATATTGAAACTATTGGGGAAGGGAGAGATTTTGATAAACCACTTATTATTTTTTTGAATGGAGTCCCTACCAAGAACAAAAAAACATGACAAGAGATAGTAAATGTTAGGAAAGTAAAACAAGCTGCATTATATTGGGTACAAAACAACATTTATTATAAAAATGTAGACCTTCAGCAAGAGGTCAGTTTGAAACAGTGGATCAATCCAGATCAGAAAAAGTTTCCGAACACTACAGTATCCATTCCTCTGCATTCTAAAGAGATTGTTGATGATGCTATTGATCTCTTTAAAATAATAAAAGCAAAAGTACCTCCCATGAGTGTGTGGGAGAAAGGATTAGAAGATTGCTGTTTTCCAAAGGTTTCCAACTGGAGTAGGTATTCGGAATGATACCAGGAGGCAAGTATAGATCAACTACACTGCATGAAAAGGACCCTAGATTTCAACAGTGTATTCCCTATATACTGTAGTTCATCTATTGTTTGAGAGTGACTTGTCAGGACTGTCTCATGCAGTAAATCATATTCCAAAGACAGGAATAAATCTGCAAAATATCTTTGAAAGGGAATTTGTTAACAGAGTTGAAGGAAAGGATGAAAACCTGGAATGCAATTTGATTAATTTGATGGCGTGCCAATGTGGCAAAAACAACTATTGTTATTGTCATCATGGCGAGCTTAAGTGCATGTTGAAAAGCCTAGGTGCACCAACCTGGTTTATTATACTCGGTTGTGCAGAATATGCATTAGATGAGCTCCATGTGTTATTGGGAGAAGCCAACTCAAAACATTAAATACATACATTTGAAGACAGCTGGAGATCATTGTTGTTAAGATTGTGCTAATGTTTGCAGGTATTTTAACCATCGCTTTCAAGCTGTGATGTCTTTCATCTGCAACTGAACTAATCCTCCTCTTGGTGAATTACCTGATTTCATTTGGTGTAAAGAGTACCAAGCAAGAGATGTCTCCTCATAGTCACATGCTTTTAAGAATAAAGGATGCACCAAAATTTGGAACAGACAGTGATAAGTCTGACCTGTCTTTCATAGAACAGCATGTAACATGTGCCGTTCAAAATTACAGTACTAATAGAGGCCTAAACAACCAGTTCTGTAGTTTCAAACTCGTAGATGTGGCAATTAGTGTTGTTAAAAATACAGATGCAAAGGATAATTTTATACAAAATGTTATTTTGGATTTCCTCAACCTGTAATGTCACAAGTAAGTGCAAAAGGCTTTTTATCTGCTATCAGGCATACACTGACATGAAAATCTCCATTAAAAACTTACAACCTGAGAAGAACAGAGGACTCTAATTATATTAATAATTACATTCCAGTGATTTTGAAAATGTGGAATATAAACTTGGATATACAATTTATTGTAGACAACCCCATCACTGTTGCACTTTACATGACATCATATATATTAAAAAATCTGAAAAGACAGAGATGAAGGAAATGAAGGAGGAGATTTCAGCAAAAAAGGCTGTTACCAAAAAAGTGTACAGCTTCAGCTTGAAAATGCTTTCCTACAGGGAAATTGGATCTTATGAGTGAGCGGACAGGCTGAGCTCATATAGGTGGTCATTACAACCCTGGCGGACGGTGTTAAAGCTGCGGTAATACTGCAAACAGGCCGGTGGACAAAACAAGGGAATTACGACCTTGGCGGAAACCGCCAACTAAGACAGCCACTTTAACACATCGCCCGCCACGGTGGTACAGACAAGCAGCGCGGCGGTCACCGCCAACAGACAGGCGGAAGACAATGTACCGCCCACACTATAACAACACACCAATTCGCCACCTTTTCCGTGGCGGATTCACAGTGGATAAAAACACGGCGGAAACAGCTAGTGCTATGGGAAAACGCTCACCTCAACACATCCCACGAGGAATGAGGACACCATGGAGCCGGAACTACAAATCTTACCTGCACTTGCATTCCTGCTCATCTACGACCAACAGCAACGTAGACGCAGAACATACCGGTGAGTACAGCACCTACGACACGGGGAGGGGGAGGCAAGAGTTACGGGGACACCCACCAAACACCCCCACCCCCACCCTCGCATATTACAACATACACACCAATGCAGTCACAAAAATCACAGTAACAACCCACAATCCCCCCGGAAGAATGCATAGACAAAGCGAATAGCGGTCAAACTTTGTATTGTCCCAATATACTACTCATTAAAAAATATACGGATATATATCACGAAATCTGTCAAAAATAAATGTACAATACAAGAAGTAGTGCAGAGATGTACACAACAATGTCCGTGCACCAACAGTCCAAAAATGCATGGGCGACGCCCACAATAGATACCTGACCAATCAATGAATCAATCAATCAATAATTTATAAAGCGTGCTATGTACCCGTTAGGGTTTCGAGGCGCTAGGGGGGGTGCTGCTATCGTTCGAAGAGCCATGTCTTGAGGAGTCTCCTGAAGGTGAGGAGGTCCTGGGTCTGGCGCAGTGAGGTCGGGAGTGAGTTCCAGGTTTTGGCGGCGAGGTAGGAGAAGGATCTGCCGCCAGAGGTCTTGCGCTGGATTCGGGGGACGATGGCGAGGGCAAGGTTGGCAGAGCGTAGTTGTCGTGAGGGAACGTAGAAGTTGAGTTTGGTGTTCAGGTAGGCGGGTCCGGTGTCGTGTAGAGCCTTGTGTGCGTGGGTGAGGAGTTTAAAGGTGATCCTCTTGTCCACGGGGAGCCAGTGGAGGTCCTTCAGGTGAGGGGAGATGTGACATCGGCGGGGTATGTCGAGGATCAGGCGGGCGGATGCGTTCTGGATGCGTTGGAGTCGTTTGATGTCTTTTGTTGGGATACCTATGTAGAGTGCGTTGCCGTAGTCGAGTCTGCTACTGACGAGGGCTTGGGTCACTGTCTTTCTGGTTCCTGTTGGAATCCACTTGAAGATCCTGCGGAGCATTCGGAGGGTGTTAAAACAGGAGGATGAGACTGCGTTGACCTGTTTGGACATGGTGAGGGTGGAGTCGAGGATGAAGCTGAGATTTCGTGCGTGGCTGGCTGGGGTGGGTGGGGGGCCCAGGGCGGTGGGCCACCACGAGTCGTTCCAGGCCGAGGGGGTGCGCCCGAGGATGAGGACTTCCGTCTTGTCGGAGTTGAGTTTCAGGCGGCTGTTGTTCATCCACTCAGCGATGGATTTCAGTCCCTCGTGGAGGTTGGCTTTGGCGGTGAGAGGATCTTTGGTCAGGGAGAGGACGAGTTGGGTGTCGTCGGCGTAGGTGAGGATGCTGAGGTTGTGCTGGCGGGCCAGTTGTGCGAGGGGGGCCATGTAGACGTTGAACAGCGTTGGGCTTAGTGAGGAGCCTTGGGGTACGCAACAGATGAGGTTGGTGGCATTGGAGCGGAAAGGTGAGAGTCGGACCCTCTGGGTTCTGCAGGAGAGAAAGGAGGAGATCCATTTGATTTGAGGGCCTTTTCTTGAATGCTGGCATTGTGTAAGCGGGTTAGTAGGGTGCGGTGGCAGACTGTATCGAAGGCGGCTGATAGGTCTAGGAGGATCAGGGCTGAGGTTTCGCCGTTGTCCATTTGTAGTCTGATGTCATCTGTGGCAGCGAGGAGTACAGTCTCTGTGCTGTGGTTTCGTCTGAAGCCAGATTGGGAGGGGTCAAGGATGGAGTTGTCTTCTAGGTAGTGGGCGAGCTGTGCGTTAACGATCTTCTCGATGACTTTCGCTGGGAAAGGGAGGAGGGAGATCGGTCGGCAGTTTTTGAGATCGTTGAGGTCAGCCTTAGGTTTCTTGAGGAGGGGTTGGATTTCTGCGTGCTTCCAGCTGTCCGGGAAGGTAGCGGTGTTGAAGGAAAGGTTGATGATCTTTTGGAGTGCGGGGGCGATGGTGGCATCGGCTTTGTTGAACACGTGATGTGTGCAGGGGTCAGAGGGAGATCCTGAGTGGATGGAGTTCATGGTCTATAGGGTTTCGGCGTCGTCTACTTGGGTCCAGGTGATGATGTGGTCGGCGTGGGAGGAGTTGTTGGGGGTGGGGTCTGGCGAAGGTGAGGTGTTGAAGCTGTCGTGGATGGCTGAAATTTTCTGGTAGAAGAAGGTGGAGAGATTGTTGCAGAGTTTCTGGGATGGAGGGATGTCATTGACAATGGCGTTGGGGTTGGCGAGTTCCTTCACGATGCCGAAGAGTTCCTTGCAGTCATGAGCGTTGTTGTTGAGGCGTTCTGTGAAGTGGGAGCGCTTCGCGAGTCGGATCCGTTGGTGGTGTTCACGGTTGGCTTCCTTGAGGGTAGCAAGGTTCTCGGGTGTTTTTTCTTTTCTTGGTTGGCGGTGGGTCTCTTTAGTGGGGCTAGGATGTTGGCGCAGTCGAGGATCCATTGTTGGAGGTTGATGGCGGCGGAATCCGGGTCGATGGGGTCGGGTGGTGGGTTTTTGGCGAGGGTGTTGGTAAGTTGATCTTCGGTGACTTTTCCCCAGCGGCGGTGAGGTGGTAGAGGAGTGCGGTGGTGTTCGGTGTTTTTCTTGCAGGAGAAATGGACGCAGTGATGGTCGGTCCAGTGGAGTTCGGAGGTGTGGCTGAAAGAGATGTGATTGCTTGAAGTGAAGAGTGGGTCAAGGGTGTGGCCGGCGATGTGGGTGGGAGTGTTGACCAGCTGACGGAGTCCGAGGTTGGAGAGGTTGGTGGTCAGTGATGCGGTATTGACGTCATTCTTGTTCTCCAGGTGGAAGTTTAGGTCTCCCAGGAGGATGTAGTCTGAAGAGGCGAGAGCGTGGGTGCTTGCGAGGTCGGAGACGGCATCGCTGAAGAGGGCTCTAGGTCCTGGAGGGCGGTATATGAGGGTTCCTCTGAGGGTAGTGTTGGGGTCTGTGTGAATCTGGAAGTGGAGGTGTTCGGCTGTCTTGAGGGTGTCGTCCGTGTGGGTGTGGATCTTAAGGGTAGATTTGTGGGCAATGGCTATTCCTCCGCCGATTCCGTGGGTGCGATCTCTTCTGGTGATCTTGTAGCCGTCAGGGATGGCGATGGCGATGTCAGGGGCCGAGGAGTCGTTCCACCAGGTTTCGGTCAGGAAGGCTACGTCTGGGGCGGTGGTGTAGAGCAGGTCCCAGAGTTCGATGGCGTGCTTTCGTGCGGAGCGTGTGTTAAGGAGGATGCAGTGCAGGTGATTGGTTGTTGCTGGTTTGTTGTTTTGTTGCAGGTGAAGTTGCAGGTGCGGCAGGAAAAATGTCCTTTGGTGTGCTTCGGGGTGGCCAGGAAGCACTCTGAGGAGGGGCCAGGGTTGAGGGCGAGGAGTTCGCTGGCCGAGTAGTGAAGGCATGGGGCGCGGGGGCGTGAGGACCGGGAGGTGGCGCTGGGCGTGGTCCAGGCGCGGACGGGTGCAGACGGGCTTGCCTCTGGCCCGACTCTGGCGCGCCAGCGGCGCAGACGCGCAGCGCCAGCCATTAAGAAGGGAAGGGGGAGGGAGGAGCAGCTGGGAGGCGGGAGGCGGGAGGGAGTGGCGAATGGGGGCGCGAGGGGGGCGGGGCCGCAGGGAGGCAGAGGCAGGGAGAGAACTGCAAGGGGGAGCGCCCAAGGGGCGAAAACACGAAAAACAAGGCACAAAAAAGTCGGGCACAATTAGAAAAAGAGTCACAAAAATACACTAATGGCACAAAATACAATCGGGTTCAGCAATCAGAGGGGCACAACGGGGGCAGAAGCGCAAGGAGGCAAGGCGCTGAAAAATCGGAAAAACACTTACAAGACGGCGAAAAGCGGCACACGGGTCAAGTGAGGCTTACCAGGGCCTCGAACACGCTAGCAGCAGCGTGGGTGGGGGTCAGCGGCAGGAGACAGCAGGTTGGTGCTGCGGACGTGGGGGGCGAGCTCTAGACCAAAAACAGGTCAGAGGTCGCTCACTCGCGACGCGCAGCGCCAGCCATTAAGAAGGGAGGGGGGAGGGAGGAGCAGCTGGGAGGCAGGAGGCGGGAGGGAGCGGCGAATGGGGGCGCGAGGGGGGCGGGGCCGCAGGGAGGCAGCGGCAGGGAGAGAACTGCAAAGGGGAGCGCCCAAGGGGCGAAAACACGAAAAACAAGGCACAAAAAAGTCGGGCACAATTAGAAAAACAGTCACAAAAATACATTAATGGCACAAAATACAATCGGGGTACAGCAATCAGAGGGGCACAACGGGGGCAGAAGCGCAAGGAGGCAAGGTGCTGAAAAATCGGAAAAACACTTACAAGATGGCGAAAAGCGGCACACGGGTCAAGTGAGGCTTACCAGGGCCTCGAACACGCTAGCAGCAGCGTGGGTGGGGGTCAGCGGCAGGAGACAGCAGGTTGGTGCTGCGGACGTGGGGGGCGAGCTCTGGACCAAAAACAGGTCAGAGGTCTCTCACTCGCGACGTGCAGCGCCAGCCATTAAGAAGGGAGGGGGGAGGGAGGAGCAGCTGGGAGGCGGGAGGCGGGAGGGAGCGGCGAATGGGGGCGCGAGGGGGGCGGGGCCGCAGGGAGGCAGCGGCAGGGCGAGAACTGCAAGGGGGAGCGCCCAAGGGGCGAAATCACGAAAAACAAGGCACAAAAAAGTCGGGCACAATTAGAAAAACAGTCACAAAAATACACTAAGGGCACAAAATACAATCGGGGTACAGCAATCAGAGGGGCACAATGGGGGCAGAAGCGCAAGGAGGCCAGGCACTGAAAAATCGGAAAAACACTTACAAGACGGCGAAAAGCGGCACACGGGTCAAGGGAGGCTTAACAGGGCCTCGAACACGCTAGCAGCAGCGTGGGCGGGGGTCAGAGGCAGGAGACAGCAGGTTGGTGCTGCGGACGTGGGGGGTGAGCTCTGGACCAAAAACAGGTCAGAGGTTGCTCACTCACGACGCGCAGCGCCAGCCATTAAGAAGGGAGGGGGAAGGGAGGAGCAGCTGGGAGGCGGGAGGGAGCGGCAAATGGGGGCGCAAGGGGGGCGGGCCGCAGGAAGGCAGTGGCAGGGAGAGAACTGCAAGGGGGAGCGCCCAAGGGGCGAAAACACGAAAAACAAGGCACAAAAAAGTCGGGCACAATTAGAAAAACAGTCACAAAAATACACTAATGGCACAAAATACAATCGGGGTACAGCAGTCAGAGGGGCACAACGGGGGCAGAAGCACAAGGAGGCAAGGCGCTGAAAAATCAGAAAAACACTTACAAGATGGCGAAAAGTGGCACACTGGTCAAGTGAGGCTTACCAGGGCCTCGAACACGCTAGCAGCAGCGTGGGCGTGGGTCAGAGGCAGGAGACAGCAGGTTGGTGCTGCAGACGTGGGGGGCAAGCTCTGGACCAAAATCCGAGAGAACACTGCCGGGGCATCAGATAGAAACAATACAGGCACCTCAGGGGGAAGGGAAGGTGGGGCACCTCAGCCAGATGAATGCGAAGCCAGATCCACGACGGGGCTCCATGCCCATTGATGTATCCTGGGGAGTGCAAAGCCACAGTCTCTCAAGTCACTTCAGTGGGTGGGTTGTCCACTGTGCCATCCTGGGGAGTGCAAAGCCACAATCTCTCAAGTCTCTACAGTGGGTGGCTTGCCCACAGTTACATCCTGGGGAGTGCAAAGCCACAGTCTCTCAAGTCACTTCAGTGGGTGGGTTGCCCACTGTGCCATCCTGGGGAGTGCAAAGCCACAGTCTCTCAGCGGTGCTTAGCCATGGCGGTCTTTGCCCTGTTCAGCGGTCTTCACCATGGCGGTCTTTGCCCTGTTCAGCGGTCTTCACCATGGCAGTCTTGGCCTTGTTCAGCGGTGCTTAGCCATGGCTGTCTTTGCCCTGTTCAGCGGTCTTCACCATGGCAGTCTTGGCCTTGTTCAGCAGTGCTTAGCCATGGCGGTCTTTGCCCTGTTCAGCGGTGCTTTGCCATGGCGGTTCTGGTACGGATATTGGTGTGTGGCATTATGATCTCCACACTGGACATTGGTGTGTGGCATGACGATCTCCACACTGGACATTGGTGTGTGGCATGACGAACTCCACACTGGACATTGGTGTGTGGCATGACGAACTCCACACTGGACATTGGAGTGTGGCATGACGAACTCCATACTGGAGATTGGTGTGTGGCATGACGAACTCCACACTGGACGTTGGTGTGTGGCTTGACGTTCCATCATTGCCCAGGGGGGCTGTGGGATTCTGGACCCTCATGGGCTGTGACTCTGGCGGTGGCGGTGGTCTCCTGACCAGTGACGATACTTGAGCCCTCCTGGGCTATGACTCTGGCGGTGGTCTCTGGACCAGTTATGATACTTGAGCCCTCCTGGGCTGTGACTCCGGTGGTGGTGTCTGGACCAGTTACGATACTTGGGCCCTCCTGGGCTATGACTCTGGCGGTGGTCTCTGGACCAGTGACGATACTTGAGCCCTCCTGGGCTGTGACTCCGGTGGTGGCGGTGGTCTCCGGACCAGTAACGATACTTGGGCCCTCCTGGCCTATGACTCTGGCGGTGGTCTCTGGACCAGTTACGATACTTGAGCCCTCCTGGGCTGTGACTCCAGCGGTGGCGGTGGTCTCCTGACCAGTAACGATACTTGGGCCCTCCTGGGCTATGACTCTGGCGGTGGAGGTGGTCTCTGGACCAGTGACGATACTTGAGCCCTCCTGGGCTATGACTCTGGCGGTGGTCTCCTGACCAGTAACGATACTTGGGCCCTCCTGGGCTATGACTCTGGCGGTGGTCTCTGGACCAGTTACGATACTTGAGCCCTCCTTGGCTATGACTCTGGCGGTGGTCTCTGGACCAGTTACGATACTTGAGCCCTCCTGGGCTGTGACTCCGGCGGTGGGGTTGGTCTCATGACCAGTAACGATACTTGGGCCCTCCTGGGCTATGACTCTGGCGGTGGTCTCTGGACCAGTTACGATATTTGAGCCCTCCTGGGCTATGACTCTGACGGTGGTCTCTGGACCAGTTACGATACTTGAGCCCTCCTGGGCTATGACTCTGGCGGTGGTCTCCTGACCAGTAAGGATACTTGAGCCCTCCTGGGCTGTGACTCTGGCGGTGGTCTCCTGACCAGTAACGACGGTGCTGGCGGTTGTGTCTGGACCGCCGGAAATGATGGCGCACTTCTCCACCGTGACACTCACAACAGGTTGGGGAGACTTCCTCGGGACCTTCCCCACCTTCTTTTGAGTTACAGATGACTCACCAATCGCCTTGGATCCCATGTCACTGTTTGTCCCACCAGGAGTCTTGACACGGTCCCGTCGTCCACTCTCCAATTTCCGAGCCTTTACAGGGGGTGGGCTGACAGTGCCTTGGCTCCGGGTCCTACTGCCTGCCCTGGTGGACGGGGCACTCCAAAAACCTGGTACACGCACCACTGGTACTGGAGCCTTTTTGTCTGAGGCGCTACGACAGGACTGATGAATTGGACGGGGGGTGGGGGCAAAAAGGTCAATTTGACATAGGGACAGTTTCTGACGTACACTGGGATGGGTAGCTGGAGGAGCTCTGGGAGTGGAGGAAGAGGAGGTGGTTGTAGGAGGTGTCACTTTAGCTGTTTTGGGTGCAGGTACTGGAGGCTGTCGTGAGGTGGATGGATGTTGGGTGAGTGATTGCCGGCATTTGTGTACTTTGGGAGGGGGCGTCACAGACACACTGGTAGAGGACACAGGGGACGTGTAAATGGCAATGGAGGTGGTGAGTGCAGGTGAACGGCTTGTGGTGCTGGGTGTCCTGGTGCGAGTCCTAGTGCCTGTAGATGTGGTGCATGCAGGTGTGTGTGTAGACGACACTGGGAGGGAGGAGGGAGAAGAGGAGGATGGGGACACAGTGGAGACAGTGGATGTTGATGTGTCTGTATGGGTCTGATGCTTGTGTGAGTGCCTGTGGTGTGTGTGGTGCCTATGTTTGCTTGAGCTACTTGTGTGTGTTGACTTGTGTGCATGCTGGTCTGTAGGTGTGCTTGGGATGGGCTGGGGTACATGGGATTGGGTCTGGGTGGAGGAAGTTGGAGGGGGGAGGCTGGACACAGGGACAATGGCTGCCATCAGTGCTGAGGCCAGAGATTGCAGGGTTCGCTGAAGGACAGCCTGACCAGAATGAATACCTTCCAGGAATGCATTACCATGTTTCAACTCTCGTTCTACACCCTGGATGGCATTCACAATGGTAGACTGCCCAACACTGAGTGACCTGAGGAGGTCAATGGCCTCCTCACTGAGGGCAGCTGGGGTGACTGGGGCAGGGCCTGAGGTGCCCGGGGCGAAGGTGATGCCCAACCTCCTGGGTGAGCGGGCACGGGGTGAACGCTGAGGGGCTGCTGGGAGGGCGGTGCTGGTAGGGGAGGAGGCAGCTGTACCTGTAGAAGTGGGGCGCACAGATGGTGCCGCCACCACAGGGGAGCTCCCATTGGCGGACGAGTTTGTGTCGCTGTTTGGTGATCCTGTGGCTGACGTGAAGCTACCCTCGCCCTCCTTCCCACTGGTAAATTCAGAGTCAGTAGTGTGGCCCTCCATGGCCATGTGAGATGCAGGTCCCTCGTGCTCCAGTGCCACCGTACCTCTGCCTGTTGATGCTGATGTACAGAAGGACAGGGAGAGCAGAAAAAGGGTGGAGACAGAAGAAAGAGAGTTTTAGTGCATGGCATACCGCTACCGTTGGCGGACAAGACAAACGCAGCAGCCCCCTGCATTACGCCATGCTCCTGCCCTCTGCACATGCAATTTCTGGGAAATGGCCTACATGGCAATGGTAGAAATCTGCCCACATGGATGGCAAAGGGGCAACTATACATCAATTTGCCTTTTATTTTTTGCTGGGGTAGAGTGCCACATGGCCTACATAACGGAGGGGCCTTGCCTACCTAACTCGCCCTGGCCTAGGGACACCCACAGCCCACCCTCCCACCCCCAGCCAGACAGCTCCACTGCACGCAAAGTCCATAGGATGAGGTTGTACTCACCCCCTTGTGTCTGCTGTGATGTCCTTAAGCGCCCATCCAACTCCGGGTAGGCCACCGCCAGGATCCGGAACATCAGGGGGGTCATGGTGCGACGGGCACCCTTCCTACGTTGGGAGGCCATCCCCAGCTGAGCCTCTGCCGTCTTCTTGCTGCAGCGGCGAATGTCCTCCCATCTCTTCCAGCAGTGGGTGCCCCATCTCTGGTGGGCCCCCGGGGTCCGGACTTCCTTGGCGATGGCACGCCAAATGTCCTTCTTCTGGTGGGCGCTGACCTACATGACATGCACAAGGAAAGAGGAACAGTCATTACCTACAGCACCGTCGTTGTAATTGGCCCCCTCCCAACTCTATCCCTGTGGCCCATTCATCCCCATGCATGACTGTTCTATGTACTCTGCCCCCTTCCCTCATCCACCCAGCCCTCTCCACCCAGGCCTAGCCCATACAACGTGCTCCCTGTGTACTAACCTGTTGGTCTGGAGGTCTGTAGAGTTGCGTATACTGGGGGAGGACCCCATCCACAAGTTTCTCCACCTCCTGTGCAGTGAAGGCAGGGGCCCTTTCCCAGACGCAGCAGCCATCGTCGCTTCCAGACCGAGGTCACAGCAGCACTAGCAGTGTCCTGTCGAAGGTCAGGTATCTAGTGATTGAACAGATAGAAAATGGTGGTGACGTCCGCAGCGGTGACGTACACGGCGGTGCGCATTATCACCGCCAGCGCACCTGTTCATTGGCTTCTGGGACCCATAGGGTCCAATGTTAATCAATGCAGCATTGTGCCGTGCTCTACGACCGCCTACCGCGACGGTGTCCAATGCCAGCGCAGTTACCCCACAATTCCAATGTCCCCGTTTAGAGGTCAGGCAGCCGCCATTTCAGGGGCCTACATGGCTTCAATTACTACTGCGTCACACATACTGAGGCCTACACTCAAAACCTTTTCCGGATGGGTTAATTGTCTGGTGTGGTCTTGTGTGTGACTGTGGGTACATACCTGGAGGAATGCTGACAGTTTCTTCGCTGTTGTCCTTCTTAGGCACCGTCAGTTGGGACATATTGGAAGATGGCGGAATCCGCCGGTTTACCGACCGCTGGTGGACCTGTTGACAATGGAAGAGCGACATGTCATCGTGACCTACCGGTTTGACCGTGCCACAATCCGGGAACTATGTACCCAGTTGGAGCCAGACCTGATGTCACCAATCCGCCATCCGACTGGAATCCCCCCTGACGTGCAGGTGCTGCCAGTGCTCCATTTCCTTGCAAGAGGGTCTTTTCAGACAACTGTGGCCATGGCATCAGGGATGTCCCAGCCTATGTTTTCCAACGTCTTGTCCAGAGTGTTGTCTGCCCTGCTGAAACACGTAAGGAGATACATCATTTTCCCTGAGGTGGCGGATTTGCCTACAGTGAAAGGTGATATCTATGCCCTTGGACATATCCCCAACGTCATAGGTGCCATTGATGGGACCCATGTAGCTCTGGCCCCGTCCCCCCGCAGGAATGAACAGGTGTACAGGAACAGTAAGAGTTATCATTCGATGAATGTCCAGGTGGTCTGTTTGGCAGACGAGTACATCTCGCAGGTAAATGCAGTGTTCCCTGGCTCAGTGCATGACGCCTACATCCTGTGGAATAGCAGCATCCCTGATATGATGGGTGAACTCCAGAGGCACCGTGTATGGCTATTGGGGGACTCTGGTTACCCCAACCTGTCCTGGCTACTGACCCCAGTGAGGAATCCCAGGACCAGGGCAGAGGAACGGTACAATGAGCCCCATGGGCGGACTAGGAGGGTGATCGAGCAGACCTTCGGCCTCCTGAAGGCCAGGTTCAGGTGCCTCCATATGACAGGTAGGTCCCTATTCTACTCACCGAAGAAGGTGTGCGACATCATCATCGCCTGCTCCATGCTTCATAACTTGGCATAGCGACGCCAGGTGCCTTTTCTGCAGGAGGATGATCCAGATGGCGTTGTTGCAGCGGTTGAGCCTGTGGAGCCTGTGGACAGTGATGAGGATGAAGCTGATGAAGATGAAAACGACAACAGGGAGTCAGTCATATAGCAATATTTTCAATGAGACACAGGTGAGTACAATTTCATGTTTCACATCATATTACATTTCACACGTCTACCTCTATCCTGTACCTACATTTCACTCCCTATTTGGTAATTGAGTTGTCCCCTTCCATTTCAGTTTCAGTAATGTGGTAACCTACGTGTCAACAGCTTGCACCCTTGAAAGGCTTGTGATGTGTGACATTGGTATGTTGACCTTCCAATGGGTAACCTTTTTTAACACTGTAATTGACAATACAAAGTTCACAATCATTGACTGACTCCAATATTATTGAGGTTTCAAGGGTGTTTATTGAAGTGCATAAAAATGTAGGGGTTTGTGAAATGGGGAGAGGTCATGGTGGGAGAATGTCCAAGGCAGAGTCCAGTCTATCAGTCTCACAGGTACATTGCACATCTGGCCATTGGAAGTTGAGCTGGGGCAGTTCCAAGCTGGACAGGGTAACAAAGTGGGACAGTGGGGGGACAATCAGGGTGGTCTTAATTCCTGGCGGGGGTCTTGCCATCTTGCTCTGTCCTGTTCCTGGATCTCAGGGCCCGCTTTCGTGGTGGTTGTCCATCTGCAGGGGGTGGGGTGCTGGTGTGTTGGTCCTGTGGCGGGGCGTCCTGTCCACTAGCGCCGGCGGAGGTGGTGGGCATTTCATCGTCCTGGCTAGTGTCAGGGGCCCCTTGGAGTGCCACGGTGTCCCTCAAGGTCTTTTGAATGTCCGTCAGCACCCCTACGATGGTGCCCAGGGCAGAGCCGATGGTCCTGAGCCCTGAACCCCAAATACTGCTCCTCCTGCAGACACAGTGTCTCCTGCAACTTGTCCAGGACCGTTGCCATCGTCTCCTGGGAGTGGTGGTATGCTCCCATGATGGTGATAGGGCCTCGTTGAGAGTAGGTTCCCTTGGCCTGTCCTCCCTCTGTCGCACAGCAGCCCTCCCAGTTCCCCGGTGTTCCTGTGCCTCCATTCCCTGGACCGTGTGCCCACTATCACTGCCCCCAGGTCCCTGTTGTTGTTGGGGTGGTGGGTTACCCTGGGTGCCCTGTAGTGGTGGACACAACGCTGATTGACCTGTCCTGGGTAGGGAGGTATGGGCCCGCTGGGTGGGTGCTGTGCTGGGGTTACCAGAGGGTGTAAGCTCGGTGTTGGGCTGTGGCTGGGCAAGGGGAACCAACTGTCCTGAGGCCGACGATGGTCCGGGCTGGTCATCAAGATCCAGTAGGGCAGAGCTGCTGTCATCACTGTGGGCCTCTTCTGGGGGTGGGGTGGTGTTGTCTGGACCCTCTGGTGTGGTGACGTTCCTGCGAGGGTATAAGTACATGATTATTGCATGTGTGTGTTTCATGGTGTGCAATGGTTGGGTGTGCGTGAACCACAGTGCAGGCATTCCTGTGTGGGGGCTTGTGTGGTGATGTTTGGGGGGTGTTGTGGGTCTGTGCAGTGGGCATGCTTTAGTGATGGGTGTCCATGCTTAGTTGTGTCATGCAGGTCTTGGGGTTGGGATGGGTGGTTGGTGTTACGGGTAGATTAGTGAGGAGTTAGGGTGATAGGGGAGGGTGTGAGGGTGGGATAGCATGCAGGTAGGGTGGGGGATATGATAGTGAAGATTTGACTTACCAGTGTCCGTTCCACCAACGATTCCTGCGAGGCCCTCAGGATGCAGGATGGACAAGACTTGCTCCTCCCATGTTGTTAGATGTGGGGGAGGAGGTGGGGGTCCGCCGGCAGTCCGCTGTACCGCGATGTGGTGCCTGGATACCGTGGAATGCACCTTCCCCCGTAGGTCGTTCCACCTCTTCCTGATGTCCTCCCTATTTCTTGGGTGCTGTCCCACAGCGTTGACCCTGTCGACTATTCTTTGCCATAGCTCCATCTTCCTGGCTATGGATGTGTACTGTACCTGTGAGCCAAATAGCTGTGGCTCTACCCTGATGATTTCCTCGACCATGACCCTGAGCTCCTCCTCGGAGAAGCGGGGGTGTCTTGTTCGTGACATGGGGTGGTGTGTGTGATGTGTGGGGTGGTGTATGTGTTGATGAGTGTGGTGAGTGTAGTGGTATGTCGTGTTTTGTGCGTGGATGTTGTGTGGGTGATGGTGTAGTGTGCCTCTGTGTGATGGTGTTATCTATTCTGTGCTGTCTCTCTCTGGCCTTCGTCTCTAATTTGTGGTCGTAGGGGTTTGTGGGTGATGTGGGTGTGTGTTTTATATTGTGTTGGGTGTGTGGGAGTGGTGTGTGTATGTGTATCAGGTGTGTGTATTTGTAATTGTCCAATGTGGCGGTGTTTTGGAGCTGTGTGTGTATTTTGAGCGCGGCGGTGTGTACCGCCAATGGAATACCGCGGTTGAAAGACTGATGCGTGGATTCGTGTGTTGTAATAGCATGGGCGTGTTTCTGTTGGCATGGAGGTGGAGGATTTGTTTCCGCATATTTATCACTGACCTTTGGTGTGGCGGACTTGTGTGGGTGTCTGAATTTCGGCGGAATACGTGATGTGTGTCATAATAGCTGTGGCGGTCTCCCGCCGCCGCTGCAGTGTATTGGCGGTCTTCTGCACGGCGGTAAGCGGCTTTTACCGCCAATGTTGTAATGACCCCCATGGTTTGTTCTCTAATTCAAGGGGAATTGTTTGGGTATGTCTACGGCTTGCAGGTACATGGAATAGAAGCTTAAAGTCTTTCCCAGCAATTCACTATCTATCAGAATTTGATACAGAAAGTAGAGACTTTGTAAAAATCAAATAAGTTGGATACATGCAAATCAAGAAGGAGTCCACTCCAAAAAATATGTGCCTCTATCAAATGCTTCAGTACTGCAAGTATAGAAATAGCAATGAAGGTAGCAAATTTGGTGTCACTTCAGCAGCAGTCTGACAATTGTTAATTAAGGGGAGGAAAACAGGGGCTCCAGGCCCAATCAGGGTCCCACAGACTATCTACAAGCCTGACCCGCCCAAGTGGGCAGATGTCATTGCACTGGCTGAACAGTCAATACCGGAATCCTGAAGAGGATCAATCATTTCTCAAATTTACAAAGGGGGGAACAAATCAGATCCAAGGAACTACTAGATGAAAGCGCTGATTGACAATCAAGCCAAATAATATTCTCAGGTCCTTCTTGAACATCTGCATGGGAAGGCTACTGAAAACTCAATAGTTCCCAGAAATCAAATGGGGTTCTCTAGGAAGACGGGAACAAAAAGAAACCATCATGTCCTTATAGCTGGTCTTCGACGCCTCAAAGGCTGCCAATCATTCACTCTTCCTGTGTTTCATCAATGTTAAAGTCACCTTGGACAGCATCAATAGAAGTAAGCTTTGGGGGGAAACTCAATAGCTGGTAAATCCCACCACAGCTCCTGAAAGCCCTTGTGAATATGTATGCCAGAACTTGGGTTAGGATAAAATTGGGAAATGGATCAAACCTCTAAAGGAGGATCTCAACAACTAGAGGCCTAAAAGAGGGCTATGTCTTGAACCAACTTTGTTTAATCTATGATTGACTGGCTTCCCAACTGGCCTTTTTTTCACAAACTTGCATGCACCAAGGCATGCACCTTGGCTGGGGTCAGCAATAATGTCAAATCTCCT
Organism: Pleurodeles waltl; assembly: GCF_031143425.1. Taxonomy (NCBI): domain Eukaryota; kingdom Metazoa; phylum Chordata; class Amphibia; order Caudata; family Salamandridae; genus Pleurodeles; species Pleurodeles waltl. The sequence goes on from NC_090445.1 coordinate 384,614,532, forward strand.
ATACGCCAACAACGTTGTCTTACACAGTAGAACCAGGGTGGGCATGAAGCGCATACTGAATGTGATCGAAGTTTACTCTCTAATGAAAAGGCTGAAAATTAATTATAAAAATACTAAAATCAGGATTTTTAGTAAGAGATCCTGTAAGGGGACAGCATCCTGGAGCATTGATGGAAGCAAGTTAGGAGAAATTGCCACCTATAAATGTCTTGGCATTTTTTTTTATAGCCATGGCTCTATCACTAGACATAGGGAAGAAATAAGACAGAAAGGAGTTGCCTTGGCTTCAGGGCTTTGGACGCTCTCGAGAAACCTGAGAAAGTAATCCCTCAGGCCACTGCTAGAAGTAGCATGAGCAAAGGTTGTTCCTATTATGGCCTACGGAAGTGTTGCTCTTCGTGGTAGAGATTCTAGGGTCCTGGATGATACCATAGTGAGCATATGTTCAGCTGCCTTAAACAATCTATTACCAGGTCTGCATCTTTTATTAACTTCTGCCACAAATTACGATATGTAGCTGGGAACACCATGAACTATTTTATATGGGAGGAGATATCAAAGAAGTCCTGCTCTCCAGCCCCAGCCTATTTAGACACCACAATTGAGCAGATGGACACGGAGAGCCTATGGTCTTCAAGTATAAACCATAAGCCTTTTTAAAATTTTAACCAAAAAAGTTGGAAAGCAATTGCCATTTATAGAAGATTAGATCACTTTTGAGAAAAAACATCATGCTTGGCTAATTTAAACAGCTATAAGGCACTAGCTCCTTGGTTATACTTGGGTGAAGTTTTTAAATACAACATAAAAAGGAAATATTTGCTCAACCGCCTTGGGATCCTTCCAGTAAACGAGCAGAAGAGCCCATTGCTTTGACCTGGAAAGGTTGGACCGTGTCGCCTATGCGAACCTGGACCTGAAACTGTGACTCACATGTTTTGCCTATTCAATTGCACCCTTCCTGAACAATGAAGACTGCTGTGGCCGTTATGGGTACAACTAGGGGCATACACATGCAAGCATGCGGTTTTAGGTTGTCTTAACTCAGCAAACCGAAGATTGATCTCCTCATTAATACTTCCTAGCACATAACATAGGCTGACTTAATTCCATTGCTGAAGCAATTATAATTGATGGTTTGAGTATTTTATTTTGCTCCTATTTTAGTCTCAAAACCTGCGGTCACCGAAATGGTATAATACTGCACTGCAGTAAAAAAAAAAAAGTACTGCCCAATGATTTCTTTGGGCTTTACCTCAGGGATTGGTGCACTTTAGTGTATAGGCATATCTGCACTTTAGGGACCGTAGGTCTGTCTAGAGGTGTAGTATTTTACTGTGTTAAATATGATTTTTATCATGTGTAATGGTTTTAAATAACTATGCATACCTAAATAAATTATTGAGTGATGTCCAGTCACACACTCAGACAGTCACTCACCCATATAGCAACTCACACACTCAATTACTCACTCATGCAGTCACTCACAAAACAATTCACTATCATACAGCCAATGACACATCCAATAACTCATCCATACAGTTACTAAGACAACAACTCAGTCAATCATGCAGACATTCACAAATCCATTCACTCAACCATACAGCCATTCAGATATGCACTCACTCAATCATACAAGCCTTCACACTACTACTCTCTCACCCATATACCCACTCACACAGCCACTTTTTCACTGATAGCACAACACATACAACTATTCACTCACCCATACAGCCACTGAAACAACCACTCACTCATTCGACAGCCACTCACACACCCACACTCTCACTCATGCAACCTCTCACATCTATTCACTCACCTATACAGCCACTCATCCAGTCACTGACTCACTCATATATTCACTCACATACTCAATAACCTACTCACACAGACACTCATGAACTCAATCACTCACATATACAGCACCTCACACAGACCTACTCACTTACCCATACACCCACTTCCCTACCCACTCAGTCACCCGTACACTCCCTGACACATTCACTGACACACTGATACACACACACACTCACCATTACAGTCACTCATGTACCACTCACTTGCCATACAGCAACTCATGCAGATACTCTCTCGCACATACATCCACTCACACACCCACTTACTCACCCATACCGCCACTTACATAAACTCTCACTCATCCATGGAGCCACTCACACATCTAGTAATTCACCCATACAGAACATCACACAACCACTCACTCACCCATACAGCCACTTATATGGCCTTTCACTCACCCACAGAGTCAATCACACACTCACTAACCTACTCATACATCCATTCTTGCATCCATTCAGTAGACATACAGCCACTCACAAACAACTGACTTACCCATATTCCCACTCACACACCCACTGGCCCATACATTCACTCACACACTCACTCACACTCTCCTACAGATATACATTTAACCTCTCACCAATACAGCCAATCACACAACCACTCACTCATACAGCTACTCAAACAGCCACTCACTCATCAATACAGCCACTTATGGAGGCATTCTCTCACCCATAAAGCCACTCACACACCCACTCACTTATCCATATAACCACTTGCACAACCTCTCATTCACCCATACAGCTTCTCACACATCCTGGAGCTCATCTATACAGCACATAACACACTCACTGACTCACACAAACAACCATTGCAATAGCCATTCCCTCATCCATAAAGCCACTGGCACACCTAATCACTTACTCATACATCCACTGATACAGCGACTCACTCATTGATACAACCATTCACACAGACACTCACTCACTGATACTACCACACATGTACCACTCACTCACTCATACAGCCACTCACAGAACTGCTTATTCACACATACAGCCACTCATACGCCTGAACACCCATTCATACAGCACATGACATGCCCACTCACTCACTCATACAGCCATTCACTCACCTATACAACCACTGACACACTTACATACTCACTCATACATGTAGTCATATAACTACTCGCTCACTGATACACGAACTCATACAACCAGTCACTCACCCATACATCCATCCACACAGTCACTCACTCATTGATACTGCCATGCATGCAGCTACTCACTCACCCATACAGCCACTACAGCCACAGACACACCCACTTTCTCACTCCTACAACCTTGGACGTACCCACTCACTGTATCATACACACACTTACACACTCAGTCACTCACTAATACAGCCACTCACACACCTACTTGCATACCTATATATCAACTAACACACCCACTCACTCATTCATAGACACACACTCACCCATGTACTCATACAGGCACACGTTCAATCGCTCACCAATACAGCCACTCAACCAATCATTTACTCATACAGCAACTTACTCTCCTATACAACAACTCACATAGTCAGTTACTGACCCATACAGCCACTCACACTACCACTCAGTCAATCCTGAAGACACTGACACACTCAGTCACTCAACCATACAGCTCCTCACATATTCAGTCTCTCACTCATACAGTCTCTCATTCTACCACTCACTGAGTCATGCAGACACTCACACACTCAGTCGCTTACCCATGCAGCCACACCCACAACCACTCACACAAACACTCACACACTCACTCACCCATACAGCCACTCACACACCCAGTCACTCACTCATACAGCCACTCACATAACCACTCACTCAACTATGCAGACACTCACATATCCACTCACTGAATCATACAGTCCGTCAATCATACACCTACTAACTGAGGCAGCTTCTCAAATATATACGGACTCTCTTTCTTACACAAACACACACATATAGCGTTTCTTTATTTTGAACCAATCAAGTTGATTCTAAAGAGAACCAACATTTTTTTTCTGGAACACTTTTGATTTTTTTTTGTAATTTGCAAAAACTTTTGTAAATATTTTTATTATTTATTTTAGGCCAAAACAACGTCCTTAAACTATCAAAGGAGGTTAACAAGAATACAAACTAAAAAATAATTAGCACCAGTGTTTTCTTGCTGCATCCAGCAGTGCAATGACTGACTGCTAGCCTAATGTAAACATCTTTTTATAGAGAAGGCAGAAGGACCCCATCCTTTGAAATTCCAGAGCAATCTCCAGAAGTCGCCTCTCTACCTCTGGCAGCACAACTTCCCTTGCAGATGGTGTTGGTGCACCTGATGTTGAGACTTCACCTCTTTGATCCCTCTGAGCTCTTATATACTGTCTGTTGGAGTACACCTTCAAATGGGAGAGCATCCTTGATTTTGGGCATGAGTGTTTCTTATTTGTGCCCCAATAGAATAGATGGAATCATACACCCATCTATTAACTAATGTCTACATATAGCAACACATTTAGTCACTGAACTATGCAGTAAGTAACACAAGCGCTCATTCTACCACAGAACGTCTCTCAAACTAACTTATTCACTCATGGAGTTAGTAACTCAGCCATCCAATCAGTTTTGCACCCACTCACACTTCGACTCAATAATACATGAAAGGACTTACACAACCATCCATAAACCCATAAAGTACTTCATAATGTCTACCAGTCGACCAGGGATACCATTATGTACCTGTTACATCACTGATGTAGCCAGTTAATAAACCTCTCATTTTCCACTTTCATCACATCAAACAGCAGCTCAGTCACTCATACATCCACTCATTCACTGTATTATTCACCAGTACACACCCATTCACTCATCAATCCAGATAGTTTCACAGCTACTCACGTATTTATTTATACACTAATAAAGCAACTTGCTTACTCATACTTAAACTCATATACGCAGTTAATCATGTACACTATCTGTCAAATACCCACCCACTTTTTATGCATCACTTACAAAACCAGTCACTGAAACATACAGGCACTCTCACAGTCACTTACCATAGAATACATTTTTAACACTCAGTAACTTTAATGAAAAAATCAAACTCATGATATGATCGCATCAGTGATGTCATCAGCCATGTCATTTGAGATGTCATAATTGATGTCATCAGTGATGTTATTTGAGGTGTCATCAGTGATATCATCAGTGATGTCACTGACCATGTCATGAGTGATGTAATATGTGTGGAAATAATCAGTGCATTTTGGGGGCGCAAGTTATAGTTAGCTGAGATAACTGTAACTGTTGAATTTCTTTGGTTTGGTACGAATGAGATGTGACCCTAACTGTAATGTTCATGTAACCTTTGTATTTTTTCATTGAATTTCTAAGTCTGTTTAATTCTCTTTGCTAACTATAACATCCATTTAACCTTTGCTTTTTCAGTGAATGCCTATGTTTTTGTTATATTATATTTTGTAAATCTAATATTGTTGTACCCTTTTGAATTTTTAAGTAATTTCAAGTTTTTTTTAAAAATATGTTATGTGAGTGAGTCTATGAGTAGATGCATGAGGATCTGAGTGGGTCTGTCAGTGGCTGCATGAGTGTCTGAGTGGGTCTGTGAGTGGCTGCATGAGTGACTCAGTGGGTCTGTCAATGGGTGCATGAGGGTATACGTGTACCTGTGAGAGGGTGTATGAGTGTGTAAGTGGGTGTGTGAGTGGGTACCTGAGAGTCTCACTGGGTCTGTGAGTGGTTTAATGAGTGGGTTTGTCAGTTGCTGCATGAGTGTCTGAGTGTATCTCTTAGTGTGTGCATGAGCGTATAAATGGGTCTGTGGGTGGGTTCATTAGTGTCTGAGTAGGTCTGTGAGTAGGTGTATGAGGATCTGAGTGGATCTGTGTGTGCATGAGCACCTGAGAAACTGTCAGTGGGTGCATGAGTATCTGACTGCATCTATCAGTGGATGGGTGAGTCTCTGAGTAGGTCTGTGACTGGGTGCATCACTCTCTGAGTGGGTTTGTCAGTGAGTGCATGAGTGCCTGCGTGGCTCTGTGATTGGGTCTATGAGTGTCCAAGTGCAACTGTGAGTGGCTACATTACTGTCTGAGTGGGTGTCTGAATGGCTGCATGAGTGTCTAAGTGAGTCTCTGAGTGGGTGTTTGATTATCTGAGAGGGTATGCAAGTGGGTTCATGAGTTTCTGATTGGGTCTGTGAGTTACTGTGTGAGTATCCTAGTGGGCCTGTGAGGGGGTCCATGAGGGTCTAAGTGGATGTGTGTGTTTATAAAAGTCTAACTTTGTCTGTGAGTAGGTTTGTGTGTGTAAGTGCATCTGTGAGTGGGTGCATGAGTTTCTGAGTGGGTCTGTGAGTGGGCGCATCAGTCTCAGAGTGGGTCTGTGAGTGGGTGCATGAGAGTCTGAGTGGCTCTTAATGTCCATGAGAATCTGAATAGGTCTGTGAGTTGGTGTATGAGTGTGGGAATGGGTCTGTGACTTTGTGGAAGCATCTATGAGAAAGTCTGTGAGTGGGTGCATCAGTCTCTCAGTGGGTCTGTGAGTGGGTGTGAGAGTGTCTGAGTGGGTCTGTGAGTGGATGCATAAGGCTGTGAGTGGGTCTGTGAGTCACTGCATAAAGGTCTGAGTTTATCTGTCTATGCATGTGGTTCTGGGAAGCTATGTCACTGGGTGTGTGAGTGTGTAAGTCAGTTTGTGAGTGGGTGGGTGAGTCTCTGAGTGGTCTGTCAGTGGATGCATCAGTCTCTGAGCAGGTTTGTGAGTGGGTGCATAAGCAATGTGAGTGTCTGAGTTCAGTTTGCGAGTCACTACATCACTGAATGGGTGCATGACTCTCTGAGTGGGTCTGTGAGTGAGTGTGTGAGTGTCTGAGTGGGTCTGTTAAGGGGTGCATGGGAGTTTGAGTGGTTCTGTGTGCCCCCAATAGCCTGAGTAGGTCTGTAAGTAGGTGAGTGTCTATGTGAGTGGGTTTGTGAGTAGGTGGAAGAGTCTGTCACTGGGTCTATGAGTAGGTGCTGAATGGGTGTGTCAGTGTCTCAGTGTGTTTGTAAGTGGGTAATTTACTGTTTGATTAGGTCTGTGACTTGGTGCATAAGTGTGTGAGTGTGTCTGAGATTGGGTGTGTCAGTCTGTGAGTGGGTCTCTGAGTGGGTGTGTGAGTATCTAAGTGGGGTTATAGGTGGGTGGGTAAGTGTCTGAGTGGGTATGTAACTGGGTGTGACAGTGTGTGTAACAGTATGTGTTTAAATATATAAATATATCATTTTCTTTCACCACCAGTGTTCATAACTCCATTCCTTCATTACATGGGGGGCCACGCTGAGAACTGTGACAGTCGTGGATTCACAATGATGGGAAAAAAGGAGGTTATAACGTTCTTCAAGTCATAATTTATCCCCTGCAAACCCATACATAATCCCCATGGGGTTCGTATATTTCTACACTGACCCCTTTACTCATTAGTGAAACTAAATCCGTCCCCCAGGACCGTTGACAGTCAAGAAAATGGCAATTGCAACTTTCGGTAGAGCTACCACCCAGCTAATCACACTTCTCCATGTGGCTTGTGGATTCGCAGCTGTCCACGTAGGATGTGCAAAGGAGTCACATTCCTATGTGTACAAATGTGGGTTTCCCGTAATTTAAAAAAAACTACTGAACAGATTTTCACCAAAACAAAAAAAAGTAACTTTCTGGACCAGGCCCTACCTTTCTGTCAAATTTGGTGTAATTCTGCCCAGGAGTTTTCGTGCTATCGCTGTTCGAAATCCCCATTTAAAAATGAATGGAGAAGAAGTGTTTTGGGACCCCCCCTTTTCCTGGTCCCCACTGGACAGATCACTCCAAAACTTTACACACAGCACTGACTTGACGGGCATATTTCTTTGGAAAGTTTTGTGAAGATTCGTCAAGCAGTGCTAAAGATATAGGCAAGTAAAAAATGCTTTTTATACAGAAATTAGGTCCTAAGGTTTTATGGTTTTTTAACATAAAGTACTTTAAATACTATATGTTATTCCAATGCCTGTTGAGCACAGCCTTCGGCCTTGCGTGCTGGGAGTTGGTCGCAAGGCCTGCAGCCAGGCCTTGCAGCCAAGCCCCTGTAATGTCCTAAACCCACACCTTGCATGACCTTTGGCTGTGCTCAGGGCAGGTTGGCCACAGGCCCTGTCTCTGTCAGCAGATCTGTGAGAGGGTGCATGAGTGTCTGAGTGGGTCTGAAAGTGAGTGTGTGAGCCTGTTAGTAGGTCTGAGTGGGTGCATCAGTGTTTGAGTGGGTGTGTGAGTGGGCGCATACACCTCTTAGTGCATGTATGAGTGAATTAATTAGTGTATGGATGCGTCTGTGCTTTTTTTTCAATTTCTTTTTCATTTTTGTAAATATTTTGCGAATAATTCACCAAAATTTGTGAACTTTTGCCAATATCACGCATGATGATGCAAAATTATTTTAAATAAATAATTTGCTCCTAAAACACAAATATTTCAAACCCCTGGTGTCATGGTACCTTCCCATGACCCCACTTTCAATTAATATTTTCACCCTTGGGGACTGTGTCCCATGAAATAAAATTGCAGCTGCAGCTTTCTAGTCCAGTTGTGGACAGCTAGTTACATGGCTTCTTTCCACACTTGCATTCATGAAAAATTTATGAAAATTCATGAATTTTCGCGAAGTCGCTGTGGCCAGAGATATGCAATTTTGTATATCCCTAAATTTCTCAAAAACAACTGAATGGATTTAAACCAAATAAGCCAAAGCACAACCTGCATATCGAAAGATAGCTTTCTTTCAAATTTGGTGTAATTCAGTTGAGAGGTTCGGGCTGTAGCATTGTTCAAAGGTTCTACAGGAATAAACATGGAAAACACAACTTAATTCACCCACCTTTTTCCCAGCCCCTGCTTGAAAGATCATCCCAAAGCTGTCTGTGCACAACAAGAATCACCTGAACACTTTTTTTTGTAAAATGTTGTGGAGATTCGGCAAACTATGGCAAAGATATAGGCAAATATATATATTTATATATATATATACATTCAATTGGAAGGTCTGTGTGTGCAGTTTCACTACCACTAAGATTTGGCATTCAAAAACACTTGTCAAGCCTCAAACTCCCCTTTTTCTACATATAGGTCACCTCTAAGGTAGGCCCTAGGTACCCCATAGGGCAGGGTGCTGTATAGATAAAAGGTAGGACATATACCTGTGTGTTTTATATGTCCTGGTTTTGGAAAACTCCTAAATTAGTTTTCCACTACTGTGAAGTATGCTACTTTCATAGGGTAGCATTAGGTCTACACTCATATACTGTTTGAGTGGTAGATTCTGATTAGCAGGTGGTAGACAGGTCATGTTTAGTATGGCCACAATGATAACAGAACACCCTGCATATTGGTGAGGTTAGATTTTATATTACTATTTTAGAAATGCCACTTTTAGAAAGTGAGCATTTCTCTGCACTGAAATCCATCTGTGCTTTACAGCCTGTCAGCCTGTCTCCATCCACATCTGAGCTGGGCTGGTTGACAGCTCCCTTGTGCATTTCACCTAGACAACCACAAACACAGGATACTCAGTCACACCTATACTCATCTGCATACTGAATGAGTCGTCCTGGGCTGGAAGGGTGGAGGGCCAAACCCCCTACTGGGACCCTGGCAGACAGACCTGTACTGAAAGGGGACCTTGTGCACTTCAAAACCACTCTTTGAAGTCTCCCTCCCTTCAAAGGAATTTTTGGGTATATAAGCTGGGCCTCCGACCCCACCAAATCAGACACTTCTGGACCAGATCCTGCAACCTGTCACGAGGAACTGTCTGTCTGCCCAAAGGACCCATCTGGACTGCTTTGCTGTGAAGGACTGCTGCCTTGCTGTTGCCCTGCTTCCTTCCTGGCCTTAGACTTTGCTGAGAAGTGCTCTCCGAGGACTTGGATTGAGCCTTGCCTCCTGTTTTCTGAAGTCTCAGGGTAAAAAAGACTTTGGCCCTCATTACAACCCTGGCGGTAAATCTCGCTTACCTCCGTGCAGAAGACCCCCAATATACCACTGCAGCCGCGGAATTCCACTACAGGTATTACGACCCACAGCTCGGAATCCGCCATAATACAGACACCCACACAAGTCCGCCACACCAAAGGTCAGTGATAACCTGGCGATAACAAAACCAACACCATCACGCCAACAAGAATAATCCCACACTATCACGACCCACGAATCAACATGGCGGTCTTTTAACCGTGGTAATCCATTGGCGGTACACACCGTCATGCTCAAAATACACACACATTTACAAAACACGACCACATTGGACAAATCGAAATGCACACACCTGATACACATACACACACCACACCCACACACCCAATCCAAAATAAAGCACACACCCACATCACCCAAAAACCCATACAACCAAAATTTTGATAGCACACCACAGAGACACCACCTAAAACAACACTAGCAGACACACACCACCATCACTCACACAATATCCACACACCTCAAACAACACAAACAAACACATCCCCCATACATCACAACACACACCACCTCACACATCACCCACACCACATCATGGCACCTCAATGACACCCCAAGTTCTCTGAGGAGGAGCTCAGGGTCATGGTGGAGGAAATCATCCTGGTACAGCCACAGCTATTCGGAGCACAGGTGCAGCAGACCTCCATTGCAAAGAAGATGGAGCTATGGAGCAGAATTGTCAGCAGGGTAAACGCAGTGGGACAGCATCCAAGAACACGGGATGACATCAGGAAGAGGTGGAACGACCTACGGGGGAAGGTGAGTTCTGTGGTCTCCAGACACCAGATTGCTGTACAGAGGACTGGCGATGGACCCCCACCTCCTCCCCCACAACTAACAACATGGGAGGAGCAAGTCTTGGCAATACTGCATCCTGAGGGCCTTGCAGGAGTAGCAGGAGGACTGGACTCTGGTTAGTCAAATCTTCACTACTTTATCCCCCCACTCCACCTGCATGTCATCACATACCCACACACTTACCCCATCACTTCAACACCTCACATATGCCCCATAATCACAACCCACCCATCCCAATACCAAGCCCTGCATGCAACACCAAAGCATGGACACCCATCACCAAAGCATGTCCAGTGCAGATACCCACACACCCCCCAAACCAGCTATCACACAAGGACCAAGCCAAGAATGCAAGCACTGGAGTACGGGGTCACTCACCCATTGCACACAATGGCACACACAGATGCAATGATCATGCCTTTACACCCCTACAGGACCCCTACCCAACGTCACTGGACAAGAGGTGCAAGACATATCCAGCCCCCCCACAGAAGAGAGCCACAGAGATGACAGCAGCTCTGCACAACTGGATCAAGATGACCAGCCTGGCCCATCTGGGACCTCAGGACAGTCGGTTCCCCTGACACTGGCACAAGCCATCACAGAGCCTCCCCCCTCAGGAAACACCAGCGCATCACCCACCCAGCGGGCACATTCCTCTGCCCCCAGGACACGTCAATCAGCGGTGTGTCCACCACTACAGGGAACCCAGGCAACCCCACTAACACAGAACGATCTGGTACCTGCGGTCAGTGGCAGTGGGCACACAGTTTAGGGGACAGAGGCACAGGACAACAGGGAAGCTGGGAGGACTGCTGTGCGACAGGGGGAGGACAGGCCCAGGGACCACACTCTCCACGAGGACCTCTCCAACATTATGGGAGTGTACCATCATCCCAGGAGACAATGGCAACGGTACTGGCCAAGTTTCAGGAGACCCAGCGGCTGCAGGAGGAACACTATCTGGGGATTAGGGAGGACCTGTAGTCCATTAACAACACCCTGGTCACCATTGCAGGGGTGCTGCAAGACCTTGTCCACACCAGGAGGGACACAGTAGCACAACATGGGGCCCCTGACACTAGCCTGGACGATCAACAGCCCTCCACCTCTGCCAATGCTAGTGGACAGGAGGCACCGCCACAGGAACACAACACCAGCACCCCACCCTCTGCAGATGGAGAACCACTCCGCAAATCCTCCTTGAGATTCAGGAACAAGACAGAGAATGTTGCCAATACCCCCACCAGGAAATTAGACCCCAATGAATGTCACCCTTATGTCCCACTTTCTCACCCTGTCCATCCTTAAACTGCCATTGCCCCACTTCCAATGCCCCTTTGGACAATGCACCTGTGACAAACAGACTGGACTCTGCCATGGACATTCCTCCACCATCACCCCAGCCCATTTTACAACACCCTCTACTTATTAGCACAGAAATAAACACACTACAATCACAAAACAATCTGGAGTCAGTCTGTGCTTTCACAAATGTGTAATTGTAATAACCATGGAAAATAGCAATGTAACTTTACTTGTGCACATACCGATGTAACCCAGCTGGAGGCCTAGAGGAAATATAGCAGAGGGCACAAAGTGGGACCCAGATCTGTGAAATGGAAAGTCAAAGTGACAAGTCAGGGTCCATACACTGAGTGAAAAAGACAGACTTATGCTAGCCCCAGAAATTGTATGAGATGTGGGAGGCAGTGACATCTCCTTACCTGTGTCTCACTAGAAGCATTGCATGATTATGTTGTTTCGGTTGTCGATATCCTCTTCTTCCTCCTCTTCTTCACTGTCTACAGGCTCCACAGCTGCCACAAGACCACCGTCTGGCCCATCCTCCTGCAGAAAAGGCATCTGCCGTCAAAAAGCCAGGTTGTGCAGCACACAGCAGGCCACGATGATCTGGCACACCTTCTTTGGTGAGTAGTAGAGGGAACCACCTGTCATATGGAGAGACCGGAATCGGGCCTTCAGGAGGCCGAAGGTTCGATCAATCACCCTCCTAGTTCGCCCATGTGCCTCATTGTAGCGTTCCTCTGCCCTTGTCCTGGGATTCCTCACTGGGGTCAGTAGCCATGACAGGTTGGGGTAACCAGAGTCACCTGCAAATATCGAGGGACAACTGTAAGACACACACTAACCCTTAGGGACAACCCCATACCCAGACACCTATTTTCTCTGTATTGGGTCCTTGGCCTCACCTATTAGTCACACACGGTGCCTCTGGAGTTGCCCCAACACATAAGGGATGCTGCTATTCCTCAAAACGTAAGCCTCATGCACTGAGCCAGGAAACTTGACATTCACATGGGAGATGTTCTGGTCTGCCAAACACACCATCTGCACATTCATTGAATGGTAGCTCTTCTGGTTTCTGTACACCTGTTCACTCCTGAAGGGGGGGTACTAATGCCACATGTGTCCCATTAATGGCACCAATGATGTTGGGGATATGTCCCAGGGCATAAAAGTCACCTTTCACTGTGGGCAAATCCTCCACCTGAGGGAACACGATGTAGCTGTGCATGTGTTTCAGCAGGGCAGACAACACCCTGGACAACACGTTCGAGAACATTGGCTGTGACATCCTTGATGCAATGGCCACTGTTGTTTAAAAGGAACCACTTGCCAGGAAATGGAGTACTGACAGGACCTGCACTAGAGGGGGTATCCCTGTGGGATGGCGGATAGCTGACATCAGGTCGGGCTCCAACTGGGCACACAGTTCCTGTATTGTTGCACAATCAAGTCTGTATGTGACTATTATGTGTCTCTCTTCCATGGTTGACAGGTCCACCAGCAGTCTGTACACCGGAGGATGCCGCCATCTCATCACCTGCCCCAGCAGACGTCTCCAATGGAGGAGAACAGCGAGCAGAGAGTTAGCCAACACTGAGGTATCAAAAAATGTCAGTTGCACAAATTTATAAATCCGCAATGTGCCTGTAACTGTGTGTATTCCAGGCCTAGATAGGTGTGACACAGTTATTATTAATGCCATGTGGCCCCCTGAAATGGCGGCTGCCTGACCTGCAAGGTGGGACAAGGGGATATAAGGGAACTGCACTGGCTTTGTACACCGTCGCGGTGGGCAGTCGAAGACCACGGCGCAATTCTGCATTGGTTAACATTGGGCCATATGGGTCCCAGGAGCCAATGACGATATACACCGGAGGTGACGGTATGCACCGCCGCCGATGTGACCGACATTTTCTGTCTGTTCACTCACTTGATACCTGACCTTCAAAAGGAGCGGATCTACTCTGCAAGTACTGCTGTGACCTGTGTCTAGAAGCGACGATGGCTACAGTATCTGGGGAAAAGGCCCCTCCCTTCACTTCGGAGGAGTTGGAGAAATTAGTGGATGGGGTCCTCTCCCAGTACACGCAACTGTACTGTCCTCCAGACAAACAGGTGAGTACGCTGTGAGCATGCTGCAGGGGCAATGCCTGTTTTGAGTGGTGTAGATGGAAGATACATGGGGGGGATGAGGCCTGCATGTGCGGATGGGGAGTGTATGTGTGTCAGGGCAAGGGTGGGAACGGGGGGCAATGAGCATGACAGTCCGGCCGGGTGAGTAATGCCCTTTCCCCCTGTACCATTCCTCTAGGTCAGCGCCCACCAGAAGAAGGCTATTTGGCGTGCCATCGCCAAGGACGTCCAGACCCTGGGGGTCTACCACAGACGGAGCACCCACTGTCGTAAACAATGAGAGAACCTGCGCCGCTGGAGCAAGAAGATGGCGGAGGCCCAGCTGGGGATGGCCTCCCAATGTGTGAGGGGTGCCCGTCGCACCATGACCCCCCTGATGTTCCGGATCATGGCAGTGGTGTATCCGGAGTTGGATGGGTGCTTGAGGGCATCACAGCAGCCACAAGGGGGTGATACCACTCTTATTCAGCTGACTTTGAGCACATTACGAGGTTTCTGGGCGAGGGAGTGGGCAGTGGGTTCCCCTAGACCAGGGTGATCTTGGTAGGCAAGGTCCTTTTTGAGGCATGCTATGTGGAACCCCCACACTAATAGTGGTTAGAGCCATCTACACCTAGTCAGGCTCCTGTGACTTCCAGGTGTGCAGCAATTGGGCTTAGGGCTCATACCCCAAGGGCATGTGATTAATCTATGAACTATAAGTGCATGGCGTAGTGCAGAGGGCTGCTCACTGTCTGCTATGTCCGCCAATGGTAGTGGTGTTGCATGCATTGAACATGTCTTTCTTCTGCCCCCCGCCTTTTGTGGTCTCCCTGTTCTTGTGTTCAATAGCATCATCAGGCTGAGGAGCATTGGCACCGGAGCAGGAGGGAGCTGCCTCCCACTTGGCCCTGGAGGGTGAAGCAACGGAGTCTGAAGCCACCAGTGGGACGGAGGGTGAGGTGAGCTCCATGGCGGGGACAGGAGCAGAGACCAGCGACAGTGACTCCTCCTCTGATGGGAGCTCCATTGCGGTGGCGGGCACCCCAGTTCCCACTGCATCGACAGGTACAGCCGCCTCCCTCCTACCAACACTGCCCTCCCAGCAGCCCCTCAGCGTGTGTCCTATACCCGCTCACCCAGGAGGGTAGGCATCTCCTTTGCGCCAGGCACCTCAGGCCCTGCCCCAGTCAGCCCTGCTGCCCTCAGTGAGGAGGCTTTTGACCCTCACTGTTGGGCAGTCTACCATTCTGAATGCCATTCAGGGTGTTGAGAGGCATTTGCAACAAACAAATTCATACCTGGCCAGGCAGCCCAACAGCGAGCATTTCAGGTTCTGGCCTCAGGACTGATGGCAGCCATTGTCCCTGTGTCCAGCCTCCTCCCTCCAACCTCCTGCACCCAGACCCAATCCCCTGTACCTCAGCCTATCCCAAGCACACCTTCAGACCAGCATGCACACACATCAACACACAAGAGTGGCTCAGGCAAACAAAAGCACTACACATCCCACAGGCACTCACACAAGCATCATACCCATGCACACATACCAACATCCTCTTTCTCCACTGTGTCCCCTCTTCCATGCCTCCCTCCTCCCTCCCAGTCTCATCTCCACTCACACCTGCATGCACTACATCCTCAGCCACTAACTCCATCACCAGCACGCCCATTACTACACACCGCTCATGTGCACTCACCACCCACACTACCATTCACACATCCCCTGTGTCCTCTCCCAGTGTGTCTGTGAGCCCTCTGCCCAAAGTTCACAAACTCAGACACACACCCACCCAACGGCCATCCACCTCACAACAGCCTCCAGACCATGCACCTTCACCCAAATTCAGCAGACATACACCTCCTACAACCACTACCTCTTCCTCCACTCCCAAAACCCCTCCATCTACCCGTCCCAGTGTGTCTTTTTCCTGTCAAACCTTGACCTCTTCCCTTCACCTCCCTCCCCCGTCCTTCCCCTAGGGCCAGGCTTTCCAGGTCCCAGCCCTGCACCTCAGCCACCACATCCCCAGGTACAGTGGTGCCAGCAACTGCAGGGTCATGGAGTGCACCAACCATCAGGGCTGCCAGTGCGCCACGGAGTGAAGGCAAGGACATTTCGCCACCAGCCAAGGTTAAAAAGGCGCCCACATTCCGGAGGGAGAAGCTGAAAACACTTGCCACCAAGGGGTCACCATCAAAGGTGGGGAAGGGCAAAAAACAGAAGGGCAGGTCAGGAGAGGGCATGGTGGCACCTACTAAGGGACCAGTGTCACACCTTCTGTCCACGTCCACATCCACGCCAACCTGCACCGCCAACTGCACCACCACCTGCACCGCTACCTGCACTGCCTCCGACACGTCTACAGCCGCTGCGACAGTCCCCAGCCTCTTCCCCGGTGGGCAGCCATCCAAGGCTGCAGGAGACATCCTGCTTTCTCCCTCAGCAGGTGCTGACACATGCCCCACCGCCACAGACCCCACCACCAGCACCGCCGCCACAGACCCCGCCGCCAGCACTGCCACCACAGACCCTGCCGCCAGCACTGCCGCCACAGACACTGCAGCCAGCATCACCACGACTGACACCACAGCCAGCACCGCTACGACTAACACCGCCGCAAGCACCGCCAGCTGCCCGCGACGTCCTCGGACAGTGGCACCACCGTAAGCATGCCTACCATCCCCAGTGGTCAGTCGTCCGAGGCTGGTGGTGAGTTCCAGGACCCTGGACAGCTTCCATGAAGCTTTATTGTATTCACAGTTGTCACCTGCATATGGAATGCAAAGCCGCAGCAGAGTGGGGTATGTCTCTGCCTCCATGGCGAATCATGCTACCCATACCTCGGCAATCTCATGGCACACACACCCAGGTGAGGGAATGGGACCTGCCACACTGCACGTGGAGCACTCTGGGCACAAAGCCCCCTTCAGAACCAGTGGAGTATCACATCCACTACCTTAGTCCTTGGCAGGATGAAGCCCTCTCCAGAACCAGTGGAGTATCACATCCACTACCTCAGTCCTTGGCAGGCTGAAGCACACTGGGCACAAGGCCCCCTCCAGAACCAGTGGAGTATCACATCCACTACCTCAGTCCTTGGCAGGATGAAGCACTCTGGGCACAAAGCCCCCTCCAGAACCAATGGAGTAGCCAAGGACTACCTCAGTCCTTGGCAGGATGAAACACTATGGGCACAAAGCCCCCTCCAGAACTAGTGGAGTATCACATCCACTACCTCAGTCCTTGGCAGGATGAAGCACTCTGGGCACAAACCCCCCTCCAGAACAAGTGGAGAAAGGCATCCACTACCTCAGTCTTCGGCAGGATGAAGCACTCTGGGCACAAAGCCCCCTCCAGAACCAGTGGAGACCGTTATCCACTTGAGAGAGTGTGGCTTTGCACTCCCCAAGATGAAGCAGTGGTCACACCACCCACTGGAAAGACTTGAGAGACTGTGGCTTGCACTCCCCAGGATAAAACAGTGGGCAAACCACCCACTGGAGAGACTTGAGAGACTGTGGCTTTGCACTTGCCAGGATACATCAATGGGCATGGAGCCCCCTCATGCAGCAGTGGCATTGTGCGTTTATCTGGTTGAGGTGTCTCCCCTCCCCCTGAGGTGCCTATTTCTATTCGATCTGATGCCCCTGCAGTGTTTTCTCCATTTCCGTTCAAGTATCTTGTGTGGGCTTGGCCCATGCCTTTTGGGCCCAGTGGTCCAGGGACAATGATTGGTGCATTATCCGGACTTGTGTAGTTGGTGTACATAATTGCGTTTACTGGATTTTTAACTTTGATATTGATATTTCACATGATTATATTCGTTCAAATCAATTCCTTTTGTCCTTGCATTCTTCCAGGCGGTGGAGGGGGATGTATGTGTACTGTTGCTGCATGTATGTGTGTGTATGGTTTTGTGGGTAAGGGTGGGGGTGTTGCATGTTACGTGTGTGTGTCACTCTCTTTTCCCTCCCCCCTCCCCTGTGTTGTAGGTGCAGCACTCACCGTGGTCGTCACCACTGTCGTTGGAGCTCCTGATAGAAAGAGAAGGAAGACCATCATCTGCAGTATCTGCAATTCAGGCTCCATAGCGTCCTGGTTCCTCATGGGGTGTGGAGAGGTGAGTGTTTTGCCTTCTGTGTACTGTTCGGCCGTGTTTTTGTTCGCGTTGGTTTCGCCCCAGAAAATGTGGCTGATAGGCATCTTGTGATAGGATGGGCGATACATTGTCTTCCGCCTGTCTGTTGGCGGTTACCGCCGCGCTGTTTGTTTGTACTGCTGTGGTGGTCAGAGTGTTAAAGTGGCTGTCTATGATGGCGGGTTCCGCCACGGTCGTAATCCCATTTTTTTTTCCGCTGGCCTGTTTGCAGTATTACCGCCGCTTTAACACCGACCGCCAGGGTTGTAATGAGGGCCTTTATCTCTTGAAGAAACTCCTTGTCAGTGAAAATCGATGCACAGCTTGCCTTGCAATGAGAAAATCACTGCACAGCTGAACCAGAAGGACGCAGACTGACTTACAGAAAGAAGATGGATGCAGCACCTGCGTTGCAACTGGAAATTCGATGCACAGCCCCACCGGAGCGAGGCACAGCCAAGCTGGAATGACACAGCCTGACTTCCTGAGTGAAGAATCAACACAACGCCTGCTGTGCAACAGAAAATTTAACTCATCACCATACTGGATCAACGCAACTCTTGTGACTTCATCCCGCACACCCAGGATTTTCCACACATCATTCCGGGGTGTCAAAAGACCTTTGCATCACAGTGAGGAACCACGACTGCGCCCCGGAAATTGACACAGAGCCCCTTGCAGTGTGGAAAGAAATGATGCATCATCTGTGCAGCATCTGAAAATCCAATGCACACCTTATTTTTCCAGGCATCTCCTCCTCAGTGGGATCCATGCATGATAGTTCTGACGCACACCAGGTACTTTGTGCAAACAAGAGACAACTATTGATTTTTAAGATCATCTAAGACTCTTTATAATCTTACAAAAGTGATATTTCAACTTGTGCTTATTGAATTTTTATTGATTTGAACTTAATCTAATTAGATAAATATCATATATTTTTCTAAACCGGTGTGGTGTATTTTTGTGGTGTTTTCACTGTGTTATTGCATGATTTATTGCACAAATACTTTACACATTGCCTTCTAAGTTAAGCCTGACTGCTCAGTGCCAAGCTACCAGAGGGTGGGCAGAGGATAATTTGGATGTGTGTGACTTACCCTGACTAGGATTGTGGTCACTACTTTGACAAGGGTGTAGACATCTGCCAACTAGAGACCCCATTTCTAATATTTATCTATAGATATTTCTATATGTATATACATATACATATATCTAATTACACACGCACACACACACACACACAACCTAGTGGCAGTCACCACTAAGTAGTTATAGTTAGGTCTCGTTTCTATTGACAGAGCATTTTTTGTTTTGCTAATAAATTTCCGCCGCTTGCGGAATCTTCATGAAATTTTGAAAAGTTAGATTTTGGTCAGTTCAGCTGCTGTCTCAAAAGGTTTGATTTGATCTGTCAAGCGGGGCTGAGAAAATGGGAGGAGGGGCAAAACACATTTTCCCCACTCATTTTTCTGTAGGACCTTTAGACACTTCTACAGCCTAAACCACTGAATGGATTCACACCAAATTTGGCACAAAGGCACATCCTGGTCCACAGATCACACTTTCTAGGTCAAGCGAAAAACGCTCCTTCCCTGTTGTTATCTCTTAACAGGATTTAACCACACCCATATCAAGCCCATCCGTTTGGTTTGTTTGTTGGCTTGTCTTTTAAAATGCGCTTGATTTCATTAGTGAAAGGCATGCATATGCCATGCCTCTTCCGCTGTTCAGCCCGCCTCGAGTGCACCAGCCAACTGATGAAAACATACAAGGCTCTGTTTTTTCGGTATGGTTTCTGCTCTATGTTTCCTCTTTATTTCGTAGGCAATGTGATCTCGCTGGGCAGTAATAGAGCGCTTCGCATGACATTGACCCAGTTACATGGATAACTGCACCTTTGTAGCACATGGATAATTGCACTTTGTGATTACATGGATAATTGCACTTTTGTCGATAAATTTCACTGCGAGCTGACTTCTGTTCCCTATAAACAGAAAATATTTGAACGTTATTCACATAAAATGCAATTAACATATCAGACTGAGGACAAAGCACGAAGGGTTGTATGTCACCATCTAAAATACAACGGAGTCCATATACTTCTACATAGAACCTACTACATTGAAATTAGCCCCTCTGAGATTACCACTGTAGGAATTACCACTCCTGATGTTGCCACTACTGTGATTACTACCGCTGAGATTACCATTGCAGGGATTACCTCTGCTGAGATTACCACCTTTGAAATTACCACTGCAGCAATTACCACTGCTGAGATTACCACTAGTGTGATTACTATCTCTGAGATTGCTACTGCATGGATTACCACTGCTGAATTACCACGATTGTGATAACTACCTATGAGAGTACAGCTGCAGGGATTACCACTGCTGAAACTACCACTGCTGTGATTACTACCTCTGAGATTACCGCTGCAGGGATTACCACTGCAGAAATTACCTCTATTGTGATTACTACTTCTGAGATCACCACTGCAACTTTTACCACTGTTGAATTACCACTACTATGATTACTACTTCTGAGAGCACTACTGCAAGGATTAACACTTCTGAGATTACCACTACTGTGAGTATTACCTCTGAGATTACCACTGCAGCAATTACCACTGCTGAGATTACCACTACTGTGATTACTATCCCTGAAACTATCACTGCAAGGATTACCACTGATGAATTACCACTATTATGATTACTATCTCTGAGAGTACCACTACAGGGATTACCACTGCTGAGATTACCACTGCTGTGATTACTACCATTGTTGTGAGATTACCACTGCAGGGAGTATCACTCCTGAGGTTACAACGGTTTTGATTACTATCTCTGAGATTACTAGTGCAAAGATTACCTCTACTGAGATTACCACTTTTGAAATTACTCTGGCAGCATTACCACTACTTTGATTACTTCCGCTGAGATTACCACTACAGGGATTACCACTACTGTGATTACTTCCTCTGAGACTATCACTGCAAGGATTACCACTGCTGAGATAACCACTACTGTGATTATTAACTTTGAGATTACCACTGCTAATACTACAGCTGCTGTGATTACTACCTCTGATATTACCCCTGCAGATATTACCACTGCAGGAATTGCGCTGCAGAGATTTCCACTTCTGAATTACCACTATTGTGATTACAACCTCTGATAGTATCACTGCAGGGATTACCACTGCTGAGATTACCACTATTGTGATTACCTTCTCTGAGATTACCACTACTCATATTATCACAAGTGTGATTACTACCTCTGAGAGTACCCCTACAGGGGTTACCACTTCTGATGTTACCACTACTGGTATTACTATCTCTGAAAAAAACACTGCAGGGATTACCACTGCTGAGATTACCACTGATGTGATTAGTACCATTGAGATTACTACAGCTGAGATTACCACTGTAGTGATTACCACTGCAAGGATTACCACTGCTGAGGTTACCACTACGGTGATTACTACCTCTGAGAGTACCACTGCAAGGAATTACAACTGCTGAGGTTACCACTACTGTGATTACTAACTGCTGATATTACCACTACTGTGATTATTACCTCACAGATTAACCCTGCAGAGGTTACCACTGCTGAGGTTACCACTACTTTGATTACAAGTAAAGACGAGACCCATTTCATTGCAAATGATTGTTGTGATTAGTTGCAAATCTGTTCATTAGTTTTTGAGAAATTTAAGGCCAAAGAACATAGATTTATATGGATAAGGATCCTCCGCGGATCCAACTGTCCCTGTTTTGATATCTGATTGGTTGCCAGCACTTCAACAAGGAAGCTGAAATAAAAAGAAAAAAGGCTAGGATAGAGTCACCTGACCTTTTAGCCCTGGTGCTGAGGCTAAAACGTATTTGTTTAAAAACATCAGAAAAATCCTTGGATGGATCCATGGATTTTTCCAAGATTGAAAAAAAAATGCAGTCTCACACCCTTTCCATTTATTTTGCCCCCGGGTGGGCCAAGTCCCAGGGGCATTTGGGCTTAATAAAGCAGGGGGGTGCATGGTGCCCCGCTCCTTGGGCTTTAATTAGCCCCAGGGAATACCACCTCCCCAGGGCAAAATGCTTTTCTCAGTGTCAAACAGATCCCGCTGTCAGGAAGTGGAGTTTTCATCTCTGTTCTCTCTACACAGATATGCTTGAAAGCTTTGCTCCAGCAACCACAGAGCTTCTATTTAAAGCAACCTTTGGTTGCTGGAGCAATGAAATCGCGGGTAAAGATTTGAGGCCTCCCTCACAGCCCCAAATAGCCTATAAAGGGAACATTATAAAATAAAAATAAAAAATCAGCAGGGTCCATAAAGAGCTAAAAAATATATATTTAAAGAGAAACTAAATAGCTGAGTGTGAAGGCCACAGAACATCGCATTGAGGATTCAAGTCCAGGTGTATCCCTGGTCAGTTCCCTTCTTTATTTACATTTTTTCTTTTTAAATATAACTATGTAAGGCTCGTACTGAAAAGTGATCTTTAAATAACAAATACAATTTTTGTTTCAAATTGTGCAGAAATATCTCTTTTTAAGTATATCATATATCAAAGCCTAAAAAGCTCTCTATCTCTTTCTCTCTCTATCTGTCTTTCAATCTATTTCTCCCACTCACGCACTCACTCACTTATACACCCACTCACAGATTCACTCAGACATTCATGCACCCACTCATAGATCTACTCAGACCATCATGCACTCACTCAGAGCACCAATTACACCCTCATGCACCTATTCACAGACCCACTCAGACAGTTACGCACCCACTCAAAGACCCACTCACACTGTCACACACCCACTCACAGACCCACTGACACCCTCATGCACCCACTCACAGACCCACACACACTGATGCACCCACAAAAACACAGATGTAGGCACTCTCACGCCCAAAGAGAGCATTTGAAAGCCACTATTCTTACACCCAGAGAGGCCACGAACAAAGGGCAGTACACAGCATGAAGTTGGGTGATTGGGGATTGGCCGTGGAGTCTGGCTGCAGGTCAGGTCTTGCCTCCCCTGCACATGGGTGAAGGCCGTGCATGTTGCAAGGTTGGTTGTTTCGGAGGGTTGGTAGGAAATAGAATTTTAAAAAAGTTGAACTTCACTTAAAAAACAAATGTTACATGGACGTTACAGTTAGGCTCAGATTTCAAACGTATGATGTATGCAGTAAATTTTTGGAGAAAAAATATGTGAGTGGCTAGGCCATGAGTCATAAAGTATCAGGTGTTAGACTGATGCAAATTAGTCATTAGCCCCACATTACCACAGTTGCACTTATTTCTCACACAATTTAGGGCTCCAGACTCATTTGGAGGTATTTGTGTTTTACTAACATTTCCACTATTATTATTTCGAATGAGGCAAATCCCTGTCCCATCCTTCTTTATGTAATATGTGTAGGGTTATTCCTCATTCACCGGTGGCTGCATCCAGGGAATGCTCACTATAAGACTATGCTTAAGACTTCCCCCTTCCCTGGGCTGCATTTTAGCCAAAAGAGTCTATGGTGCTGCAGCACCATTAGCAGTGAGTCCCCCAGAGCCCAACGTTCCAATACACATCTTACCCACTCTTGCAGCACAGAAGAGACAAGTGATGCAGTGGGTGCCTTTAATGCACACCTTTGAGTCCTGCTCTGTTCGTAGAACTGACCCTGCCTGTGGCCCACCCAGCAGCACCTGGAGGCTCTCGATTGTTTTCTTGAGTGGCGCTGCCGGAGGTCTCTCAGTTGTCAGAGCAGCACTCAGCTCGCGAAGACCCAGTAAGTTGCCTTTTACTCTACAGGTAGGTAACATCATCTACGGCATCTAAGATAGTTCTCAGTGGTGATTCAGTGGCAGTTTTCTCACAGTGTGGTTTCTACCAGCCAATCAAAGCCTCAATCTATATTTTGGGTGGTGGACCAAATGCTGTAGAAACGTGGATACTGCCAGCTCCTCGTAGCATATGTGGTTGCCGTGGTGTGTGGTAATCGCTCGGCTCAGTCTACAGCTGTCCTTTCCTGGCATACAAGTGTCTCTGAAAACAGTCCTGCACATGGGCTATGGCCCAATCAGTGTTCAGCTCAATCATCACACTTCACACAGGGACTCCTCATTGTAGAACTCCTCACTGGACCATGCTTTCTCCCATGTTCTCCTCTTCCTCACAGGGCAAACTGGTGTTGGCAGCAGGCAAGAGCTAGTGCACCAGGTTCCAAAGCAGGTGATCATGGTTTCCTTGGGAGATGTCCCCTCACCCATCAGGGAGACTAGCAGGCCTTTTCCCCTTTTCCTGGTCACTGGCAGGAGTCTTGCAGAGCTTCCCCTTCTCACACAGCCTTCCTGGCTTCTTGGCAGATGACACATTTTTGAGGTCTCAACTTACCCTTCATATAGTCCTTTTCCAGATCTGAAATGTGATTTAGAGTATGAGCATTTGAAGTTTTATGTTGGGGTTCTACTTCTTTTGAAGTGGACACTTTTGCCACAAAAGGCTAGACTTAGAAACTGATTCTCCCACAAAACAATTCAGTGGAATTCACACCTGGAGGTCAGTCACAGTGATATGTGCATCAAAAGGTTAATCCCAGGCACCCACACACTCTTTATGATTCCCTTATCATACCCATCTCCCTTCCTGAGATGTGTCAAGGACCCTTCTTGTGATCTATCACTGAATCAAAGAGAAGTCTTTTGAAGTTTACAGGGAGCTTCTTCCTTTTCCCTCCAGTGTGAGTCACCAGCCAGGCCTGGGTTTCCCAGAATGGAAACTAGGATCCTCTACGTAATGAATCAATGCAGGCACACTTTCAGTCCAGCAGTGCTACCTCTATGCTTCGTTTACATACATATAAACATGCATTCAGTATTAAGTCTGTATAAATGTTCAGCACTGAAGCCTATCTATCTTCAACCTTAGTGTGTTACTTAACAAACACAAACTTTGTCGGAGGGGGCATGTCCAACCGCTAAATTGGCGGACACGAATTCCATAGCTCCAGGATTTCGGTGCTACAATTCAACAATTAACCACCTAATATAATGGCACCCGACCCATCTGCCGCATCAAATGCTCATCTCCCTCCGCTGCCTGCTGACAGGACTAGCTCATAGGAAGTATTGAGGGCATGGTAGCCCCCACAGCAATCCAGTGAGGCCTGTACCTATACACCAAGCTGCGCCCTGCCGTGATCAAGCCGAGCAACTGAGGAACCTACGGCCTGGAAGACTGGGTTGCTCGACATCTACTGCACACCACCTTTGTACCTCGCCTCTTCCCCAGACTGTGGCCTGGAGTTTAGGATCCCGCACAGCTGTAATGTGCCAGGTACTCTGATGTGTATGGATCCCTGGCCAACACACCCGCCGGATCAGTGTTTTGCCACGGACCGCAAGTCTGAAGCAGTCTTGAACCCCCTGCACACTCAGCAGGCAGAGGCCACCCTCAGCTCTAGGACAAGGCCTGTGCAGCATAGGCCTCCAACTGGCTCAATACATATTCAGACTCACTCATGGGCTACTTGAGGGGGAACTCAGATACAATATCACCTCTGCAAAACGCTTCATATAAGCATTAAGGAGATCAGACACCACTGGGAAGTTATGGCAATTAGAGACTCAAAAACAAAGATCAAAGATAGAAGCAAACAACCATAATCAGGCACTTATGTATGCACACAATACGGACCACTTGGTGATGGGTACAGTGCAACTGAAACTTTTCTGCCTAGCTAAAAGGTAATACTTACCCAAAGTGAACATAGCACTGCATATGCACTTGTGATTTTTCCCTGGCCCCAAAAACGCTCCCAGGTGGAAAGCCCTGCACAATTGCAAATCTTTGACTTTTAACTTTGTTGTCATCCCCGCCTGTCCTGGTGAGAACTGCAAAACATTCTGTGCTTACCGGCTTTCACTGAAATTTCATAAAATGAGTTACACTAAACCAAGGCAAACCAAGCCTGATATACGCTCTTGCTCACGCTCCCCACCTTCTGAGGGCTCTTCCACTGTGATGTCTTATGATTATCTGCTTCCTACTGCAGTACCACCCCCTATGGACAAGCTGGACATGATATTGCAAGAAATACATGACTCCAGAGTAGCAATAGAACAGCAACTCAGTGTCATCACTACAGACATTACCCTGCTCAAAGATGATTATAGTAAACTCACGGACAGAGTCAAGAGTACTGGGCAATCGCTTTACACGTTGACACACAAGTTTGCTGAGCAGACCATGTCAGACTAACGCAGCTGCACAAGCAGGTAGAACAGCTTTGGGCTTGTGCCGAAGATGCAGAAGGCTGGGTGCACAGAAATAATATCCGAATTGTTGGAGTACCTGAAGGCACTGAAGAAACATAGGCCACCCAGTTCATAGAGACCTGGTTCTGACAGTCGGATTTCTTCAAAGAGGAAAGGGCACATGAAAGACACAGTTCCTGGCTCAGCCCGAGACCTATAGTGGCATAGATTCTCAACTTTAGAGATAGAGACCTCCTGCTCTGAGCTATCCAAGATAATGCACCACTGAACATAGAAGTAACAAAAGTCTCACTATTTCCTGATTTTACTTTGGCCGTCCAGAGACAACGTTCCTCGTTCCAAGCTGTAAAACAATGCTTAAGCAGCATTGGCCTTACCTATGATTTAACCTTTCCTGCTAAACTAAAGATTGGGCATGAACAATGGTCACACTTCTTTGATACTGCAGCAGCCGTTCGAGGCTGGCTGGACCTTAATTCCCCAGACCTCCACAGCCATACTTACCCATGCTCCTCACCAGCAAAATCACGGAGTGTACCCCAGAGATGACTGAGGAATGGAACTACCGGGGCCCACACTAGGGGAGCTCCAACTCCTCAATAGGCACGGGAGAGCCAATGTGAAGCTATCTGTTCAGCAATGACTCTACGTGACCTGGGCACCACTGCCCCTCCAGCTTTCCCAGAGACAGCTCCTCGGATATGGACACAGACAGCAGCAAGGCACTATTCTCGGAGACAAATCAATAGACTGTAACTGATTAGCTGGGATAATGGGTGTAAGTATGCCTCCACTCCCATAATACTCTTCTGAATATGGCACTCTCGGTCAGGCGCTTGGGGGAGTTTCTCACCCTTTCACACTTAGTAGGTACATACAGCTATGCATATAATTCTGGAACCAAGCCAATTATAATTTCAGTGACTAACTCACCTATACCCTGCTTGGAGGGCTCCATACAAGGCACAGATATGCAGCTCCATTGGCTCCTTTAAAGGATTTCAGACCATACTACCATTGTATTCTATGGTAGTCCCGAGTCTGGATTCACCATTGGCCAGCCTGTGCCCGTCAGCGACTGGAAGAGGCCGGGCCGGGCTATAACCCTTATCTCTGTCCCTGAGTTCGCCTTACCCTCGCCAGCAGTAGGGACTGAGGAGTTTCAAGTGAGGTGAGGGATTGTTAGCTGACCTATGGCAGGCAGGCCCTGTAGGCCAGGCACGCTATGAACCCAGGGCCTACTGGAGGTATTCGGATCCAAGAAGGTGAGATGGGCAGACGGTGGGGGGGGGACTGAAGAAAAGCACGGGTCCAACAAAACCCTAGATGGTTTTTTACAAAAGGCCGTCGGGGCACTCGAAAAAGAATTAGAGTTGGTGCAGCGTCGCCTAGCTGTTCCCTCCTCTCCAGTCACTAGTCTAGCCCACGCTGAGGATGCCCCACAGACCCCTTTGCGAACGAAATCACAGTCTGAGCTGTCCACTGCTCTCTCCTCTCCCTCTAGAATCCCCCTGGAGGACCTGGGAAAAATGTTTAATGAATCTAACGCCCTCCCCGTGCCATCTAGGCCAACCCGGAGTCCCTCTATAGGAGGACCCTCAATTATTGTAGATTCCAACACTAAAGGAAAAAGGAAATGAAGGGAGCCTGTTATAAAAAACAAATGATCTAGGACTTCAAGTCCCCCTAATCCGGCCCTGCCCTTTAACAAGGATGTGATTCTAACCCCCTCAGAAAACATCAATGGCCAACAGGCAAATGAGTATACCAGGGATCTTATAAGAGAAGAGCTTTCTAAGCTGCTTCTTCCCATTGCAGCCCGCCTCTAAGCGATAGAGGACAAACTGGACGGTTTCATCAAGAGCCAACGGCCAGCACCTCTCTCCAATGTGGACATCCATTCCCATCCTCACCACTTTCACCTTAACCAAAAGCACATTGATGTCAGCAGACCTTCTGCTCAAAAGGATAAGAGCCTTCTTTTCCCCAAAAATCAAGAACGGATTAGTTCTGCTAAAGCAGTTAACATCTCAAAGAATAAGCCTTCCAAGGTCCCAGCCCATCTTTTAGAAGGTATTGTTGACTCCAACAACATAGCACCCAACATCGGTAATCCCAATTCAACCTGTGACTACTTACCAATAGGCCCCCAGAAGAGGGCCCTGATCAATGGTTCGATTGGATTGAGAGTATTGCACCTTCCACCGGAGTCATGCCCATATGTTCTCGTAATCACCAATGCACATGTACTTAAAACTAAAACCCCGGAATCTTTTACCAAACTCAAAAATAAGGTCATACACTGGTTGCACATCAACGCGGGCTTGCATATTCCATGTTACCTTCGATACTGATGGTGAGAAGGGTAGGGTGGGTGGGCTCTCTAGAAAAATCTGGTACAGGGGATTGTATTGTTATCAACTTTAATTCTCCTGATCTTGTACAGCTGCTTTTTTCAAATGCTAACAGACCTTACCCTTTAGCAGACAAAGTTTCCCTATGCAGACTACATGTGTTTTATGCTCCCTCTCTGCCATCTGTGAACAGGCAATTCCAAAGTGTTTCCTTCGATACTTAGATTCAGCCTATCCTCGAGTCTGGACTTAGACACTCTCCGGCGTCTCTATCCGAGATAGACTGACTAAGTGATGGACCTCGGGAGATGGTTTTGAGTAGTCTTGAAACTGAGCACATCAGCCATCCTGCCCTTAGTGATTCCACCTCTGTAATTCCAGCCATTCTGTCAATCCCTCCCTGCAACCCTGGGCCTACCTGCATGGATACCTTACCAGACAGGAATATGACTGGTGTAATATCTAATGAGGTGAACAACCTACAGGGTGAGAAAGATACAGACTATTGTACGTTTGTGAGGAATAGCATGGCCTCTAGCTGTACCTCTCCCAGTAGGATACACTCCCTGAAAGAAGCTGGGTATACTAAAATAACTGATTTTGATCTGGTTCTCAGCTGGAACATAGCAGGGCTGGAAAGTAAACTGCAGAGCCCGGGATGGGGCCAATTCATTGATGAGCATGAGATTTGTCTTTTTCAAGAAACATGGGCACTGGGACCCAAATTCAGACTAGGCTTTAAAAGCTACTGGGTTGCAGCACGCAAGACGCCCTGTGGGAGATCATCGGGAGGGCTTCTCATATGGCTAAGTAGTTCTCTTAGGTGCAAAGTTGAAGCAATAGACATGGGCTGCCCAGATTTACAGGCCTTTTCAGTAACGATTTCTGAGGAGAGATCTTTATTAATAATTAACATTTACAATAGGAGCGTGGGCAGCCAATATGACTCTGATGCTCTGTCCTTATTGCACAACTTCCTTAAAAAAAAAATCATCCTACTTCATCTTGATTGGAGGGGATATCAATGTTACATTCAAGCCCAATCCTCTGGTCCAGGAGATTTATAAAGAAGAGGATGCCTATTGGGGCATCCCCCAACTAGCTTCCAACAAAAGAC
The DNA here is from genome assembly GCF_031143425.1 of Pleurodeles waltl. Lineage (NCBI taxonomy): Eukaryota > Metazoa > Chordata > Amphibia > Caudata > Salamandridae > Pleurodeles > Pleurodeles waltl. Next base: position 384,644,530 of record NC_090445.1, read on the forward strand.
CAAGATTAAATAAAATAGCTCGTTTAGTGGCTGATATTACATTATCGCATAGTCTTCGAGCTTGTAATGGTCGCTCCCGTTCAGATACTAACTTGCACCCTGCAGTTAGGCGTGGAGAGCATAGGAGTCAGTGGGGCCATATGTCTGACATGAGTGTACAAGAACATGATGAGAGCGACCACAACCCGTTGATTTTATTGACCAGAGGCCTTTTCCCTTCGCTTGAAGCACCCCATCCTAAGGCTTATGTTCAACAGCTTACCCTAACAAATAATAGCCGAAACATAAAATTGGGAGTCTGTTATCTCATCACCCGAACATCTTACAACAATATATAGCCTGTTAGCTAACCAAATGGAGTGTATGCTTCGATACAATGAGTCTAGTGATGGCGATAGGTTCTTAGCAGCCCACGGGGCACTATTTAATTCCTTAAAATATCTCTTCATGAAAGAGATTATTAACAACCCCAACTCCAAGAAAAAGTGCAGCGCACGTTGGTTTAGCAATTCATGCAGGGATGCACAGCTTAACCTACTGAAAGCTTTAAAAGAAGGTCATGTTCAGCTCATAAGAAAAGCTAGGAAGGATTACAAGAAGGAATGCTCTAAGGCACGTAAAAGCTGGGAAGAGGGTAGATGGGATGCTATCCTAGAGACTGCCAAATCTAACGATACTTCCAGGTTCTGGAAACTAATAGCTGATGACTACAGAGATTCTGCCTCTGTTCCTGGTTCCTCAATTCTCTCTGCAGCTTGGGTCGACCACTTCAGTCTACTATACGAAGGCCCATCTGAAGTACCTCCCAGGACCTCGATGTTCCCATATTACCAGGGGCCACATCGGTTAAATTCACTCTATCTGAAACAAGAGTCGCAATAGACTCATTGAAGTGGGGAAAGGCCCCTGGCCCAGATAAGATCCCGGGCGATTTATATAAGTCAAGTCTGGATGTATGGGCTCCTTATCTTAATTTAATCTGCAATGCAATTGCAGCGGGAGCCCCTGTTCCATCCTCTTGGAAAGGGACTGAGATAGTTCTCATCTTCAAAAAAGGCAGTCCCACAACCCTACTAATTATCGACCTATATGTCTACTTGACAATTCCCAAAAAATCTACGCAAAACATCTTTTGCTCCATCTTGATGAATGGATTCTGGAGACTGAAGCTCTGTCTAATCTACAAGCAGGGTTCAGACCAGCTGTGAACACCATAGACCAAGCACTGAGATTCCTAGCAATTAAATGGAAGAATGTGGACCTGGGTGGGGGGGGGGGGAATCTGTACGTGGTCTTTATAGACCTCAGATCTGTATTTGACTTGATCCCCAGGAATATGTTATGGTCAACACTCTCTAATATGGGGGTCCCATCTGGCCTTCTGAAACGTATTATTCGATTGCACAACAACTCCTATGCCCAAATTAGATGCAGTAAGGAGAGTGAGCTGACTGATCCTGTAGCTATCAAGAGAGGAGTCAGACAGGGTTGTGTTTTGGCCCCCACTCTTTTCTTACTCTACATAAACAACTGCATCCATTATTTAGAGAATTGCATAAACAACTCGCCCAAATCAGCTGGAAAGAAAATCCGGTGTCTGCTATATGCGGACGATACAATCTTGTTAGCTAAATCTCCAATGGGAATCCAAAATCTGGTTAACCAATTCTGCGCTTTTTGCAGAGACTATGGATTGGACGTCAATGCTAAAAAAAAAAAACTCTTGATATACAGTACCTCAAGGAAACGTCCTTGTGCCAGAATAGAAATAAATTTAATCCTGTTGGAGAAAGTGGAAGAATTTGATTACCTAGGTATTAGACTCTCGAACTCAGGTAATTGGAAGGCATCTATTGACAAAGGGGCACTTATTATAAGTCAAAGAGGTGGGGCCCTAGTACGCAGGTCTAGAAAGGCCCCGAGTCCCCCTCTGAATACAGTCGCAGAGATTTATAATGTCCAAATTCGTGCGGCGGCCCTATATGGAGCGGAACTCTGGGGTTTGCACAGAAAATTGGGCATACTACAAACCAAAGAAAATCAATTCCTCAGACAGATTTCTTGGTTAGGGATAGGCACACCAATGATCCCTCTCAGACTCGACCTAGGTCTAAACAGTATTGAATCTAAAGCGGGCCTGAGACCACTCTTCTACTGGATCCGTCTATGGAAAACAGTTGAACTTCAACCGTTCAGGGAGGCGATAAGAGATCTCTTAGTTTCTCCCCAGGGCCCGGAAAAAATCCTCTGGCTGAAGGAGATGAAATCTGCCTGGGATGAAATAGGATTTCCTCACTATTGGAAACACCCAGAACTGATTCCCAATAACGCAAGGCAACTGGTTAAAAAAAGATACTGGGAGAAAATCAATGAAGAGTCCGTGCACCATAATGGGGTGGGCAAACTAACAACAGAATTTCTCCTACTCAAGCATGAACCCTGGCCTGAGAACTTTATGAATCTCTCTATACCGCCACATGCCCGTGCCCTATATCTCCAGTTAAGATATGGTACCTTGTCTATCAACAGCTACATGGCCTGCTGGTCACCAAGCAACCTTCCAACTGACAACTGTACATTTTGCCATCATTGTAAGGAAACAATTGAGCACCTGCTGTTCTTCTGCCCTTTATACAGGAGACCCAGAGGGAGGTGGATTATCCCTCTCTGCCAAAAATCTATCACTCCAGGATAGAGCCAATGCCACTAGAATATGTAAATACAATACATCTACACTGGTAGTTAGTTCAGTAACCAAATATCTATCTGAGGCTTGGGCTATCCGTCGCAGGTTCATTTCAGCCAAGGGTTCTTGAGTTGGTTAGGCACCTGCCCACAGAAGGAGATTTTATCAAGTCATATTTCTCTCTGTTTTTTATTTTTTAGAGGTGGCCTGATCTCTGATATTGATGTGTATAGCCTTAACTTTTATATGGAATCTTTAGGAATCTTACTAGGAACTCGAGGCACCCCATATGATAAAGCATTTTATTTTCTCTAGTGAATCTTATTAGCTCACAAAATGACCAAGATATTGAGTAAAAGCTCTATGGAAGGCAATAGCTCCATATACCTGTATGACAGATGCAAGCTTCTATCAAAGCTCTTTTTCTCTTATGTACGTCTAATTTATTGTATTTTAAGCATGATTATAGCCTCAGTTCCGAAAATTTTATTGTAAAAATTTTACTTGACTGTTGGCCACTAGCTCCTATTAATACTATGTACAACTGTTATTCTGAATTTTAACGGTATCAACCTACTGTGTATGACTGCTACTTTTGTTTTGAATTTTAATGGTCTAAATTTTTAGACAGAATGAAATTAAATAAAAATACATTGTTTGTTGTACGGTTTCATTTACAAATATCATTTGTACAAGAATGAGGCATGCTCTAAATGAAGCTTCCATTCCCCTAATTTGCCAATTTTATGTTCCCCATACACTTTTCAGATCGATCGATTTCCGCCAATATTCATAGCCTTCTATAGACACCAGGAAACAAAGGATTCTGAATATATACATTTCTTATTTGTCATTAATATATGTATATCCTTAGTAAGTGGTACCTTAAAATAATATGACTCAGCATTTTTTACATTGTGCCCAGAAAAATATGTAAACTTTTCAGAATATGTTTTGGAACTCTCCTGTGGTGGAGTCAGACAGTGTTCCCAATGTGTATACTTAAAAACAGTTTTAGGGCTGGAATTACAGTTCTGGTACCGTGTATCCCTAATACTGGGACTGGTGCTCGATATGAAGTGCCAAATTCCTTTTTCACAGCAACTTTCTCACGTACAAGATCCCCAACTCTGGGAATCCAGCTGATAGATGTTACAGGCACATCCTTGATTCCTGTGGAGGCAGCACTGATAGAAGAATTATCTTCACAGAACTGTTGCAATTCCTGTAAGACAGTGACACGTTCATTTATGTCAAAAGGTGTTTCTGCTGCCTCCACGCAAGGACCATCAAGATCCGGAACCTACATTTGAGTTCCGAAAAGGCACTCATATGAAGTACGCCCCCCCTCAGGGAACTTCTAGGCAGATTATTAAGTGCTCTGTGGACTCCTTATTGGTGGTTAAGCCAACTACGACCCGTACCTAAGACTCTGGCTGTTAAGGATTGCTTTAAATCATGGTTTAATTGCTCCACAACACTATTTCCCTCGGGATGAAATGGAGACGAATACTGGAGTTGGACCCACAACGAAGCCATGGCGTCCCTGAATGCCCTCGAGGTGACAGCAGGGCCCTGGTCTGAATGGAAAGCCGATAAAGACTCACAAATCTTTAACAACAGTCCGAGCGTCAGCCGAGCATTGTGGCCACCCCCATAAAAATCTGGAACATCAATCTACAGCGACTAAAATATACTTGTATGCACTATCTGGTGTTAGGGGACCGCAATGATCCAAGTACACACATTGTAATGGTTTGTTTGAAATCAAGAGGGATGTCTGCGGCGGGCGTTTGGCAGTGGAAACTTTAATTTGTTGACAGATGTCACAACAAAGGACATACTGCTTGGTCTCTTTATAGAGACCTGGCCACCAATAACGGGCTTGCAAGATTGAAATTGTAGCCGCCACACCAGCATGGGCAGATGCCACAACCTCATGCCCTGCTTTAATCAATTGTGATCTTATATCTCTATTGGGAATGTCTCGTACCCCTACGCCTGGTATCTTAACCTCAGCGTTCAGCATACCTCTCATTCGTAGGAATATTTGTCAGGACATCCTTTAGGATATGATGTATCATTAGCTGTAGCTGTTACAGCAGCACATATGTCTACAACCGGTTTTGACCCCAAATGAGTCACTACAGCTACAGCAGCCACAGCCACTGCTGAATTTGCAGCTTCATCAGCCAATGTATTTCCAGCAACGTGTATCCCAATGCCCTGGTGTCCAAGTGTATGTACACCATGGACATTTGGTAGCGTTTCTTTCAGATCTGCTACCTTCCCCCACAGAAGTCTGTGTTTGATGGAGTTGCCTTTGGAATCTCTGAACCCATTCTGGCGACAATAATGCAGGTATTCATTAAAGGACTGGACACAATAATATGAATCACAAACAATCAGCGTAGGCTGTGCAGGATCTGTGTGCTCCAGTGCCATCAGCAGAGCCTTTAGTTCTGCCAACTGTGCTGTGCAATCCCCTAGGGTTTGCGCAAACATATGTAGAGGACAAAATTTATCGCCCTCCACGTAGCCACTTACGACCACGCAAGCAGCAGAATATTGGTGTTTTGTGCCAATTGCAGGTTGTGCTGAGCCATCGGTATACATGACTCTATGATATTGTTCAATAGGCAATGTATTTGCTGGAACTGGGTATTCTATTTCCTACTGTAAAAATTCTTGAATTTATAATTTTTAGTCAAAAATGTGGTCTACATCTGTGGCTGTCAAAGATGTAGCCTATTGTATTCAACATGGATGTAATGCTTTTGCGTTCAGAATGCTGGCTTTTGTAACAGCCTCTAGGGCTGGGATCGGAGAAATGACAATAATGTGTTTTCCTTGGGCAAGAGGTCTTTCTTTAATGACAGCCATCTGTACAGTAGTGAGAATTTTCTCAGTGAGAGCAACGCATTGTTCTGCCGCTGAATATAAGTGTGATTTGTATGCAATCGGGACTGTCTCATCAGCATTAAATGTTCATAGGTGAAACCGATGGCACCAGCTATTACTCTGATGACCAAATGTGTTTTGTTGTCTTACGTTTGTAGGTGTTGTGCTGCAAGCGTGTATGTTCAATTGTCCAGAATTTACTTGAAAAATCGGGACGTATCAGATCATATAAAGGTTTTAGGCGCATAGCATAATCTGGAATGTACGTTCTGCCAAAATTTCGGACACCCAATAGAGATTGGAGATTTTTAATCGGATTTGGTGGTCGTAACTGTGTACATTTCACTAAGAATTGTGACGCTAGACTCTTTCCTTCACTTGATAGCTCATATCCCAAAAACAGGACGCTGAGGAAGGCAATTTTTGTTTTTTTTTATTGAATTTGTAGCCAAATTCAGCAAATCATACAACAATGTAGGCTAGCTGTCTTTGATGTTGTAGTAGTTCATCATCTGTGAGATAGATATCATCTACATAGGACAATGCTTCAGGATCAATCTCGTGCAAAATTGCTGTCACACGAGCTGCGAACAGTCCTGGACTGTTCTTATACCCCTGAGGTAAACAACATTTTTTTTTCTGGGAGCCTAGTGTGCTGAAACTTGTTAAGTCTCTACTCTCAGGTGCTATATTCTGGCTGAAAAACCACTTGAAAGGTCCAGAGGACTAATCCCTACCTAGGCTAGGATAGAGCACAGCATGTTTAGCTATAATTCTGCCCTTCAGGTTCCCCTGGGAAGACTCCAACCCCCATACCTGAACAAAGGCTGTGGTCTGCGTTAGCATCTGTAGCGAAGCATTCAGCAATCAGCATACAGTCATGGTTCCCTGGCTGGCATCTCCCTCCGACGTGTAAGGGACAAGGACGTGTTTTTATAATAACACAGCTGACATTCTGAGAAAGTGTCCCTACGTAAGGATGTGTATTTTCTAGGAATGTTGGAGACTAAACTTCTACCACGTTCACCAGCAATGTACCGTGCTGTAGCCTTAAAAGAAGCACAGAGTGATCAATAATGTCTTGTTTGAGAACAGAGTGCTGGCCTAGGCAAAAACAGTTAGATAGACGGAAATTAAACAAGACCGTAAAAATGGTTATTTTAACAATAATAAGACAAAGCTGAATAAAATATATCTAGGTTAAAGTGCACAGCGGCCTATTGTGTTAAAATAACGTGCATGGAGCTATAACTAAAATGGCTACACAACAGGGTCAGAGTCAAGGCAACATGCAGCATCGATAGCAGCAATGGCATCTGGTCGGAATCCCTCTGACTATCTGTTTATGTGAGGAGTATTTATACAGATCTGCTTGGACCCCTGACATAGGTCTGTTCTCAAGCAATAGATAACAAGACATGTTTGAGATGGTAATTTATATAAACAATTCCCTCAAAGGCTTGACGAGGGAAAGTATCTAATGTGAACACCTACAGTTTGTTTATCTTTGTCGCTTGATATTGATGCCTTAGTGCGGTGGCACTCATAACACAAACTAAAACATGGGCCAAACTAAAAACAAGGCAGCCATCTTAAAAGATTTAATTAAATAAATGTGCTAAAACAGAGCTAACAAAGTAAGGTAAAAGTCACTAGGTGACGAAAGCAAGAGTCTGCAAGCCAAAAGCTATGCTAACTAATTTCCCATTAAAACAAACTGGGATTTCCTACAAGGGTAGCCATCCCAGTCCAGCAAGACCACAATCCATGAGACAGGCCTACATCATAGTGTGGACATGTGATTTACATTTGCCTATGACAAAAAAAATCAACATTAGGGAGCCACACAATGATACAGTTGGGCACTTGGGGCAGGGGTACAAGTCTTCCACCATGCAGAGGATTTTTCTGTCCCAAGAGCTTTATAAGTTAATAATATTCTGCAACATAAATCAGTGTCTTGTAGAAAATACAGTGCGGGTTACTGTATTATGTAGGAGGCTGTCCTGGTTCGTAGTGGGTACCTTGGGTACTTAAACCTTACACCAGATCGAGTTATCCCTTGTTAGTGAATGTAGTAGTGTTGTAGCAGCTTAGGCTGATAGAGGTAGCTATAGCAGAGCAGCTTAGGCTGAACTAGGAGACATGCAAAGCTCATGCAATACCACTAATAGTTACACAGTACTTATACACAAGTAAAGACAATACTTTGTGTTACCAAAAATAAAGGTATTTATTTGGGTGACACAGTACCAAAAATATCTTACAGACAATATTCCTTCTGGAGGTAAGTATTATACACAATATATACACTAGACACCAATATTAGATAAGTAAATAGTCATAGAACAATGCAAACAGTAGGAAATCCTATAGAATGCAAAGGGAGAAAATAGGTTTAGGGGCAACACAAACCATATACTAAAAAAGTGGAAAGTGAATCACGAATTCCAACCAAGACAAATGTAGTGTGTGCAGAATCACTGGGAGAGTAATAATACAGTAAAGGTAAGTAAATTACCCCACCCCAGAGCCCAGAAAACCAGGAATAAAGTACTGCAAGTTTCCTTAGGACACACTACACCTCGTTTTGGGGATTTTGCATCAGGCAACCAAGTCTGCAAAGAACAACTGCTGGATGATTGGACATGAAGACCTGCAAAGGGAGGGGACCAAGTCCAGAAGTCGAAGTAACTTCTAGGAAGGACAGGAGCCCCTGCCAACCCAGAAGAGGGTGCAAAAGAAGAGTCCCTGGTTAGTAGAAGACTGCAGAAATGCACCCTAGGAAGATGCCAGCAGGTTCCTGCATGATGCAAAAGATGTCCCAAAAGATGAGATTTCATGTTGGAAGGCACCAACAAGCCTCGACCATGACAAAAATGCATTTTTCATCAAAATGGCACCGGATGGACCCAGGAGGGACCTGGGGGCCTCAACTCTGTGTAAGGAGGAAGAGGGTGCTCTCAGCATTTTAGAGAGCCCTCAGGATGCCAGCCAGCACCCCCAGAAGTTGTAGGATCCAGTTTCAAAGGAGGTGGAAAATGCAGTTGATGCAGCACAACAAAAGAAGGTCCCACGCCACCGGAGAACAACTCAGTGAGTTGAGCGTCACAGGGTGGAGTGCTGCGGACCTGGGCCAGGCTGTGCATGAAGGAATTTTGCAAAGAGTGCACAGAGGCGTCAGGAGGCGAAGAAGACACAATACACAGGGGTACTGTTGTTCTTGTGGAAGGCAATGTTGTAGTGAATCCTAGTTAATTTTAATGGGGTAACAGGAGTTAGCTTAGCCTCTGGCTTGCAGACTCGTGCCCCCGTCACCTAGTGACTTTTAACCTACTTAGCTTGCTCTGTCTTAGCCCATTTAATTATTTATTTCTTCTAAGATGGCTGCCTTGTTTATAGTTAGGCCACATGTTATGAGTAACATTATCAGTGTCACTGCGCCAAGGCGTCAAGATCAAGCACCATAGACAAACAAACAGTAGGTGTTCACACTTAGGGGTTTTCCCTCTCTATACTTTCGAGGGATTGTTTATATTAATTGTCGTCCCAAGCATGTCTGTTATCTATTGTTTAGGAACACACCTACGTCAGGGGTCCTTGTAGATCTGTTTAAATACATCACACTTTAGACAGATAATCAGAGGGATTCCAACCAGAGGGCATCGCCACCATCGCTGATACCGATGCTGCAGTCATCTTGACGCTGACCAAGTCTTCCTGTCCCTGCGGAGTCTGCGATAGAGACTTCATTCCAAGGTAACGAGGGTTGGGGGCTCCTCCAATGGACATGGCATTGGCAGATTAGGTTTAACAAACCCAGCTCTCCTTTAGGTAGGAGGTTAGGCCTTTCACATTAGGGTATTCGGACATATTACATCTCGTATGTCTTTTATACGTATGGCAAGATGGTGGGGGTCTTCGTAATAATGACTTTCGTCTTCGCAATTCTGTTTCTTGCATTATTCATTATCCTAATCATTGCAGCCCATGCAACTTATCGCAAATTGCAGTTATGTTAAATAAAAACTATTGAAACTATACTGCATCTTTGTCATTGCCTGTGTTTGTATGAGACATGATATATCTGTGAGAAAGGGGTAATCTCCGTTTAACCACGACACTCCCTGAGATATCTTATTCTCGAGTCCCTGCGTAAAAATCACCTTTTACTGTTGTGTTTCTGGTGAGGTGCTGCTAGTAAGCCGGTAAGGTTGGGACAACAGTGGGGACTTGTTGTAGGAAAGGCATAGTTGCCTACAAACAAAAGTACTGTCATCCTTAAACCAGCAGTCTTGCTCAGAGCAAGAGTTCAAACTACGACATGGCGCCCCCAACGATGGTGTTTAGGCACTAATTTACGGAAACCCCAACTATCACTGTCTCACAGACAACAGGTACCCTAAGTACCATTATACGGAGACGTCCGTGGTCTTTGGGAGAATCCTCCTCAGCTGAAAAGGTAACACCTGATTAAGCTGTAGGTTGTTCGAGCTCAAACTCATAAAAGGACTTTACTACCCATTTTTGGTGTTCCGTTTCTCTAAACAAATATGGCTGATGCCCTAGACATGCCTGAAAATGCTAGACAAGCACTAACACCAACATTTATTAACGCAGGGGCTTACAGATGAGGGAGGGGATGTTACTCTGATAATAGAAGCTAATGAAGCATACCAAACAGAAACATTTTACTGTTGGGTCACCTTTCCTGAGGTTGACCAAAGAACGCACACATTCCACACGGTACCAAGCATACCAGTATCATGAACTATTTCTCACATACCAGGAGCATCAGAACTGGTTTGAAGGCGCCCTACTACATGTATTACGAAGAGTGAGGTTAGGTCCTTTAGGTAATGATCGACCTACATGGCCTATGTTTGCCACATACACACTTCACCCAGGCATACAGACTATGCCAATAGCAGATCTACGAGTTTTATATAATGAATTAGTGACATTATATAGACGATTAGTACAGTTCGTAATGCAAACATTGAACACAACACCAGCGCATCCAGCACCGCCAGTAGCTGGTGGTTATCAATTGGCTACTGGGATTAATCCACAAACAGTGCATACTATTATGGGTAAAGTGCCCACAGAACGGGAAAAAATACCGTTCTGGATTGCCCAGAAAACGAATCAGCTGGAAGCTGTGTTTCCCCATACGGGACCATATGAAAAACATAGGTTGCTCACTATGTGCTTGCCTTTTGGGATGGTTTCCTCAGTGGATGACTGTGCCACATGGGGTACAGTCTTCGCTGCCATATATACTACTACACTTGCCACTTGCCAATTTACTGAAAGTGTTCAAACAAATACAAAATGAGCATGGGGCTGCACCAGCCCTGGATTTGGGGATGAAATTAATGCCTAACTTAGACGCCGTATCGTCAATAATACTCAGTAATATTAAGGGGGAAGCGGTGGCACTGGCAATTCGCCAGCGTCTCTAGGAAACTCCACACCAGGAACAAGAAAAACAGCTACCGAAAATAATTTCTGATACCTATACTAGTATAGGACGAGATAGTTTGGGAACCAAACAAAAGGATTTCAAAGAAAGGAGAAATAAGAGACCTGATTCTCCACACCCGGAGAACTCCGAAAGGAGATATAGGGGGTCATTACAACCCTGGCGGACGTTGTTAAAGCGGCGGTAAGACCACAAACAGGCCGGCGGACAAAAAAGGGAATTATGACCCTGGCGGAAACCGCCAACAAAGACAGCCACTTTAACACACCGCCAGCCACGGCGGTACAGACAAGCAGCGCGGCGGTCACCGCCAACAGACAGGCGGGAGACAATGTACCGCCCATAGTATCAGAACACACCAATCCGCCACCTTTTCTGGGGCGGATTCACCGCAGATAAAAACACGGCGGAAACAGCTTTTGCTATGGGAAAACGCTCACCTGAACACACTCCACGAGGAACGACAACTCCATGGAGCTGGAACTCCAAATACTACCTGCCCTTGTCTTTCTGCTCCTCTACGACCAACAGCGACGTAGGCGCCGAAGATACCAGTGAGTACTGCACCTATGACACGGGGGAGGGGGTAGGCAAAAGTTAGGGGGACACCCACCAAACACCCCCACCCTTGCATATCACAACATACACACAAATGCAGTCAAAAATATCACATGAACAACCCACAATCCCACCGGAAGAATGCAAAGACAAAGCAAATTGCGGTCAAACATTGTAATGTGCCAATATACATACAAAAATATACTGCTATATATCTCGAAATCTGTCATAATTATATATACAATACAAGAAGTAGTGCAGATATGTACACAACAATGTTCGTGCACCAACAGTCCAAAAATGCATGGGCGAGGCCCACAATAGATACCTGACCAAAATCCAAGAGAACACTGCCGGGGCATCAGATAGAAACACTACAGGCACCTCAGGGGGAAGGGAAGGGGGGGCATCTCAGCCACATGAATGCAAAGCCAGATCCACGACAGGGCTCCATGCCCATTGATGTATCCTGGGGAGTCAAAGCCACAGTCTCTCAAGTCTCTGCAGTGGGTGGGTTGCCCACTGTACCATCCTGGGGAGTGCAAAGCCACAGTCTCTCAAGTCTCTACAGCGGGTGGGTTGCCCACTGTGCCATCCTGGGGAGTGCAAAGCCACAGTCTCTCAAGTTTCTACAGTGGGTGGGTTGCCCACTGTGCCATCCTGGGGAGTGCAAAGCCACAGTCTCTCAAGTAGATGCAGTTCTCTACTGGTACTGGGTAGGACTGGTGCCCAGACTGGATGAGTCTCCCCGTGAAAGTTCCTGTCCTGTCACTGTCCCAGCTGCACATGGGAAAAGGATGCCTGATGTGGCGGCCTATTCATACCTACACGGTCTTTGCCCTGTTCAGCGGTGCTTTGCCATGGCGGTTCAGGACTGTTCAGCGGTGCTTTACCATGGCAGTCTGTGCCCTGTTCAGCGGTGCTTTGCCATGGCGGTTCAGGACTGTTCAGCGGTGCTTTGCCATGGCGGTCTTTGCCCTGTTCAGCGGTGCTTTGCCATGGCAGTCTGTGCCCTGTTCAGCGGTGCTTTGCCATGGCGGTTCAGGACTGTTCAGCTGTGCTTTGACATGGCGGTCTGTGCCCTGTTCAGCGGTGCTTTGACACGGCGGTCTGTGCCCTGTTCAGCGGTGCTTTGCCATGGCGGTTCAGGACTGTTCAGCAGTGCTTTGCCTGGCGGTCTGTGCCCTGTTCAGCGGTGCTTTGACATGGCGGTTCAGCACTGTTCAGCAGTGCTTTGACATGGCGGTCTGTGCCCTGTTCAGCGGTGCTTTGACATGGCGGTCTGTGCCCTGTTCAGCGGTGCTTTGCCATGGCGGTTCAGGACTGTTCAGCGGTGCTTTGCCATGGCGGTCTGTGCCCTGTTCAGCAGTGCTTTGACATGGCGGTTCAGGACTGTTCCGCGGTGCTTTGACATGGCGGTTCAGGACTGTTCATCAGTGCTTTGACATGGCGGTTCTTATACTGACATTGGTGTGTGGCATGACGATCTCCACACTGGACATTGGTGTGTGGCATGACGATCTCCACACTGGACATTGGTGTGTGGCATGACGTTCCATCATTGCCCAGCGGGGCTGTGGCATCCTGGCCCCTCCTGGACTGTGACTCCGGCGGTGGTCTCTGGACCAGTGACGATACTTGGGCCCTCCTGGGCTGTGACTCTGGCGGTGGTCTCTGGACCAGTGACGATACTTGGGCCCTCCTGGGCTGTGACTCTGGCGGTGGTCTCCTGACCAGTGACGATACTTGGGCCCTCCTGGGCTGTGACTCTGGCGGTGGTCTCCTGACCAGTAACAACGGTGCTGGCGGTTGTGTCTGGACTGCCGGAAATGATGGCGCACTTCTCCGCCGTGACACAACAGGCTGGGGAGACTTTTTGGAGTTACAGCTGACTCACCAATCGCCTTCGATCCCATTTCAGTTGTAGTCCCACAGGAGTCTTGACACGGTCCCGTCGTCCACTCTCCAATTTCGGATACTTTACAGGGGGTGGGCTGACAGTGCCTTGGCTCCGGGTCCTACTGCCTGCCCTGGTGGACGGTGCACTCCAAAAACCTGGAACACGCGCCACTGGTACTGGAGGCTTTTTGGCTGAGGCGCTACGACAGGACTGATGAATTGGAGGGGGGGATGGGGCAAAAAGGTCAATTTGACATAGGGACAGTTTCTGACGGACACTGGGATGGGTAGTTGGAGGGGGTCTGGGAGTGGAGAAAGAGGAGGTGGTTGTAGGAGGTGTCACTTTAGGTGTTTTGGGTGCAGGTGCAGGTACTGGAGGCTGTCGTGATGGGGATGGATGTTGGGTGAGTGATTTCCGGCGTTTGTGTACTTTGGGAGGGGGCGTCACAGACACACTGGTAGAGGACACAGGGGACGTGTAAATGGCAGTGGGGTGGTGAGTGCAGGTGAGCGGCTTGTGGTGCTGGGTGTCCTGGTGCGAGTCCCAGTGCCTGTAGATGTGGTGCATGCAGGTGTGTGTGTAGACAAGACTGGGAGGGAGGAGGGAGAAGAGGAGGAGGGGGACACAGTGGAGACAGTGGATGTTGCTGTGTCTGTATGGGTGTGATGCTTGTGTGAGTGCCTATGGTGTGTGTGGTGCCTATGTTTGCTTGAGCTACTTTTGGGTGTTGACTTGTGTGCATGCTGGTCTGTAGGTGTGCTTGGGATGGGCTTGGGTACAGGGGATTGGGTCTGGGTGGAGGAAGTTGGAGGGGGGAGGCTGGACACAGGGACAATGGCTGCCATCAGTGTTGAGGCCAGAGATTGCAGGGTTCGCTGAAGGACAACCTGACCAGAATGAATGCCTTCCAGGAATGCATTACCATGTTGCAACTCTCGTTCTACACCCTGGATGGCATTCACAATGGTAGACTGCCCAACAGTGAGTGACCTGAGGAGGTCAATGGCCTCCTCACTGACGGCAGCAGGGGTGACAGGGGCAGGGCCTGAGGTGTCTGGGGCGAAGGTGATGCCCACCCTCCTGGGTGAGCGGGCACGGGGCGAATGCTGAGGGGCTGCTGGGAGGGCGCTGCTGGTAGGGGAGGTGGCGGCTGTACCTGTAGAAGTGGGGTGCACAGATGGTGCCGCCACCACAGGGGAGCTCACATCGGCGGACGAGTCAGTGTCGCTGTTTGGTGATCCTGTGGCCGACGTGAAGCTCCAATCGCCCTCCGTCCCACTGGTGCATTCAGCGTCTGTGGTGTGGCCCTCCATGGCCATGTGGGATGCAGCTACCTAGTGCTCCGGTGCCACTGCACCTCCGCCTGATGATGCTGATGTACAAAAGAACAGGGAGAGCAGGAAAAGGGGGGAGACAGAAGAAAGAGAGTTTTAGTGCATGGCATACCGCTACCGTTGGCGGACAAGACTGACGCAGCAGCCCCATGCATTACGCCGTGCTCCTGCCCTCTGCACATGCAATTTCTGGGATATGGCCTACATGGCAATTTTAGAAATCTGCGCACATGGATGGCAAAGGGGCAACTATACATCAACTTGCCACTGTTCTGAGCTGGGTTAGAGTGCAACATGGCCTACATTACGGAGGGGCCTTGCCTACCTAACTCGCCCTGGCCTAGGGACACCCACAGCCCACCTCCCCAACCCAGACACCTCCACTGCACGCAAAGTCCACAGAATGAGGTTGTACTCACCCCCTTGTGTCTGCTGTGATGTCCTTAAGCGCCCATCCAACTCCGGGTAGGCCACCGCCAGGGTCCGGAACATCAGGGGGGGTCATGGTGTGACGGGCACCCCTCCCACGTTGGGAGGCCATCCCCAGCTGAGCCTCCGCCGTCTTCTTGCTGCAGCGGCGAATGTCCTCCCATCTCTTCCGGCAGTGGGTGCCCCGTCTCTGGTGGGCCCCCAGGGTCCTGACTTCCTTGGCGATGGCACGCCAAATGTCCCTCTTCTGGTGGGCGCTGACCTACATGACATGCACAAGAAAAGAGGAACAGTCATTACCAACTGCACCGTCAATGTGAGTGGCCCCTCCCTACTCTGGCCATGTGGCACATTCATTCCCATGCATTTATGTTCTATGAACTCTGCACCCTTCTCTCTTCCAACCAGCCCTCTCCACCCAGGCATAGCCCATCTAACGTGCTCCCTGTGTACTGACCTGTTGGTCTGGAGGACCGTAGAGTAGCATGTACTGGGGGAGGACCCCATCCACAAGTTTCTCCAACTCCTGTGCAGTGAAGGCAGGGACCCTTTCCCCAGACGCAGCAGCCATCGTCGCTTCCAGACCGAGGTCACAGCAGCACTAGCAGTGTAGGTCCTCTCCTGTCGAAGGTCAGGTATCTAGTGATTGAATAGATAGAAAATGGTGGTGACGTCCGCGGCAGTGACGTCTGCGGTGGGGCGCATGATCCCCGCCGGCGCACCTGTTCATTGGCTCCTGGGACCCATAGGGTCCAATGTTAACCTATCCAGCATTGCGCCGCGCTCTACGACCGCCTACCGCGACGGTGTCCAACGCCAGCGCAGTTACCCCACAATTCCATTGTCCCATTTTAGAGGTCAGGCAGCCGCCATTTCAGGGGCCCACAAGGCTTTATTAACTACTGTGTCACACATAGCTAGGCCTATAATCAACACACATACAGGAAGGGGTTTTGTGAGTGGTGTAGTCTTGTGTGTAGCTGTGGGTACATACCTGGAGGAATAGTGACTGGTTCTTCGCTGTTGTCCTTCTTAGGCACCGTCAGCTGTGACATATGAGAAGATGGCGGAATCCTCCGGTGTACCAACCGCTGGTGGACCTGCTGACAATGGAAGAAAGACATTTGATCGTGACCTACCGGTTTGACCGTGCCACAATCCAGGAACTATGTACCCAGTTGGAGCCAGACCTGATGTCACCAATCCGCCATCCGACCGGAATCCCCCCTGACGTGCAGGTGCTGTCAGTGCTCCTTTTCCTTGCAAGTGGGTCATTTCAGACTGCTGTGGCCATGGCATCAGGGATGTCCCAGCCTATGTTTTCCAACGTGTTGTCCAGAGTGTTGGCTGCCCTGCTGAAACACGTAAGGAGATACATCATTTTCCCTGAGGTGGAGGATTTGCCTACAGTTAAAGGTGACTTCTATGCCCTTGGTCATATCCCCAACATCATAGGTGCTATTGATGGGACCCATGTAGCTCTGGTCCCCCCGCAGAGGAGTGAACAGGTGTACAGAAACAGGAAGAGTTATCATTCGAGGAAAGTCCAGATGGCCAGTACATCTCGCAGGTAAATGCTATGTTCCCTGGCTCTGTGCATGACGCCTACATCCTGCGGAATAGCAGCATCCCTGATATGATGGGTCAACTCCAGAGGCACCGTGTATGGCTATTGGGGGACTCTGGTTACCCCAACCTTTCGTGGCTATTGACCCCAGTGAGGAATCCCAGGATCAGGGCAGAGGAATGATACAATGAGGCCCATGGGTGGACTAGGAGGGTGATCGAACGCACCTTCGGCCTCCTGAAGGCCAGGTTCAGGTGCCTCCATATGACAGGTGGGTCCCTATTCTACTTACCTAAGAAGGTGTGTGACATCATCATCGCCTGCTCCATGCTCCATAATTTGCCATTGCAACGCCAGGTGCCTTTTCTGCAGGAGGATGATCCAGATGAGGGTGTTGTAGCAGCTGTGGAGCCTGTGGAGCCTGTGAACAGTGATGAGGATGAAGCTGAGGAAGACGAAAACGACAACAGGGAGTCAGTCATACAGCAATATTTCCAGTGAGACACAGGTGAGTACATTTTCAGGTTTAACATTACATTAACTTTCACACATCTACCTCTATCCTGTACCTACATTTCACTCACTATTTGTTAATTGAGTTGTCCCCTTCCATTTCACTTTCACAAATGTGGTAACCTACGTGTCAACAGCTTGCACCCTTCAAAGGCTTGTGATGTGTGACATTGGTATGTTGGCCTTCCAATGGGTAACCCTTTTTGACACTGTAATTGACAATACATAGTTCAAAATCATAGACTGACTCCAGTTTTATTAGTGTTTCAAGGGTGTTTATTTAAGTGCAGAAAAATTAAGGGGGGTTGTGAAATCGGGATGGGTTATGGTGGAAGAATGTCCATGGCAGAGTCCAGTCTATTAGTCTCACAGGTACATTGCACATCTGGCCATTGGAAGTGGAGCTGGGACAGTTAAAGTATTGACAGGGTAACAAAGTGGGACAGTGGGGGGACAATCAGGGTAGTCTTATTTCCTGGCGGGGGTCTTGCCATCTTGCTCTGTCCTGTTCCTGGATCTCAGGGACCGCTTACGTGGTGGTTGTCTGTCTGCAGGGGGTGGGGTGCTGGTGTGGTGGTCCTGTGGCTGGGCGTCCTGTCCACTAGCGCCGGCGGAGGTGGTGGGCATTTCATCGTCGTGGCTAGTGTCAGGGGCTCCTTGGAGTGCCACGGTGTCCTTCAAAGTCTTTTGAATGTCCGTCAGCACCCCTACAATGGTGCCTGGGGCGGAGGCGATGGTCTTGAGCTCCTCCCTGAACCCCAAATACTGCTCATCCTGCAACTTGTCCAGGACCGTTGCCATCGTCTCCTGGGAGTGGTGGTATGCTCCCATGATGGAGGAGAGGGCCTCGTTGACAGTTGGTTCCCTTGGCCTGTCCTCCCTCTGTCGCACAGCAGTCCTCCCAGTTCCCCTGTGTTCCAGTGCCTCCGTCCTCTGGACCGTGTGCCCACTACCACTGACCCCTGGTCCCCGTTGTTGTTCGGGTGGTGGGTTAGCCTGGGTGCCCTGTAGTGGTGGACACACCGCTGATTGACCTGTCCTGGGTAGGGAGGTATGGGCCCGCTGGGTGGGTGCTGTGCTGGGGTTACCAGAGGGTGGAAGTTTGGTGTTGGGCTGTGGCTGGGCAAGGGGAACCGACAGAAGTCACAATATGTCACCAGAGTCTGAAAGATCATCTGGATGTGACAGCAACTAGCGATTACGTTGCGGTTGAAACAGTGGATGGCCGCGTTCTCCCCCCAATATGGTTTATGATTTAAAAATTCAGATGGAGGGAGACGTGGAGCGCACTATTAGTGTGATATTTTGGGATGAACTCACTAGTGAATCCTTTTGCCCGAAAGAGACTGGCCACCTGAACACGTCCGCAAGCTCCCGCATGGGGAAGATGTAATTTTCCCTTCTTTCTCCGATCTTGTTCTGGAAGCAGCAAAAGTAGCCTATTCTGCTGAATGGGCTTTGGTGCAGGCACCTGCGCTATATCACAATCATGTAGGTTGGGACAAGGAGTCTCCTTGTATGTATGTATGTAAGTAAATATATTTATAAAGCACATTCCGGGTAACAAAGAGCATCGAAGCGCTAACATAGGTAAAAAACGTCACTACACTCATAAGGAAAACCCAACCCACAGAAAAACAAAAAGAAAGGATTAGTTAGGAAAGAGCCAAGTTTTAATCAACTTCCTAAACCGTAAATAACATGTTTCAGCCCTAATATTGAGAGGGAGGGAATTCCAGCACTTGGCTGCAGCCACAGTAAAGGCTTTGTCACCCCACTTCACTATATAAGTGCGGGGAACATGAATACAGCAGGCTGATAATGATCTAAGATGCCTCTTATGTTTATACCAGCCTAATTAAGCAGACAGATATTTAGAGCCTTGGTCATGCACGGGTTTAAAAGACAAGCAAAGGGATTTAAAAATAATCCGCTGAGCCACTGGAAGCCAGTGCAGTTGCCTGAGACTACTTCTAACAGAGGTCCAACGTGAAAGATTAAGAACTGCTCGGGCAGCTGAATTCTGAATCATCTGTAGCCTATTAAGAAGGCCTTTATCTAAATTGAGAAACAAAACATTGCAGTAATCCATTTTAGAAATTACCAAGGCTAGAGTGGCAGCAACTCTCCATTTGTGCTGAAGAAAAGGAAAAACTTTCCTTAACATTTTAATCAGCCATAGACCAATTTTGACCATGTGGTTAACCTGATATTTGAAGGACAGTTGATTGTTAAACAAAACACCAAAATTGTTGCTAACATTAGAAGGGGTAGGAAGAGAACCACAGTCTGATGGCCACCAGCGTGGATTCCAATATTTAACACCAGATCCAAAACAGAGATTTTCAGTCTTCAAAGCATTCAATTTCAACTAGTTAGATCCCATCCAGTTGCTAACCTCCTTCATACAGAGGTTAAAACGGTCCACCATCTCCTCCCAGTTTTTATTAACAGGGATAATAAGCTGTGTGTCATCTGCATATGAAGAGGGGCTAAAGCCAAAAGAACGAACCAGGTTGGGTAGCGGGGCAACATAAATATTGAACAAAAGTAGGGCTTAATGAGGAACCCTGTGGAGTCCCACAAAGGAAGAAGTTAAGGTGTGGAATCGAAGTTACCACATCTTACCGTAGTCCATCTGTTAGTTAGAAAAGATTCTAACAATTTCAAGGCCCTATCTCTAACACCTACTTGATATAGACGGGCTGTCAGAATCTAACAGGACTAGAATGGCACCATGTCTCTCATCCACAAGTCTACGAATAGAATCAGTGGAGGAGAGAAGGGCCGTTTCCGTACTATGAGCTTTCCTGAAGCCATGCTGCGAGGGATCTAAAACTTCCACTTCCCCAAGAAAATCCACTAGTGTCTTATTCATGATTTTCTCTAAGATCTTGGCAAAGAAAGGAAGGAACGCAATTGGCCGTAAATTATCAAGGTCCTGCACGTCTCCAAGTGGTTTCTTCTTTACAAGGACTACTATGGTCTCCTTCCATCTAGAAGGATAACATCCAGATTTAAGAATTACCTGAAAAATCGGAATTAGAATCCGAGCTATATAGTCAGGGACCATATGAATCACTGAAGGAGGAGATGGATCTAAAGGAGAGCCAGACTTCATATTCAAAATTAGTTTGCTAAGATCGTCATGAGACGGGCAAGGAAAATCAGACAGAGTTACTTCAATAGCTAACGGATCGGGAGAAGTACAGGGAATTAACTCTCCACTGTCATCAAGAGGGTTGAAGTTAGCATAAGAGCAAAGGATTTTGTTTTCAAAATGCTTTGCTACCTTGTCACAGTACTCTTGTGTATTTACTAGATCAGGTGGCTTAGAGGGGGTGGATAATTCCTTGATCACCTTAAATAGCTCTCTCGAACATTCAAAGCCTCCTGAACCTTAACCGCATAAAAGGCAGACTTGGCCTTAAAACAGGCCGCTCTATACATTTTAAAGGTAGACTTGAGTAGCTCCCTTTGCTCAGTGCCAGGATTTAATTTCCACCGTCCCTCCAAGTGATAGCATTTCCTTTGGAGAGCCTTCAATTCACCAGTGAACCATGGTTGGTTCAACTTATTCCTACTAGTGGGCCTAATAATCTTGGGAGGTGCCAGTTGAGACATAACAGTCTCCAGGCCCTGATAAAGGCTATCAAGAGGGGGCAGAAAGAACTTGTTGTCCTTTACCAGGGTCTTTTCTAGAGCTGGTATCAGTTCTACCTGTTTAATTTGTTTCCATGGTCTAAATACTTGATTCTCCCTATTACAAGGGGAGGGGCGAGGACACTTTAATTCCATTTTAAATAGCAGGAGATGATGGTCCGTCCAGCTTAACAGAGAATTAATTAGCTTGATACCAAAATCAGTGCGCGCAAAGACTCCATCCAGTATATGACCAGCTATATGCGTGGCCGTAGAGACTTTAAGGGTCCAGTCTAAAGCTAACATCAACTCCAAAAATTTGTGGACCATAGAATTAGAGGATTCTTCAAAATTATTATTAAAGTCTCCTAAAATAGTAGCCTTAGGAGACATAGGGGGTTATTACAACTTTGGAGGATGTGTTAATCCGTCCCAAAAGTGACGGTAAAGTGACGGATATACCACCAGCCGTATTACGAGTCCATTATATCCTATGGAACTCGTAATACGGCTGGTGGTATATCCGTCACTTTACTGTCACTTTTGGGACGGATTAACACCTCCTCCAAAGTTGTAATAACCCCCATAATCATAGGTTCCAACAGGGACAGCCAAGATTTAAGAAAATTTCCAAAAGAACCAGGAGGTCTATAGATCAGTAACCCCTCAAGAAACACCTGGTGATTCTGTGAAATCTTGAACGCCATTGCTTTGCAAGTTTCAGAAGAGGAGTTCGTCCAAGTGCAGGAGAACTTAGATCTACAAATAATGGCCAGTCCACCTCATCGACCCAAAGGTCTGTCCAATCTATAATACGTATCCCCCTGCGGAGTTGCCTCAATAAAATCTGGATCAGATTCTACCTTACCCCAAGTTTCTGTTAAGAAAAGACAGTCAATATGCCATACTTCAAGCATCTCTCTGATTTCTAGCTTGTGTTTGGGGAGAGACCGAACATTGACTAGAGCCTGACAAATCGGCTTATTTAAATTCCCCAACTTTGCTTTATTGTTGTGTTCCATTCTGGCAAATCCCTCAAAGTCAGAGGAGCACATAGTTGCCAATTACATACCTCACATCTCCAATCAGACCCGCATTCTACTGGAACTTTGTGGTTGCAGGACACAGCCACCCCCCTACCTTTAGATATGTCAGGATAAGAACAATAAAAAAAAAGACCAGAATTTCTGGCCCCTGGGCCCGTCAGGGCGCAGACGGGCTTGCCTTAGGCGCGCCTTCAGCACACCAGCGGCGCGCCCGCTGCGCGCGTCCGCTGCGTGGCCGCTCTCCTATTCGCATTTAAGGGCGGGAGGTCTAAGGACCCGCATCAACTAGAGCGCCGACCTGGCAGTGCATGTGGAAGAGGACCGGAAGAAGGGCTCTAACACGCCAGTAATTCAATACATTAAAAAATGCAGAAATAAATATTCCCCAATAAAACGCCCCTTAAAAAAGCCCCACCGAGTGAATTAAACAATGTCTTTAGACCTAAAGGCTAATTTCTTTTTAAAACAGCAGTATCTACAGAGAGAGCGCACTTACCTATTACTGCGCGGCCGCTCTCCTATTCGAGGTCTAAGGACCCGCGTCAACTAGATGGCTGACCTGCCAGCGCGTGTGGAAGAGGACCGGAAGAAGGGCTCTAACAGACCCCCACCCTGTCATATTGTTCCCGTTAGGTCTACACCCCAACCGCAGCCACAATACCCTGTCAAACATGAAGCGAAAGCTCCGGTGAAGGAGATCCTCACCCAATTTGAGTACCAGGGAGTAATTGAGCCCTGTACATCTGCAATTAATAATTTGTTATTCCCCGTTGCAAAGCCAGACCATTCATATAGAATAGTCGTTGATTATAGACACCTAAATAGTCATACACGCACACATGCTATACAAAATTCACACAGCATGGCACTGATAAACAATATAGGGGGTCATTCCGACCCCCGCGGGGGTCATTATAACTTTCCCGCTGGGCCGGCGGGCGATCTCCAAAAGATCGGCCGCCGGCCCAGCGGGAAAGCCCCTGCAAAGAGGAAGCCGGCTCCGAATGGAGCCGGCGGTTTGCAGGGGTGCGACGGGTGCAGTGGCACCCGTCGCGTGCAGACACTGAAAATCTTTATGGGGCCCTGTTAGGGGGCCCCTGCACTGCCCATGCCAGTGGCATGGGCAGTGCAGGGGCCCCCAGGGGCCCCACGACACCCGTTCCCGCCATCCTGTTCCTGGCAGTAAAAACCGCCAGGAACAGGATGGCGGGAAGGGGGTCGGAATCCCCATGGCATGGAGGATTCCCTGGGCCAGGGGGAAACCACTGGTTCCCCTTTTCTGACCGCGGCTTTACCGCTGTGGTCAGAATGGCCCTGGAAGCACCGCCAGCCTGTTGGCGGTGCTTCCTCTGCCCTCCACCCTGGCAGTTTGAAACCGCCAGGGTCGGAATGAGGGCCATAGTGCCTAAAAATATAAAACAACATTAGACATATCTAATGGGTTCTTCTGCCAGAATTTACCACATGAAAGTCGGGACCTGAGTGCATTCTCATTTGGCTGTCAAAAAAACGCTTTTGTCGTTTACCTCAAGGCTATGAAAATAGCCCAGGACTATTTTCAGCCCGTGTAACATCAATATTACATTATATTGATTCTGAGGCTTTATCCTATGTGGATGACATATATCTCACAGACGACGTCCTTGACATTCGTCTTGCGAGGGTCGATCGGATCATTTTGGGATTTGCAGACCTTGGTTCAAATTCAATTTTAAGAAAAGCAAGATAGCCTTTCTTAGCATATTATTCCTGGGATATGAGCTATCAAATGAGGGGAAGAGCCTGGTGCCGCACTTTCTAGAGAAGTGTGCTCAACTAAAGCCTTCAAACACACTTAAGAATTTGCAGTCATTACTGGGTTTCTTCAATTTTGGCAGAACATACATTCCAGATTATGCAGAACGCATCAAGCCACTGCATGACTTAGTTCAGCCCAAATTTTCTAGCAGACACTGAACAATTGAACACACGCACATCCTTAGGGACATGCAACAGGACATGCTAGAAGCTAGACACTTACACACATGTGACAATAAAACAAATTTGGTCATCAGAATAATTGCTGGTGCCATTGGATTTACATATGTCACCTTTAATGAGGATGACATAGTACCCATAGCATATAAATCACATTTATACTCAAATGCAGAACAACATTTTGCACCTACAGAAAAGATTCTGATGGCTGTTCAGTGGGCCATCATAAAAGAGAGGCCACTTGCCCAGGGGAAACGCATAATTGTTGTCTCCCCGGTGCTGGCCTTAGAGGCTAAAGCATTACATCTGCGTTGGATTGAATGGGCAACGTCTCTGACCGCCACTGATGTTGATTATATATTCGATCCAAAACTTCAGACACAGGAATTCCTCCAGTATGAACAAGAATACCCCGCTCCTCTGAATATCTTGCCACTAGACATCTACCATACTGTCATATACACTGATGGTTCGGTGCGACCGGCTGTAGGTACTAAACATCAATACACGCCAGCTTGCGCAGCCGTGAGCGGAGTGATGGAAGATGGAGTTTTCCACCCTCACAATACCTACACGCAGACCTTAGGGGACTGCACAGCCCAGTTGGCTGAGCTTAAAGCTCTTATTCTAGAACTCGCACATACTGAGACAGGATGCCAGACTTTGATAGTCTGTGACTCATATATATCAATCATTGGAAACTGAACGGGTATAGAGATTCTGAAGGGAATACCATTAAACACAAGACATTGTGGGGGAGGGTGGTGGATCTTAAAGATAAGCTACCGTGTGTCCATGTAGTCCATACATTGGGACATCAACGTATAGGAGTACACGTTACCGGTAATACATGGCTGATGAAGCGGCCAAAACAGCGGTGACTACGGCTTCTGTGGCTGCAGTGACTCGTTCACAAACAAGACTGGATAATGAAATATTGATTGCCGTTAAAGCTTCGGCTGCAGGCAAGCCCCTTCCGAAAGGATACCCTACTAACTATACTTACCATATCTGTGCACAGAATGTTGCTTACACAACGATTCCTGGGGTTGGAGATCGAGTGATCCCTAATGAAGACCAGAGATTAGATCTAATCAAAGCAGCGCATGAGGGTGTCGCTTCTGCACATGCTGGTATACAGGCCACGATAACACTCCAACAGCAACTGGTGGCCTGGTCTATGCAGACGAACAAAGCAGTATGTCCTTTGCTGTGACATTTGCCAGCAGATCAAGGGCTCTAATGTCAAACGCTCATCGCAGACATCCCTCTCCATGTCCAACAAGCCACTACGGAGTGTGTACCTAGACCATTGTGGTCCCTTGCAGCCTGATGGTGAATACAAATACATTTTAGTCGATGTAGATTCCTGTTCTAGATTCCTGTGGGTATGGCCACAGCGGTCGGCTGACGCCCGGACTGTTATAAAAGATTTGCTTATCTTTATTGGTACATATGCTGTTGCAGCATTCCATTCAGACCAGGGCCCTGCATTTGCTTCTGAGGCATTCAGGGACACCATGGGGACGATGGGTGTTGAACTCCATTACTCCTCACCATACCATCCCGAGGGAAGTTCAGTCGTGGAGAGGCGGAATCGTGATCTAAAGCAATCCTTAACAGCTTGAGTATTAGGGTCAGGCCGCAGTTGGTTACACCACCTATATGGGGCCAGAGAGCACTGAATAATCTGCCAAGACGGTCCTTGGGGAGACGCTCTCCATATGAGGTTCTCTTTGGGATACATATGTATGTCCCAGATCTTGATGCCCCTGGTATGGAGGCAGCAGAAACACTGTTTGACATAAAAGAACGTCTCACTGTTTTACAGGAGCTTCAACAATTTTGTGATGTTAAATCATCTGCAGGTGCTGCCACCTTAGCAATAAGAGATTTGGCGAAAACTTCAACTGGCTGGATTCCTACAGTTGGGGATGTGGTTTGTGAGAAGATCGCTGTGAAGAAGGAGTTCGGTCCATCATACAGAGCACCTGTACCAGTCTTGGGAATACAAGGCACCAGGACTGTCATCTTACCACCACTGTCTGGTTCTAAGACGAACAGATTCATCTCCACTGATGATATCAAACTACGCCATGTGGCCTATCCTTCACAGTAGACCAGGAGGTCCCTTGGGTGGTTCCCGATCTTCTCTCACTAACCAACAGGACATCCCTCTACATAGTAGGATGAACATCACTACTACAGACTATGCAACAATGTCAACTGCTGTTCCAGACACCTCCTCGACCATGGGGAGGGTGGAAAATGAACTCTTGTTGGTTCCAGTCACATCTTCAGTGACCACCCCGCTTCAAGATTTATCTGTATTTTACACAAACACATCACCAACTGATGACATTCTTCAAGATCATGCGTACAGCAAATAATTTGATTAATTGACTTGCCATTCCTGATTCCAAATTATGCATTTAGATTGACATTTGCTTTTGCACGCTGTGCTTGTCATAGTTTACATTAACATCTCTGTATGTGTTTTAGCAGATTTGTTTTAATATGTTTTAACATATTCAAAATATTTTTTTAGCTTGTTTTTTGCTTTTAGCTTTTAGTTCAGAGCAAGTTTTAGCATTGGGTTCCGGTACCTTCATCATACCTGTTACGGCAATGGGGAGGGTGTAGTGAATCCTAGTTCGTTTTAATGGGATAACAGGAGTTAGCTTAGCCTCTGGCTTGCAGACTCATGCCCCCGTCACCTAGTGACTTTTAACCTACTTAGCTTGCTCTGTCTTAGCCCATTTAATTATATATTTCTTCTAATATGGCTGCCTTGTTTATAGTTAGGCCACTTGGTATGAGTAACATTATCAGTGTCACCTCACCAAGGCGTCAAGATCAAGCACCAAAGACAAACAAACAGTAGGTGTTCACACTTAGGGGTTTTCCCTCTCTATACTTTCGAGGGATTGTTTATATTAATTGCCGTCCCAAACATGTCTCTTATCTATTGTTTAGGAACACACCTACGTCAGGGGTCCTTGTAGATCTGTATAAATACATCACACTTTAGACAGATAATCAGAGGGATTCCGACCAGAGGGCATCGCCACCATCGCTGATACTGATGCTGCAGTCGTCTTGACGCTGATCCTGTCTTCCTGTCCCTGCGGAATCTGAGATAGAGACCTCATTCCAGGGTAACGAGGGTTGGGGTCCCCTCTCATGGACATGGCATTGGCGGATTAGGTTTAACAAACCCAGCTCTCTTTTAGGTAGGAGGTTAGGCTTTTCACATTAGGGTATTCGGGCATATTACATCTTGTATGTCTTTTATACGTATGGCAAGATGATGGGTGTCTTCGTAATAATGACTCTCGTCTTCACAATTCTGTTTCTTGCATTATTCATTATCCTAATCATTGCAGCCCATGCAACTTATCACAAATTGCAGTTATGTTAAATAAAAACTATTGAAACTATACTGCATCTTTGTCATTGCCTGTGTTTGTATGAGACATGATATATCTGTGAGAAAGGGGTAATCTCCGTTTAACCACGACACTCCCTGAGATATCTTATTCTCAAGTCCATGCGTAACGGCTGCCATAAATCACCTTTTACTATTGTGTTTCTGGTGAGGTGCTGCTAGTAAGCCGGTAAGGTTGGGACAACAGTTGCGACTTGTTGTAGGAAAGGCGTGGTCGCCTACATACAAAAGTACTGTGGGCCATATGTACGAAAGCTTTTTCCCATAGACACAGAATGGGTAAAATCCTTTCGTACATCTGGCCCTTTCATCCTTAAACCAGCAGTCTTGCTCAGCGCAAGAGTCCAAACTACGACAATGTCTTACCTCCTCCAAATTGCATCAGCAAGACATCAGGACAGGCTGTGTTGATGATGTCTACTATCTATATCCTTAGGAGCATGCTCAGCTCCATGAGAGGAGTCCCAGGGTACTGGTCGTCACCTTGGAAGGTGCCTGCTTGGAGCAGGGGAGTGACTCTGTTACTCCACGAGAGATTTCTTCGGTCCTTCTGGTGCAGGATGAAGACAGGGAGTCCCCAAAGCATGCACACCATGGAAACTGTTGCAGTTGCTGACTTGGAGCTGAGGTTGCTGAAGAAAAGTGTCCCTTGTAGACACTTTGTTGCAGTTACAGCGTTTCTTGGAGCAGACTGCGGTTGATCTGAGGTCAGTAGATCCTGAAGTTTTTGCAGAGGATTCCTGAAGGAAACCTGCAAGATGAATCCGAAGGGAACCCACAGAAGAGACCCTAAATAGCCCTGAGAGGGGGATTGGCTATCTTATCAGGTATGTACATATCAGGAGGGGTCTGTGACGTCACCTGCTGGCACTGGCCACTCAGAGCCCTCCAGAGTGCCCCCACACCTTGCAAAGCAAGATGGCTGAAGTCTGGGACACAATGGAGGAGCTCTGGGCACCACCCCTGGGGTGGTGATGGACAGGGGAGTGGCACTCCCCTTTCCTTTGTCCAGTTTCCCACCAGAGCAGGAGAAAAGGGGTCCCTAAACAGTGTATGGTGGTTAATGCAAGGAGGGCACCATCTGTGCCCTTCAACCTTTTCCAGAGGCTGGGGAGGCTACCCCTCTCCAGCCTGCAACACCTATTTCCAAATGGAGAAGGTGTAACACCCTCTCTCAGAGGAAATGCTTTGTTCTGCCTTCCTGAGACTGGGCTGCCCAGACTCCAGGAGGACAGAACCCTGTCTGTGAGGTGGCAGCAGCTGTAGCTGCAGTGCAAGTCTCAGAGAGCTGGTTTGGCAGTACTGGGGTCCATGGTGGAGCCCCCAGGATACAGGGAATTGGCTACCCAATACCACATTTGGAATGAGGGGACAATTCCATGATCTTAGACATGTTACATGCCCATATTCGGAGCTGTCATTGTGAAGATACATATAGGTATTGACCTATATGTAGTGCACACGTGTAACGGCGCCCCTGCACTCAAGTCCGAGGAAATGGCCCTGAACTATGTGGGGGCACCTTTGCTAGTGCAAGGGTGCCCTCACACTTAGTAACTTTGCACCTAACCTTCAGCAAGTAAAGGTTAGATGTACAGGTGACTTATAATTTACTCAAGTGCAGTGAAAATGGCTGTGAAATAGTGTGTGCACTATTTCACGCAGTCTGCAGTGGCAGTCTTGTGTAAGGGTGTGTCTGAGCTCCCTATGGATGGCAACAGAAATGCTGCAGCCCATATGGCTCTCCTGGAACCCCAATGCCCTGGGTACCTAGGTACCATACTAGGGACTTATAAGGGGGGGTCCAGTGTGCAAATTGAAATTGGTAAATGAAGTGACTAGCCTACAGCCAAATTTAAAAGCAGAGAGAGCATAAGCACTGAGGTTCTGATTAGCAGAGCCTCAGTGACACAGTTAGGCACTACACAGGCTTACACATCAGGCCACAAGCTATAAGCACTAGGGTTCTGGCTAGCAGGATCCCAGTGAGACAGGCAAAACATACTGACATATAGGTTTTTATCTATGAGCACTGGGGTCCTGGCTAGCAGGATCCCAGTGACACAATAAAACACACTGACACACACTCACAAACAGGCCAAACGTGGAGGTAACCATGCTAGAAAGAGGCTACTTTCCTACATATAAGGTCCCGCCCTTCCCCTTCCACTGTATATTCATGATTTGACAGGTTTTAGGAATTGTTCTCTATTAAATGTCTCCCAAACATGGTCAAAGTGTCTCTGATTATGTATGAACTACATATTTTCATCGAAGTATTATCGTTCTTTCAATTCTTGTGCCCATGTATCTAGGAAAGGTAATTGATGGTCTTGGCATTGACGTGCAATTTGTAGTCGTTCCACACCCTTAAACGTGTGACATAGCAGTTGCAGTTTGTAAAGTTGATTGCATTATTTGCCGAGATTGTCTGTACTACATTTGACACAGCTATCATGAAATATTAGAGTTTATGGACGATGGTTTGTGCGAGATCACAAGTGTGACCTAACAGAACCTCTACTGCATTTCACCACCAAACTGGATGAGAGATACTGTTCACATGTCATGGCGAGTGCCGTTCGATTTGTCTGATCTACAGTTTTCCAATTTATGTGTATTACAATTAGATAAATATGGATAGGTTTTGATGCTTATTAAATGCGTGGCATAAAACCACCTGTAACTTGATATGTGCAAATAATGTTATATATGACACCTTGGCCTGTGCTATATTGCACCACCTCTTTGAAGAAGTATTAAAATAGAGGATAAAGCTGGCTTGTGAAGTTACTGCGCCATCTTGTGGGTGTGTGAAGTTAGTTCTCTTCTGATCAAATTTAGCCAAGGTACATTTCTGCACTAATTTACCTAAGTATTACAATTTGTGGGTGAAAGTGGTTGTTGCATTTTCATGGATTGTAATGTAACAGCACTTGTTTGTGGGTTTATGCTTCAAGAAATATGCTCATCATTACGAGTGATCGTTTAATTCCTACACGGCTGGTAAGAGAAGAATCGCAACGTTCAATTGGAGAATGTGGCTGCTAAATTACGTGAGTCATAAAAAAGAGAGCAAACCTAGTATCTCCTCCATCCACCAACAATTAGGCTGACCACCCGTCCGTAAATTTCGGACTGTCCGTAATTTCGCCCTGCTGTCCGTTGTCCGTGATGAGAGCTTTAACTGACGGCTTTTGTCCGTAATTTTAGCCTTTCGCCTAAAGGGCAAGGGACGCAGGGCGAAATTACGGCCAGAGGAGTTTCCCCAGCTTGGCTGGAAGGCAGTGCTCTGAGGGAGGGGCAGACAGATAAGAAAAGGCCTTCTTGCCAGGGGGTCTCCTTCTCTAAAGAAATGTAAATGTGGGCAACTGGTAAATCTGCAAATACAAAGGGGGTTGAAAACCTTTATTGGCTTTACTAAAAGGAGTCACTTGAAGTTTTCTGGTGGCAAAGATATTTCTTTCAGAGAGATATTGTAATGGTGTTCCAAGATGAGCTGTGGAGTGTGTGGTTTTAATGTAGTGTTATACAATTTTTTTAGCACTAGGTATAAACTGTATATTATTCAAATCTGTATTTGAGAAGCACTTTTTTTTATTTAACTGAAATGTATTTGCGCATTTTGTAGCAGCCTTTATTATGATGTAATTGTATTTTTTACAGTTATTTCAGGTACTTTGGTACTTCATAGTACTAACAAACCTTGGCAAAGCAATAGGTCTCATCTACGAAAGAGTTATTGGCTTTCCTAATGTGTTTTAGCCATTAGCCATGTTATACACCAGAGTAGCTGCTGTTCAGCATGGCTTAAAGTTAGTGGCATAGTGGAGTAGAGTAGCATAGGAGCAGTGGCGTAGAGCCCAGTGGTGCAAAGTACAGTGCAGTGGGGTACAGTGCAGTTGTTTAGAGTGCATTAGTGTGGAGTGCAGTGGTTTAGAGTGCAGTGGCATGGAGTGGCATGGGACAGAGTAGAGTGGCATAGAGTGCAGTGGAGTAGAGTGGCATACAATAGAGTGGCAGAGAGAGCAGTAGTGTAGAGTGGTGCAGTGGCATAGATTGCAGAGTAGACTCAGGTTGCAGGGAGTGCAGTGGTGTAGTGTAGAGTGGTGCAGAGCAGGGCAAAGTGCTGTAGAGTGGAGTGATGCAGAGTAGAGTGGCATAGAGTGCAGTGGCAAAGAATGCAGTAGTACATAGTACATTGGTGTATAGTATGGTGGTGGAGAGTGCAACACTGCAGAGTAGAGTGTCAGTGCAGTGATGTGTGGAGTAGAGTGGCACAGAGCAGTGGCGTAGAGTACAGCAGTACAGAGTAGAGGGCAGTGGCGTACAGTGCAGTTGTTGAGAGTGCATTGGCGCAGAGTGAAGTGGCATAGAGTGGCAAGGGGTAGAGTTACATAGAGTGCAGTGGAGTAGAGTGGCATACAATAGAGTAGCAGAGAGTGCAGTAATACAGAGTGGTGCAGTGTCATAGAGTGCAGAGTAGACTCATGTGGCATAGAGTGTAGTGGTGTAGAGTGGTGCAGAGTGGAGTATTGTAGAGTGGTGTGGAGTAGAGTATAGTGCCTAGAGTGCAGTGGTATAGAGTAGAGTGGTGTAGAGTGCAGAGTTGCAGAGCAGAGTGTCAGTGCAGTGGTGTAGAGTGGTACAGAGAACAGTGGCATAGAGTACAGTGGTGCAGAGTAAAGGGCAGTGCAGTTGTTTAGAGTGCACTGGTGTAGAGTGCAGTTGCATAGAGTGGCATTGGGCAGAGTAGAGTGGCATAGAATGCAGTGGAATAGAGTATATTGGTGCAAAATGCAGTAGTACAGAGCAGAGTGGTGTAGAGTATAGTGGCGGCCAGAGCAGTGTTGCAGAGTGTCAGCTTGCAGTGGTGTCGGGTGCATTGAACTAGAGTGCAGTGGTCAGAGTGGTATAGAGTACAGTGGCGTAGATTAGATTGTTTCAGAGTAGAGTGCAGTTTCATAGAGTGGAGAGGTGCAGGGAACAGTGCAGTGGCTTAGAATGCAGTGGCACAGAGTGCAGTGGCATAAAGTAGATTATTTCACAGTAGAGTGAGGTGGCTTAAAGTGGAGAAGTGCAGTTTATAGTGGAGTTGCATAAAGTGGCATAGAGTGTGATGGCATGAAGTAAAGTAGTGTAGAGTGCCGTGGCATAGAGTGCAGAGGTGCAGAGTAGATTAGAATGATGTATAGTGTATTGATGTAGAGTGCAGGGGCATAGAGTTGAGTGTTACAGAGTAAAGTGCATTAGCATAGAGTGTATTAGCTTAGAGTGCAGTGGCGTACAGTGCAGCGTTGCAGAGTGGCAGAGAGTGGAGTTGTGCGGATTAGATTGGTGTTGCCTAGACTGGAGTGGTATGGTGTGCAGACGAGCAGAGCGCAGTGGTGTAGAGAGGCGTAAAGTGCAGTGGCGTAGAGTAGTACAGAGTAGAGTAGAGAGGCATAGTGTGAAGTAGCATAGAGAGCAGTGGCATAATGTGGAGTGGTTCCGAATGGAGAAGAGTGCAGTGGCATGGAGTGGCGTAAAGTGGAGTGATACAGAGTAGGGTGCAGTGGTGTGGAGTGGTGCAGAGCAGAGTGAAGTGGAGCATGCATGGTGTGGTAACACACTGCTATTAAAGACAACACATTTTTGATTGAAATGACCATTACATTTGCACAGATATACAGTTTTTCAAATCAAACTATATTGTGCACAGACAATGATGTGTGGATAATTGCATCACCTAATGCAATGATTTGTTTTAATCATGTAAAGGTATTTGTTTCCAGCACAGTTCAGAATTAATAAAAATGTGCTTGATTTGTACTTCTAATTCTGATATATTCTGAAGTCTATTTAAATGTTGTCATGTGATAGAAAAAACTCTTTCCTAACCCCAGTATCCAGCAAGATTGTCGCATAAATCCTCTCACTCTGAAGTCAGAGAAAGGAAAGGAAACACTAAGGGGGTCATTCCAACCCTGGCGGTCGGTGTTAAAGCAGCGGCCAACCCGCCAACAGGCAGGCGGTCAAAAAAATGGAATTCTGACCCTGGCGGGAACCGCCAACACAGCCCGCCACTTTAACACTCCGACCGCCACGGTGGGACAAACAAACATCGCGGAGGTCACTGCCAACAGGCAGGCGGCAGACAATGTACCGCCCACCCTATCACAACTCACCAATCCGCCACCTTTTCCGGGGCGGGAGCCCCGCTGATAAAAACACGGCGTAAACAGACTACGAACGGGAAAACGCTCACCTCTATATACTCCACGAGGAATCTGGACAGCATGGAACCCAAATTAAACATCCTACCAGCTATTGTCTACCTCATCTTCTACCAGGAGCACGAACGGCGGCACAGACGACAACGGTGAGTACTGCACCTACGACACAGGGGAGGGGGGAGGAGAAAAGGTCACGGGCACACACATACGCGATACACCCACCCCCCCACCCCAAATACCTACACACCAATGCAGAGCAACAAGTCAGAGTGACACCCCCAAACCCCCCGGAATAATGCAAAGACAAAAAAAAATGATCATTAAAATAGAAGTATATTATAGCTCAAATGAAGTAATGTGAATTATGAAAGATGAAATATACATATTAAATAAAGAACATAGTTAAAAATACATACATAGGCTATAAGTCCTGCACATTTTACCAAAGTTCCATCGTTAGTGGGCCAATGTGCACAAACACATGGGCAAAGCCCACACACGAGACCAGATACCATTGGAGAGAACACTACTGGGGCATCAGATAATAAAACTACAGGCACCTCAGGGGGAAGGGAAGGGGGGGCACCTCAGCCACATGAGTCCACGACGCCAGATCCACGAGGGGCCTCCATGGCCACTGTACCATCCTGGGGAGTGCAAAGCCACAGTCTCTCAAGTCTCTACAGTGGGTGGCTTGCCCACTGTTCCATCCTGGGGAGTGCAAAGCCACAGTTTCTCAAGTCTCTACAGTGGGTGGCTTGCCCACTGCTGTATCTTGGGAAGTGCAAAGCCACAGTCCATCAGGTGGATTACAGACTCCACTGTTCATGGAGGAGGCATGGTGGCCCGATTGCTTCGTGAAGCCCTGCTCGACACAGAACCGGCACTGCCCAGCGGAGCGGTGCTTGAGATGAAGGGCCCAGCGGAGCGGTGCTTGAGATGAAGGGCCCAGCGGAGCGGTGGTTGACAGGAAGGGCCCTGTTCAGCGGTGCTTCTCATGGCTGGGCCCTGTTCAGCGGTGCTTCTCTTGGCGGGGCCCTGTTCAGCGGTGCTTCTCACGGCGGCCCCTGTTCAGCGGTGCTTCTCTTGGCGGGGCCCTGTTCAGCGGTGCTTCTCACGGTGGGGCCCTGTTCAGCGGTGCTTCTCACGGCGGCCCCTGTTCAGTGGTGCTTCTCTTGGCGGGGCCCTGTTCAGCGGTGCTTCTCACGGCGGCCCCTGTTCAGTGGTGCTTGTCTTGTGTTTCTAGGGAACCAGACCTGGCCAATACTTCCCGCTCAGTCGCCATCCGACCTTTCGGTTGCGGGGCCCTCCTGTGATGGAGTCCTGGGCCCGTGGGTGTCCTCCGTCACACCCGGAATGGGGCTGGTGGGGCCCTCCTGGCCAGCTCGCATGCTGCCTGACTTGTCTGCCCTGCTGCCCTTGCCCTCCTTCGCTGAATCTCTGGGGCCCTTGCCTCCCTTTGTTGATGTGCCAGGTGACGGGGTAAGGCTACTGTCCTTGGTGGCAGCCGTCTCAGGCTTGTCGCGCCGGCCCTTCGCTTTTTTGGTCCTCTTCCCAGGAGGTGGGCTGGCTGTCCCCTTGCTGCTGGCCGATGTTCCAGCCCTAGGAGCTGGTGGACTCCAATAGCCCTGAACTATGGTCCTAGTAGGTGCAGGGCTTGTGGTGGCTGAGGTGCTGTTTGGACTCATACGAGATGGAGGGGGTGGGTCAGGTGATGCAAAGAGGTCAATTTTGGAGAGGAAAAACTTTTTAGGAGCAATGGGAAGGGTAGGTGCAGTGGGTATGGGAGTGGAGGAAGAGGATGTGGTTGTAGGAGAGTCAAGTGTACTGTCTTCGGGTGCAGGTGCTTGTGACGGAGGCTGTCGTGAGGTGGATGGCTGTTGGGTGGGTGGCTGCCTGCGTTTGTGTGGTTTGGAAGAGGGGGTGACAGACACAGTGGGAGAGGACACAGGGGACGTGTAAATGGCAGTGGGGGTAGTGACTGCACGTGTGCGGACTAGTCTGGAGGGTGTGCTGGTGATGGACGTACTGGCTGATGGGGTTGTGCATGCAGGTGTGAGTGGAGACGTCACAGGAAGGGAGGAGGGAGACAAGGAGGTGGGGGACACAAAGGAGGTAGTGACTGTTGGCATGTCTGCATCTGGATGTTGATTGGGTGAATGCTTGTGTGATCTGTGGTGCTTATGTCTGGATGAGCTGCCCTTGGGTGTTGAGGTGTGTGCAGGCTGGTCTGATGGTGTTGATGGGATAGGCAGAGGAACAGGGGACTGGGACTGGGTGGAGGGAGTTTGAAGAGGGAGGCTGGAGACAGGGACAATGGCTGCCATCAGTGCTGAGGCCAGAGCGTTGAACGATCGCTGATGGGCAGCCTGACCCGAATGAAGGCCCTCCAGGTATGCATTGCTCCGATACACCTCCCTTTCTACACCCTGGATGGCATTCAAAAGGGTAGACTGCCCAACAATGATGGTCCTCAGGAGGTCAATGACCTCCTCACTGAGGGCAGCTGGGGTAACTGGGGCAGGGCCTGAGGTGCCTGGGGCGAAGGAGATGGCCGGCTTCCTGGCCGAGCGGGCACGGGCCAAACGCTGAGGGGCTGCTGAGAGGGCAGAGCTGGTGCGCTGGGTGGCGGCTGTACCTGTTGTAGCGGTGGGCACGGATGTTGCCGCCACCACAAGGGAGCTCCTTTCTGAGGACGTGTCGGTGTCGCTGACGTGTCCACGGGTCCCCGTTGTGGAGCCCCCCTCGCCCTCCGTCTCACTGGTCAACTCGGAGTCGGTTGCATGGCCCTCCGGGCCCATGTGAGATGCAGCTCCCTCGTGCGCCGATGCCACTTCTCCTCCGCCTGATGATGCTAATGCACACATGAACAGGAAGACAAAGAAAATGGGGGGGGAGAGATAAAGACAGGTTGAGTGCATGCATTGGCAACACCGTTGTCGGAGAGGACAGACACAGAAGCCCCCAGCACTACGCCGCGCACTCGGGGTACACTACTCAATTATTGTGACTTGGCCTACAGGTCTATGGACGACAAATACACACATAGGTGAGGCCGGACCATGGATAGCTGTACATAGCACTCTACAGAGGTGGGGGGCGGGGCACAGAGCCATGCCTACCGGAGGGGCCTAGCCTACAGAAAGCGCCCTGGCCCAGAGATAGCCACAGCCCTCCTCCCCCACCCAGACACCTCCACTGCGTGCAAAGATAGCAGAATGTGCTGATACTCACCCCCTTGTGTCTGCTGTGTTGTCCTCACGCGCCCATCCAAATCGGGGTAGGCCACCGCCAGGATCCGGGACATCAGGGGGGTCAATTGGCGGCTGGCACCCCTCCTACGTTGGGAGGCCATCCCCAGCAGAGCCTCGGCGGTCTTTCTGCTCCCGCGGCGGATGTCCTGACCTCTTTCGGCAGTGGGTGCCCCGTCTGTTGTGGACCCCCAGGGCCCGGACGTCCTTGGCGATGGCACGCCAAATGTCGAACTTCTGATGGGCGCTGACCTATTTGACATGTACAGGGTGGGAAAGGAAATATCATAATTTTTCTGCATGGTCGATGTGAGTGGCCCCTCCTCCCCAACCTTCCCATGTGGCACATGCTCTCATCTGTCGTGCGTTGCACTCCTCATTCGCTCACCTCCCCACCATCTTACATCCACCCCACTCAACACAGGCATAGCCCATACTACGTGCTCCCTGTGTACTTACCTGTTGGTCTGGAGGACCGTAGAGTAGCGCATACTGGGGGAGGACCCCATCAACAAGTTTCTCCAATTCCTCAGATGTGAAGGCAGGGGCCCTTTCCCCAGTCGCAGCAGCCATTGTATCTCCCAGACCGAGGTCACAGCAGCACTTGCAGTATAGGTCCTCTCCTGTGGATGATCAGGTCTCGAGTGATTAAGCAGTTAGAAAATGGCGGTCACGGCCGCGGCGGCGCACATCGTCATTGGCTCCTGAAACCCATAGGGTTCAATGTTAACCAATGCGTCTTTGCACCGCGGTCTTCGACCGCCTACCGCCGTGGTGTGCCACGCCAGCGCATTTACCTCACATCCCATTGTCGCACTTCACAGGTCAGGCAGCCGCCATTTCAAGGGCCCACATGGCTTAATTTCTACTGCGTCACACAGGCCTAGGCCATGCATCGACACTCATACAAGCCATTCACTGCATAGAGAATCGTGTACTGTGCACGCTGGGGGGACGTACCTGTGGGTTGATTGACTCTGTGCTCGCTGTTGTCCTTCCTAGGCACCGTCCGCTGGGACTTGCGAGGAGATGGAGGAATCCGCCTGTGTGCAGACCGCTGATGGACCTGTCGACAATGGAAGAAAGACATGTCATATTTACATACAGGCTTGACCGAGCCACTATACAGGAACTGTGTGCCCAGCTGGAGCCAGACCTGATGTCACCCATCCGCCAACCCACAGGGATTCCCCCTCTAGTGCAGGTTCTGTCAGTACTCCATTTTTTGGCAAGTGGGTCATTTCAATCAACAGTGGCCATGTCATCAGGGATGTCTCAGCCTATGTTTTCAAAGGTGTTGTCCAGAGTGTTGTCTGCCCTGATGAAATACATGCGGAGCTACATTGTTTTCCCTGAGGTGGGCGATTTGGCTACAGTGAAGGGTGATTTCTAAGCCCTTGGACATATTCCCAACATCATTGGTGCCATTGATGGGACACATGTGGCTTTGGTACCCCCCAGCAGGAGTGAACAGGGGTACAGGAACAGAAAAAGTTATCATTCCATGAATGTCCAGGTGGTCTGTTTGGCTGACCAGTACATCTCCCATGTAAATGCCAAGTTCCCTGGGTCAGTGCATGACGCGTACATCATGTGAAATAGCAGCATACCTTATGTGATGGAACAACTACAGAGACACCATGTGTGGCTAATTGGTGACTCTGGTTACCACAACCTGCCATGGCTACTGACCCCAGTGAGGAATCCCAGGACCAGGGCAGAGGAACGCTACAATGAGGCCCATGGGCGGACTAGGAGGGTTATAGAACGCACCTTCGGCCTCCTGAAGGCCAGGTTTAGGTGCCTGCATATGACAGGTGGGTCCCTAATGTACTCACCAAAGAAGGTGTGCCAGATCATCGTGGCCTGCTGTATGCTTCACAACCTGGCTTTGCGACGCCAGGTGCCTTTCCTGCAGGAGGATGGTCCAGATGGTGGTGTTGTGGCAGCTGTGGAGCCTGTGGAGAGTGAAGAGGAGGAAAACGACGAGGACGACACAGACAACAGGGACACAGTTATTCAGCAGTATTTTCAATAACACACAGGTAAGAATCAACACCGGCATTTTACATTTACTTACAGTCTCCTGCCTCTCTACTGTCTGAGTTTCTCCCCAGTGTATGTTAACTGAGTTGTGACTTTCCCTTCCAATTTCAGAGATGTGGGCCCCACTGCGTGACCTCTGCTTTGTTTCCCCATGGACTACAGCTGTGTGACAGTGGTATGTTGTCATCACAATGTAACTAGACATTTTGGCACGGTTATGTCTAATACATTTGTTCAAAATACAGGCAGACTCCAGATTATTTTTGTGCAATAAGTGTTTTTATTAAAGTGCTCAATTTAGGGACATGGTTGAAAATCGGTGATGGTGGAGGTATGTCCATGGCAGAGTCCAGATTTTCAGTCTCACAGGTGCATTGTCCTTATGCCTGTGGAAGGATGGAGCAGGGGCAGTTTAAGGTTGGACAGGGTGACAATGTGGGACAGTGGGATGACATCAGGGGGTATCCTTTCCTGGCGGGGGTCTTGGCATCCTACTCTGTCTTCTTCCTAGATCTCAGGCCCCGCTTGCGGGGTGGTTCTCCTTCTGCAGGGGGTGGGGTTCTGGTGGCCTGTTGTTGTTGTGTCGGGGCCTCCTGTCCACTAGCGCCGGCAGAGGTGGTAGCCTGTTCTTGGTCCATGCTAGTGACAGGGGCCCTTTGTGGTGCCACATGGTCCCGCAATGTGGTGACAATCTGGTTGAGAGCCACGACGATGGTCCCCATTGCGGAACTAATGCTTCGGAGTTCTTCCCTGAACCCCATAAACTGTTCCTCCTGCAGTACCTGGATCTCCTGGAACCTGGCCAGTACCGTAGCCATCGTCTCCTGGGAGTGGTGGTATTCTCCCATGATGGAGGAGAGGGCCTCGTGGAGAGTGGGTTCCCTGGGCCTGTCCCCCCCGCCGCACAGCAGCCCTCCCAGTTCCCGTGTGTTCCTGTGCCTCCGTCCCCTGGACCGTGCGCCCACTACCACTGCCCCCAGGTACCTGTTGTTGTTGGGGTGGTGGGTTAACCTGGGTGCCCTGTAGTGGTGGACACACCGCTGATTGACGTGTCCTGGAGACAGAGGCATGGGCCCGCTGGGTGGGTGCTGTGCTGGTGTTCCCAGAGGGGGGTAGGTCTGCTGTGGCCTGTGGCTGTGTGAGGGGAACCGACTGTCCCGAGGTCCCCGATGGGCCGGGCTGGTCATCTGGTTCCAGGGAGACAGAGCTGCTGTCATCACTGGGGGCCTCTTCTGGGGGTGGGATGGACATTTCTGGACCCTCCTGGGCGGTGTGGTGGCGTTCGGGTCCTGCAGGGGTATAAGAGTATGGTTATTGCTTCTGTGTGTGCCATATCGTGCAATGGGTGGGTGCCCGTGTACCCCAGTGCTGGCATTCCCTTGTGGGGGCTGTTGTGACGGTGGCTTGTGGGGGAGATGGGTATGTGCAGTGGGCATGCTTTGGTGATGGGTGTCCATGCTTTGTGGACGCATGCAGGGCTAGGTGTTGGGATGGGTGGGTTGTGATGGTGAGCCATTTGCAAGGAGTTGGTGTGATGGGGGTGGGGGTGAGGGTGGGGGTATGATTTGGCATGCAGGTGGGGTGGGGGGGATGAAGTGGTGAAGATGAGACTTACCAGAGTCCATTCCTCCAGCTACTCCTGCGAGGCCCTCAGGATGCAGGATGTTCAAGCCTTGCTCCTCCCATGCTGTAAATTCTGGGGGAGTAGGTGGGGGTCCGCCACCAGTCTTCTGCACCGCGATGTTGTGCCTTGATACCATGGAACGCACCTTCCCCCGTAGGTCGTTCCACCGCTTCCTGATGTCGTCCCGATGCTGTCCCACAGCGTTGACCCTGTCCACTATTCTTTGCCATAGCTCCATCTTCCTGGCAATGCTGGTGTGCTGCACCTGTGTCCCGAAGAGCTCGGGCTCTACCCGAACTATTTCCTCCACCATGACCCTGAGTTCAGCGTCTGAAAACCTGGGGTGTCTTTGGGGTGCCATGGGGTGGTGTGGATGAGGTGTGGGGTGGTGTATGTGTTGATGAGTGTGGTGAGTGTGGTGGTGTGTGGTGTTTTGTGCGTGGATATTGTGTGGGTGATGGTGTAGTGTGCCTCTGTGTGATGGTGTTCTCTATTCTGTGCTGCCTCTCTCTGGCCTTTGTCTCTGATTTGTGGTCGTAGGGGTTTGTGGGTGATGTGGGTGTGTGTTTTATATTGGATTGGGTGTGTGGGAGTGTTGTGTGTATGTGTCTCAGGTGTGTGTATTTCAAATTGTCCAATGTGGTTGTGTTTTGTAAAGGTGTGTGTATTTTGAGCGCGGCGGTGTGTACCGCCAATGGAATACCGCGGTTGAAAGACCGCCGCGTGGATTCGTGGGTCTGAATGGCATGGGCGTATTTCTGTTGGCGTGACGGTGGAGGTTTGGTCATCGCCAGTTTTTCGCTGGCCGTTGGTGTTGCGGACTTTTGTGGATATCGGGTTTTTGGCGGTTTGCCAGTTGCGGGTCAGAATGACCGTGGCGGTTTACCGTGACCGTGGCGGTGTAATGGCGGGCTTCTGACCGGCGGTAAGCGCCTTTTACCGCCGAGGTCAGAATGACCCCCTAAGTGTGAAGGTAAACTTTTAACCGAGGCCTCCCGCGGCCTGTAGCCGAGCAGGGCTCCATCGCGGTCAGCCTTAAACTTTGACTTTGCCACGTTCGAGGTGCAACCAGATGACCCGATTGGCGCTTTTTGTTTCTAGGCGCTAAAAAAAAAAAAAATCTTTAAAAATTCATATCTCCGGTTCCCCTTATCCGATTTTATTTGTTTTGGTGTCATTTTAAAGATAAAAATATAGGGGGTCATTCCGACCCTGGCGGATGGCGGGCACCGCCCGCCGGGCGGAGACCGCCAAAAGACCGTACTGCGGTCAAATGACCGCGGCGGTCATTCTGACTTTCCCGCTGGGCGGGCGGGCGACCGCCAAAAGGCCGCCCGCCTGCCCAGCGTGAAAGCCCCAGCAACGATGAAGCCGGCTCCGAATGGAGCCGGCGAAGTTGCTGGTGTGCGACGGGTGCAGTGGCACCCGTCGCGATTTTCAGTGTCTGCTTTGCAGACACTGAAAATCTTAATGGGGCCCTGTTAGAGGGCCCCTGCAGTGCCCATGCCAGTGGCATGGGCACTGCAGGGGCCCCCAGGGGCCCCACGACACCCGTTCCCCGCCAGCCTCTTCCTGGCGGTGTAAACCGCCAGGAACAGGCTGGCGGGAAGGGGGTCGGAATCCCCATGCCGCCGTGGAGGATTCCCTGGGGCAGGGGAAAACCAGCGGGAAACCGCCGGTTTCCCTTTTCTGACCGCGGCTCTACCGCTATATAGTTATGAGGCAGTTAGTTAGGCTCACATTCTAAACGTACAAACCCATGCAAATAAATTCACCAGTTATCTCAAGTAACAATAAGTCATGCCCTGAGGTAACTATAACTTGCTCCCCTGCCATGCACAGTTTTTCCATCAAACGTTACTGCAAATATTGCTACAGTGATGTTATCAATTGTGATTTTAAAGATGTCATGAGTGCTGTTATTTGTGGAGTAGTTGGCACTGCATGGCAAGAGCGTGAGTTAAAGTTGCCTTATGGCACTAGTTACAGTTACTTGAGATAACTTTAACAATAACTGGTTAATGTCTATGGTTTTGTACATTTAAAATGTGAGCCTAACTATAACGTCCCTGCAACATTTGTGTTTTTAAGTGAAATTCTATTTCTTAACTATAATGTCTCTGTTAGAAAAGGGGTCATTGGTTGGCAGTCAGGGTACCCCCTGCCCAAGCAAGGACCCTCACTCTAGTCAGGGTAAAGGAGAATCACACTCAGTTAACCCCGCTCACACCCTTGGTAGCTTGGCACAAGCAGGCAGGCTTAAG
The DNA here is from genome assembly GCF_031143425.1 of Pleurodeles waltl. NCBI lineage: Eukaryota > Metazoa > Chordata > Amphibia > Caudata > Salamandridae > Pleurodeles > Pleurodeles waltl. The sequence continues at coordinate 384,687,416 of NC_090445.1, forward strand.
TTGAAATGACACAACACAGGTTTAGAAAAATAGATAACATTTATCTAAACAAAACAAGACTAAAACAACAAAAATCCAAAATACACATGTCAAGATATGAATTTTAAAAGAATACGAGTCTCAAATCCTTTAGAAAAGAGTGAGAAAGTTGTTAGAGTACAAAAGTACCTGGGTATTGTCAAAATAACACAGAAAGGGAGAGTGTCCATCGGAAAAGGCCAGAGATGCATCGTTTTGTCACTCACAAGTGAGACCATGCATCGTTCCTCCTCCGGTCGGGTCAGTGTGCGTTGCTTCTCCTCTCCCGTAAAAGAGCAATGCATCGATCCGGGCAGGCACCTTGGGCCCTGGCAGTCTTTGCATTGTTTTTCCACATCCATGTTGCGTTGTGTAGAAAATCTGGTTTCAAGATATCACAGAACCGCCCTGCGTGGGCTTTGCGTCATTAACTGCCTCTGTTAGTGGGTGTTGCACGTTGTTTCTTAAGCCGTGTTGCATCGATCTTCCTGCAACAATGCAGGAGGAGCGCTGATTTCATCCGCATCGTTTATCAGTCGCATCACGGAAGGTGCGTTGAAAATTTCCCTGTACAGCAGTCTGTGCGTGGATTTATCAGTCTTTGTCAGCCAGCTTCACCTTTCAAGGACTGGGAACTGGATAGAGCACCACTTGGCAGGGCAGGAGTCACAGAAAAGAGTCCAGGTGCTGGCAGGGGAAGTCTTTGATGGCCCTGAAACTTCAACAAAAGGAGAAAAGCTCAGTTCAAGCCCTTGGAGTGTCTTCACAAGCAGGAATGCACAACAAAGTCCAGTCTTTGTCCCCTTTCACAGGCAGAAGCAGCAACTGCAGGATAGCTCCACAAAGCACAGTCACAGTCAGGGCAGAACTTCTCAGCTCTTCAGCTCTTCTTCTTGGCAGAGGTTCCTCTTGATTCCAGAAGTTATCTGAGTTTCAGAGGTTTAGGTGCTCTTCTTATACTATTTTCTGCTTTTGAAGTAGGCCTACTTCAAAGGAAAGTCCTCTTGTTTGTGAGATCCTGCCTTGCTCAGGCCAGGCCACAGACACACACCATGGGGTTGGAGACTGCATTGTGTGAGGACAGGGACAGCCATTTCAGGTGGGAGTGACAACTCCTCCCCTTCCTCCTAGCACAGATGGCTGATCAGGATATGCAGGCTACACCCCAGATCCCTTTGTGTCACTGTCTAGAGAGAGGTGCAAACAGCCCAACTGTCAAACTAACCTAGACAGGGAATCCACAAACAGGCAGAGTCACAGAATGGTTTAAGCAAGAAAATGCCTACTTTCTAAAAGTGGCATTTTCAAACACACACTCTCAAAACCAACTTTACTAACAGATGTATTTTTAAAATGTGAGTTCAGAGACCCCAAACTCCACATGTCTTTCTGCTCCCAAAGAGAATCTACGCTATAATCATGTTTAAAGGTGTAGGAGGCTGGCCTGGCTTATAGTGGGTACCTTGTGGTACTTACACCCTGTGCCAGGTCCAGTTATAACTTATTAGTAGAATAGAGGTGTTTCTAGCAGCTTAGGCTGATAAAAGGTAGCTATAGCAAAGCAGCTGAGGCTGAACTAGGAGACATGCAAAGCTCTTACTATACCAGTTATATCATATCGCACAATATCATAAGAAAACACAATACTCAGAGTTACTAAAAATAAAGGTACTTTATTTTAGTGACAATATGCCAAAAGTATCTCAGAGGATACCCTCACTTAGGAGGTAAGTGATATACACAAATGATATGTACACAAACCCAAAACAGGCAAGTAACAGTAAGAAAAGTAGTGTAAGCAATGTAGAATCACAATAGGATGCAATAGGCAAACATAGGTCTAGGGGCAACACAAACCATATACTCCAAAAGTGGAATGTGAATCACAAATGGACCCCAGCCCTATGGGAGATTGTAGAGGGTCACTGGGAATGTGAGAAAACAGTAAGGGTGTCCAAAATACCCCACCCCAAGACCCTAGAAAGTAGGAGTAAAGTTACCCTACTACCCCAGAAAGGCACAATTGTCGTGATAGGGGATTCTGCAAGAACCACAAACACCACTGAAGACGGATTCCTGGACCTGAGGACCTGCAAAGGAAGGGGACCAAGTCCAAGAGTAGCAATAGTGTCCAGGAGGGGCAGGAGCCCAGGAAACCCCATATAAAGGTACAAAAGGGCTGCCTCTGGGTAGAAGAAGCCAAAGATTCTGCAACAACAAAAAGGGCTAGGAACTTCTCCTTTTGATGGAAGATGTCCTATGGCTTGCTGGATGTTGCAGAAGTGTTTCCAAGCAGAAATACCGCAAACAAGCCTTGCTAGCTGCAAGGGTTGCAGTAAAGATTTTTGGGTGCTGCTGGGGACCAGGAAGGACCAGGATGTTGCCATTTAGAGGAGGAAACAGAGGGGGCGCTCAACAACTCAGAGAGCCCCCACAAAAGTAGGCAGCACACATAGAAGTACCAGAGCAGGCACTTGGAAGATCTGAGGACAGCGGTTGACTCATAGACACAAAGGAGGGTCCCACGATGCCGGAGTCCAGCTCAGCGGGTTGAGCACTGCAGGACGGAGTGCTGGCGACCCAGGATAGGCTGTGCACAAAGGAATCCTTGGAAAAGTGCACAGAAGCCGGAGGAGCTGCAAATCACGCAGTAGACAGGTTTGCTCTGGTGTCGGGAGGCAAGGACTTACCTCCACCAAACATGGACTGAAGGACCACTGGACTGTGGGGGTCACTTCGATCCAGCCCCTGTGTTCCAGGGACCACACTCGTCGGGATGAGAGGGGACCCAGAGGACTGGTGATGCAGAAGTTTGGTGCCTGCATTAGCAGGGGAAAGACATTGTCAACCCAAGGTAGATTTCTTCGGGATTTCCAGTGCCGGGTGAAGGCAGACAGCCCTCAGAGCATGCACCACCAGGAAGCAGTCGAGAAAGCCTGCAGGATTAGGCGCTACAATCTTGCTGGTAGTCATCTTGCTACTTTGTTGTGGCTTTGCAGGTGTCCTGGAGCAGTCAGCGGTCAATCCTTGGCAGAAGTTGAAGAGGGAAGTGCAGAGGAACTCTGGTGAGCTCTTGCATTCTGTATCTGAAGAATACCCCAGAGGAGACACCCTAAATAGCCAGAAAAGGAGGTTTGGCTACCAAGAAAGGAGGTTTGGCTACCAAGAGAGGTAAGGACCTATCAGAGGGGGTCTCTGACGTCACCTGCTGGCACTGGCCACTCAGAGCAGTCCAGTGTGCCGCAACACCTCTGAATCCAAGATGGCAGAGGTCTGGGACACACTGGTGGAGCTCTGGGCACCTCCCCTGGGAGGTATTGGTCAGGGGAGTGGTCACTCCCCTTTCCTTTGTACAGTTTCGCGCCTGAGCACGGCTGGGGATCCCTGAACCGGTGTAGACTGGCTTATGCAGAGATGGGCACCATCTGTGCCCATCAAAGCATTTCCAGAGGCTGGGGGAGTCTACTCCTCCCCAGCCCTTCACACCTATTTCCAAAGGAAGGGGGTTAACACCCTCTCTCAGAGCAAATCCTTTGTTCTGCCTTCCTGCCCAGACCCCAGGAGGGCAGAATCCTGTCTGAGGGGTTGGCAGCAGCAGCAGCTGCAGTGGAAACCCCGGAAAGGCAGTTTGCCAGTACCCGGCTTCATAGCTAGAGACCTGGGGGATCATGGAATTGTCACTCCATTGGGGTGACAATTCCATGATCTTAGACATGTTACATGGCCATGTTCGGAGTTACTATTGTGACGCTACACATAGGTAGTGACCTATGTGCAGTGCATACGTGTAATGGTGTCCCCGCACTCACAAAGTTCGGGGAATTTGCCCTGACTGATGTGGGGGCACCTTAGCTAGTGCCAGGGTGCCCACACACTAAGTAACTTGGCACCCAACCTTCACCAAGTGAGGGTTAGACATATAGGTGAATTATAAGTTACTTATGTGCAGTGAAAATGGCTGTGAAATAATGTGGACATTATTTCACTCAGGCTGCAGTGTCAGGCCTGTGTAAGAATTGTCTGAGCTCCCTATGGGTGGCAAAAGAAATGCTGCAGCCCATAGGGATCTCCTGGAACCCCAATACCCTGGGTACCTTAGTACCATATACAAGGGAATTATATGGGTGTACCAGTGTGCCAATGAGAATTGGTAAAATAAGTCACTAGCCTGCAGTGACAATTTAGAAAGCAGATAGAGCATAAACACTGAGGTTCTGGTTAGCATAGCCTCAGTGATACAGTTAGGCACCACACAGGGAACACATACAGGGCATACATTATGAGCACTGGGGTCCTGCCTAGCAGGATCCCAGTGACACAAGGGCAAAAACAAACATACACCCAGTGAAAATGGGGGTAACATGCCAGGCAAGATACTTTGCTACACCAGCACATCGCTGCGTGGATCGGATCCAGCACATCATCCCTGTAACATGGATCGGAACTGGTGCATCAACCCCATTGCTCGTCTCCTTTTTAGTGGGGATTGACCTCGGCACAATGCCTTCAGAACTGCTGCATCTCAGACCCGACACATCCCCACTGTTGCATGGAGAAAATTGATGCATCTTCACCACTGTATGGAAAGGAACAACTCATCATCTCTGTTGGTGGGGATGGAAACTGATGCATTGCTTCAGTCTTCTCCCCACATCCCTGATGTCAGCATAACCAGGATCAGGGTACTTTTGTTTAGCGGGCCCAAATCAGTCCCTGTATCCGTCCCACTCTCCATCGATTTGACTTTGTCCTGGTGCAGCATAACCAGATATCCCAAATAGTCTCTTATTGCTTCTAAGCACTATTTTAGTTTATTCTTTATATCTCAATTTCTACTTTTTTATCAATTTGGTCATGTTTTATTTAGCTTGTTGCCAAGCTACCAGAGGGTGAGCACAGGTTAAACTAGGGTGCGTTTGTGACTTACCCTGACTAGGATTGAGGTTCGTGCTTGGACAGGGTGCATACCGCTGTCAAACTAAAACCCAATTTCTGTCAGGCATGTAGCCCCCATCCCAAGCCATTTCTGACCCCAGGGACTCAATTACAGGGGATAAATGTAATTTAAAGAGGAGTCATCAGTGCAGCCTCTTACTCTGAGCCAGCCAATTCCCCAAGGACCTCATCCCCTGGGATGAATTTATTTAAAGGAGAGTGGACATGCATACCCCTCCCCGGGCCAACTCTGGCCCTGGGACCTCATCCTCAGGTCTGAAATTAATATAAAGGGGAGGGGGCATGCAGCTACCCTCCCCAGGCCCACATTTTTCCCCTGAGATCCCCTCCTCCAGGGCTCAACTTTATTTAAAGGGGAGGAGGCATAGATCCCCCTTAAGTCAACACTGGCCCTGGGGACCTTATTCCCTGCAGTCTAAGGCCCCTTTCTGAGCTGTGGGGGAGGCCAAAGGACCCCATTCACATGCCAGCTCCCCTGCATGCACCCATCCTGGGTGGGGCAGGAACCGGCTATGCAATAATTAAATCCCTCACCAAATTCCAAAAATCAAGAAACATGGACTAATAGAAATGATACAAGAATGATTATAAGCCAATCAGGGAAACCTGTGATGTGCATTTTAAACTGTCAAACACCAAAAGAAAGCATGGGCTCTATGGGTGCTCTGTACAGGAACATAGGCCCAAATAAAGACCCACTGCAATGTACCCACTGAATACAAGGGCCCAGTCAAAGAACTTGCCTTGTCTAGCGGGGCAAACTTAACATCTGTATCTGACAAAGTCCCTCCAATGTCAGATGCCCAGCCTGCTAAGTTTGTTTGTTTTGGTAAGATTTTATCTCAGTGTGAGAAAATTTTGATTTTGCACTTGATGACGTCCACTAGTTAGTTGGATAGTTTTCTCTCTTAGTGTTGTCAAGATTCCTTTAGCAACACAAAAGGATGATGGATGGAGTGCTGAACAATGCAAACACTAACCCCCAGTCACAGATCTGGGTTTAATCCATTGTTCTTTTGCTCACCATGCCACCCCAGTTTGGACTCAGCCATATGCAAATCAGTCTTGACCCTGTTCCTCATGGGAACAGTCCAGCCCGAACTGCCAAGACTGGTCCTCACTGGACCGGAAACAAGCATCCTGGGACCAGTTTCAGGGTTTCACCCTTCATCAGCTAGGCTAGCTTGAATCCAGTGGCACAGTTGTCAAGATTTCTTCATTGGGAATTAGGGGCTGATTACAAGTTTGGTGGTCCTACTGCAAGACTGCCTCTCTGGGGGCCACCACAGTACCATCATGTTGGCGGTCAAACAGACTACAGTATTACGAGTTACCCAGCCAAGCCCACCAAAAGACAACCAGAAACCTCACTCAGACAGGTCCCTGGAGAACTGGAAAGTGGCTGTCTAATCACCAGGACATAAGGCACACATCCCACATCTGCACTGCAGGCCTGCAAACACATATTTGCACACTATCACACACTTCACTGCATGCTACCCACTCATCACACAGCACAAACAAATGTATTTATTTTTTTCCATTCCCACACTCTTTTTGCAAGACCATGTCACTACAAAAATACCCATGATTCACAGTTGAGGTAGATAAAATCATTAGAGTAGAGCCACTTATATTTGGAGCCCAAGTCCAGCAGACTACTATTGCTCGGAAAATGGAAATGTGGAAAAGATTAGTCGATAGAGTGAAGTCTGTAGGCAGCTGCCCCACACAAGGGACAACATCAGGAAGAGGTGGAATTACCTCAGGGGGAAGGTGCGTTCCATGGCTGCCAGGTACCAGCTGGCGGTACACAAAACTGGTGGTGCTCCCCACTTCCTCCCCCACAGTTCACATCATGAGAGTAGAAGGTTTTGGGCATCCTGTGTCCTGTGGGCTTTACAGAAATACCTGGGGTAGTGGAGTCGGGCAAGTCACAATGACAAAATGTGTCCCCCAAATGTATTATCATCCATGCCCCTTCTCACTTTTTCCCACCTGCAATGTCACTCCACTCCAAAGCCCAGTGTCCACCTGTCCACAGACCCATGTTTGTCCTCTAACATTTTAATGAGACCCACCTGGGGGATAATATACCAGTAATACCAAAACACAGTACACTTCAAACATAATTCCTACCTTTAACAACTGTACTCACCTGAGGGGATCCCATCTGTACACCGTGTGGGAAGGACAGGCAAAGACATCAATGCTAAGGCCAGAAGACACAAGGAATGTCACTCCACACAGCCACAACTGTGTTCTCACCTACTTTGACCATTCTCCCCTACTCAGCTACTGAACTGTACTTGCCTGAGGGGATTCCATCTGTATACTGTGTGGGCAAAGCAGGCAAAGACAGCAATGAGAAGGCCAGCAGGCCCTGTCTACCCAAATTATCCTCCCACATACAATCACAATAAAAATGAAATTACGCACCTGTTGATGACTTTTGTATGCTTTTTGTAGTAGTTGGTGTATCATTAGTTGAAAGCCCAGGAGATCAAGTTGCTGAAATTGCAATCACTAGGCCAGTGTCCACACTGGGTTACTGTCTGTCAAATCTCTAATGAAGTTTACCTGCTGGGGGGTTCCAACTTACAGATCACAGTACACTCTGTGATGTGCCTAATCAACAAGATCCATCTTGAATAGATAAGCCAAGATGAAAATAGTGTTGACAATAAGGACAGCCCAACCTGCGTGGATTATCAAGGACAGAAAAACAAAGGTACCAAGATGCCTCATCTAAGTGCATGTGGCAGTATACAAGTACACAATGCACTGACCACTTGTTGACAAGTAACATGTTCAACTACATGGTCCTGGGTCTGCAAGCTTGACAATCTACTATGTCCCATAATGGGTGTTTGAAATTGGGCTGTTAGTTGTGTGACCAGTACAAATAATAGTTCCTCAATTTTCATGAGTTGGAACTAAACACTCCATTGCTTGACTCTCACAGGGTAGCGATGCAGAGCATTCTGAGACTTACTCAAGGAAGGTGGTGTTCGCTATTGATCACCAATCACTGGCACGCAATAATAACACTCAATAAATGATTGTGCAGTCAGTACTTTTTCTTTAGAAAAGGAGAAGTACATTTATTACACACACACTACTAAATACTATGCAATAATTTACAGATATACATTGGCAGAGGGAACATACTTAGCTGACATTGTGCAACTAATGGTGACCCCATAGAGGTGTCATCCAGACATTTCTAGAGCATTCAAGCAGTCATGGTTTAATAGGACACACCCACAGCTGCCCCACCAGCTCCCCGCACTGGCAACATGTCCACATGTTGCTCCAGGAGCCTGGAATACACTGTTGTGTGTACCCGTTCCAGCGGAAAGACAGTTGTGCTGGTGGCCACCTTCTGCTCTCCCCAGACATGGGCACAGGGAGCGCAGAGAGTGGGCCACTTAGGGGGAGTGCTGTGCCACTCCCTCATCTTCAAAAGTTGCCATGGGGCCACAGGATGGGATCCTGAGCCCCTCCAGCCTAATGCTGATGGAGCATGACGGTGCTCCCTCCATCCTGGGAATCCCGGGGGAGCGCGATGGCACTCCCACTGTGGCTAGTCATACTTGGGTGCCAGGGATGGGATTCCGGCCCTCTCCAACATAAGTCTGCCCAGTGGATGGGGTCCCTGGGTGGGATACGAGCACAGGGAGGAGAGGCACACACACACTCTCTCCCCCGATGATGAGCCCCACCATTTTCTTGCACCTTCACTAGGCCTTGGTCCATCTCGTGGGAAAATGATGAAAATGCAATGAAGCCCCATGTGCTCTTAGGAAGCAATTGAGTCAGAGGTCACCCAACTTAAAGATGCCATAGATCAGGGCCCGCTGGGCCACTTTGGATGATCCTGAGATACTTTCACCTATGGTGGTGGGCTCCATCCACAAGGCCAGTTGCACCAACTCTTCCTACCTCCAAAGTGATGCAGTCCTCCAAACACTGGTTTCCCTGAGCAGTGTTCCTTTGGGCTTTACTGGTAGGTGCAGGAAAGGTCAGATCTTCCCCCAACTGGTCTTCAGGTGGAGTAAGAGGGCCTACTTCTATGGCCTTTGGGAAGACCCACTGGTCCTGGAGTCAGCTTGACAGGGTTGGATCCTAAGTGGGTAGTCAGGGGTTCCTCCTTCAAGTTCTCCATGGCAGTCCCAGGATCCAGCAGCGAAGCAGGTCGAAAGAGAGAGTATTCCCCTTGTGCAAGAGTTTATAAAGGGGTGAGGAAGGTTCCAGGTGACAGGCTCCCCTAACAAATCCTGGGGTGCCACATCACCTCCCCACCCTTCCCCAACCCTCCTGCACAGCATGTTGGGACATTCCAAAATGGCATCATCAAGAAGTCACTGGTCACATCAGCTGCTAGAGTCTCACCTCCACCCCTCATTGGCATCACTGACAGGAATCTGTGCATTAGAATTTTAAAGTTGGCCCCTAAGTGGTTTGGTTGCAGTTGTCTGGGCACTCTCCTTTGTTTAGGTGCCCTGGGTAGGCCAATTCCTGGTGCAGTGTGACAGCTGGGTGAATAATACAGAGCATTCTGCCCCACCCCTTGTCCTCCTCAGGAGCAAGGAGAAGTAGTGCAAATTGGTCCCTTTGTATGGGGGTCAGCCTTTGTCCCTGCTGCTGGAGAGAATGTAATTACTGGACACATCAGGGTGACAACAGGCCTGGGCTCTGTTGCTGAGCTGAGTCAGGAAAACATGAAAACTCTTAATGCCACAAGATACACTGTTATCATTTTGGAAGTGGCAAATTAGATTTTTCTGGACAGTTTATACTTCAGTTGAAGACGTCAATGGTCTCTCTAGGCCCAGGTGAAGGGAAACTGCACTCTAAGGCAGTTCCCTCCCAAGGTGTAGAATGGAGTATCACTATAGTTGAATCAGTAAACACTTCTGACCTTCCTAATAGCGTACCCTAGCTCCATGAGGCCTATGCCAGGTGAATACCCATACCTGCAAGCCCCCATTGCACCAAGCTACCTCTGAGCTGTTACCGGGCTACACATAACAGTAGCCTCCCACGTGCAGCCTGCACACTTTTACAAACACATGTACACATATGTTCATGTTTACCCAGCCAAGTGCCCCTTAGTCTTGCTGCATCCCAGCAGCCTTTTCTGAAAAGGCGGTACTGGGGGTGTACATGTGCGGTCCGTTTACTGGGTAATACTTTCGGGTGAGACCCTGGTCATGAGGCTCACCCAGAGTGAAAAGTCCATAAACCGGTGATCAAAAAAATAAAATAAAAATCCGGGTGCACCGCTGGGGGAGAACCCAGTGCAACAATGACCTAAGCCACATCATGCCCAGCCACTGATTTCACTGCACAGCTAGAATATTAGGAGCCCAAGGAACAGTCACCCAAGTACCAAGATACTCACACAACCTGTAGAAAAGTGACTTGAAATCAAATTTATCATCACCTCAAATGTCAGAGCCATACAGTTGATAGCAGGTGTGCCTCTCACATAAAGAGAGAAATACAAAGCCAATCTGTATTTGCCTTGAAACAAATGTCGCTGTAAACTGTTGGGGGTACATTTCACAATACAGCCTATAACATCCTGTCCATCACTTCAACAGTTCTTTGTGAAATTGGGAACATTAAGATCCCTCCAGAGACTGCACTCCCCCCCCGGATGAAGCCCTCAGTGAGGATATAACTCCTGGATGTGTGGATGTTGAGGACGGCGCTGGCCCATCTGGGAAACCTGGTCACACAACACCAGTCAGCCTCACACTGACCACATACACTCCTCCCAGCCCTGTTGCATCAACATCTCAGGCAACTATTCACCCCCAGGACTGTGCCCCGATGACACATCCCACCATTGTATGCCCCCCAGTCCAGGTACCTGAGTCTCATCTGGGCACCTTGGACAAAGATGGACCTGGACCCAGTGGTACGGGCAAGCTGGGCCAAGCACACAGGCATGTGGAGGTAGGGTGCATGGGAGGGATGGTGGGGGCCAATGGCAAGCTGTGCCAAGCACACAGACATGTGGTGGTAGGGTGCATGGAAGGGATGGTGTGGGCCAATGGCATGAGGCTGCTGGGGGTGGGATTGGCAAGGACACCATCACACAAGTCTTGGGAGCATACCAAGAATCCAAAGGTGAGATGGGCCAGGTACATATCGAACTCAGAGAGATCAAGCAGCTGCAGAGGGATTTCCACCATTTCAACAGTGGGAGGCACACAATACCACCTTGCCCTGCCTTACAGGGGTGTTGAAGAACATCAACACCACCCTAAGCAGGGATAGGGAACAAGTACACACCCCTTCCACTGGGCCCCTAACTCAGCCCCTTCAACATCTGGGGCAGCTAGTAGAAGGGAGGCCATGCTAGGGAAAGAACCTACCTCATACACCCCTGCCTCTGAGGCTGAAGAGCTCCTCCGTAAGCGGGGATGTCCCACCAAACATCCCGGATGTGTGGAGGCGAAGACCTCAACCACTGCCAGGAAGTAACATCTTTCTGATGGAACCCCTTTGTGTGCCACAGATTTAGGGGGTCATTTTGACCTCAGCGGTCTTTTATAAAGACTGCTGAGGGACCGCCATGCTGAAGACCGCCAGTGGTGGCGGTTTTCCGCTCGGCGTATTATAACTGTTGGCAGCTCTCCGTCCTTTTTCGGACGGAGAGCCGCCAACAGCCATACTGGCGGGCGGCGGGGAAGTGGAGGTTGCTCCACCGCCATGTCAACAGAACACCGCCCACCGAATCACGTCCTGTGATTCGGCGTGGCGGTGTTCTGTTGACGGTGTGGTGTCAGCGGAGCAGCCCCCATGGATCCCATCCCCTCCCGGAGGATCCACGGACCAGGTAAGTTGATCGTCTGTTAGGGGAGGAGGGTGGGGAGGTGTTGTGTGTTGTGTGCGTGCATGGGGGTGTGCGTGTGAGTATGTAGAGGGGGTGTGTGAGTGCCTGTATGCTTGCAGGGGTGTTGTGTGTTTGGGAATGAGTGTGTGTATGTCTGTAGGTATGTCTGTATAGATGTGTGCGTGTATGTTTGAATGTGGGTGTGCATGTCTGACTGTGTGTGTGGATGTTGGCATGTATGTCGGTGTGTGTGCGTGTATGTGTGTTAGTGGTGCCTGCGTGCATGTTGTGTGTGAATGAGTGATGTGATGTTGGGGGTCGGGGTGGGGAGGGGGGTCCTGCCACCTTTGGGGGGTGGCAGGGGTGGTGGGGGAGATGGGGAGGGAGTTGAGTGGGGGTGGCGGGGTGGGAGACCCCTATCAGTGCCAGGGAAGGAATTCCCTGGCACTGATAGGGCTTACCGCCATGGATTTCATGGCGGTTCCAAACTGGATGAAATCCATGGCGGTCAGCCGGGTCCAAATACCGCCGGCGGTATAGTGACGACCGCCGGGCTGGAGACCCAGGTCTCCAGCCCAGCGGGCAGAATGGAGAAGCGGCGGATGACCATGGCGGTAACCGCCATGGTTATAATTGCTCAAATTTGACCGCCAGCCTGTTGGCGGTCTTACCGCCGCTTCTCCGCCGTCCACCAGGGTCGTAATGACCCCCTTACTTTGTTGACTGCTCTACAAACACTTTCCATTTTCCAGGACAGTAGCACACTGGACTTTAGACTTCAGTTGTTGCAGCAGCTACTCTAATTATTACATACACCATGTCGGATCCCTTCATTGTTTTGTGCTTGTTTTTTTCATTACTTTGCACCTTTAACTTAAAAACACCTGTAAATAAACACAATTAACACTCGGCTATATCCAATAGTGTTTTGGGGTATGTTTTGGGATGTACAATATGAAAAGCATGTGATGTTATTGAGGTACATATAAGAATGTCAATGTAAGGAGAGACAGATCCCAGACTGGGTCAGGCTGAGTATCACTTCCAACACAAAAACACAAGTGGTCTGTCACCCAAAAATGATGTGTTTGCACTGTGCAGTCTATAGGCTGCAAATATGCCTTTACTGTAATGACCAAGAATGACTAAACATTGATTCACTTGTATTGATATCCCAAGGTACTGTCCACCTGCCTGTAGAAAATAGGGCTATGTCGGACCCTCTACCATAGGATAGGCAACAAGATAGGTAGATATTGTCCCTAGCTTGACCCTTAATCCATACCAAAACCATGTCTATCCAACTTGACATACACCATAACACAACGGTCCCTATTCTGAGGGCCATCTTATTACAATGGTTAGGCATCCACCACTGTGTCACACACTTATGTCAGTGTAATGGCACAGCCTTTGTGGCCTGTAATGAGGAACATATTGACAGCTTCATACAGGGCAGTTAGTAACATTGTCAACACATTGTGAAGGGAGAATGCAAGGATTGGCAACAATGACGTGTCACAAGAGCACATGACCACACACATGAAACCATTGGATAAACATACCAGGGCAAACAGGTCCATTCTCAAGCTCAGATAACTCCCCTCCCACTGTCCAGGCACCCTGAGCATGGTACCCACACAGACCAAATTTGTAATAAACAGTACCTGGATTCATTTCATGGCCCATTCCCATGTCGGACTGGCCACTTCCATCTGCCAATGACACAACTCTGAAATGTCCACTTGAGGATGGCATGGGGATGAGACCTGGAAGGAAAAAGTCACACACAAGGGGTTTAGGCAGGCAAATGCATTCATGAAATTCAAAAGGCAGTCAAATCTTCTGTAGTTTCACTCAAAGTGCAATATGACTGCACAAATCAAAGGAGATGCTCAAGAGAGTGACATCCTAAAGTTCCATGTAGCCAGCAAACTTTGTCTCAGTGATGCATTGCATAAAATGTCCTGTCTCATGGTAAGAGACATATCTGTCACAACATATTATGATCTATACAGTACTCCATACAGCCTGAGTAATCACAGGACATCCGATACTTACACTCAGAAGAAGATTGATGAGATCTGCCCGTATATCTCCACCTTCATCCTCATCACTGTCATCCTCACTTGGCATTTTCGGATTCTCACCCAGTGGCGCTGCCAGATCCTCCTCATGAGAAATGTATGGGATGTTCCTCCTTAGGACAAGGTTGCGGAGCATGCAGCAGGCCACAATGATCTTACGAACTTTTATGGGTGAGTAGAGGAGGGCTCCACCTGTTTTGTCGAATCTACCAAATCTCGCCTTCCGGAGCTCAAAAACCCGCTCCACAACACGGTTCTCCTATGTTATGTTATGTTATGTGGATTTGTATAGCGCATGGCTACCCGAAGGACTCCCAGCTCTCAGAGCTAGAACCGTAGAATGAGGAATAAGAGAGTTGGGAATTAAGTTTTAAATAGCCAAGGCTTTAAACCCTTGCGGAAAGTCAGTTCATGGCTAGTTGGGCAGAGGCCAATACGTAGGGAGTTCCACAACTTTGCACCCTGATATACCAAAAATCTCCCACCCCATCTGGCTTTCTTTACTTTTTGAATTACTGCAAGGCAGGCTGAGAAGGATCTGAGTGGTCTATTAGGTGCATAGAAGGAGGCTAATGTCCTTAGCATTACTGGGCCTCTATTATATAGTGCTCTATGCATATGGCACAGTGTCTTAAATTGTATCCTCTTGGCAACAGGAAGCCAATGTAGCGAGGAGATTCCTGCTTTTATAGATTCATATTTGGGGATGTTCAACAGCAAACGTGCCGAAGCATTCTGAACTATCTGCAACCTTTTAATCGCGTATTCTGGTACACCAATGAACAATGCATTTCCATAGTCCACTCGTGAGCCAATCAGTTCCTGTATAATAATTCTTTTGGCTGTAAAAGGTAAGATTGTAAAGACCTTCCTTAGAAGCCTGAGAAAGCCAAAGGAGGTGGCAGCTATTTAATTGGCTTGATGAGCCATGGACAGTTGTGCGTCAAGCTATACACCCAGACTTTTAATAAGTCCTTTGGGTGGAGGGAAAGATCCCAGGCCATCAGCGATTGATGGATTAGGAATGGGCTTCATGTGTTGGCCAAGTATCATCACCTCCGTCTTATCATCATTGAGTATTAACTTACTTCTAGACATCCAAGCCGCCGCAGCTTGGAGGTAGGGGCCAAGTGATGATCCTTTAATACAGGAATCATTCGATAGTGATACAACTAGCTGTGTGTCGTCTGCATACGACACCAAAGCCAGTCCAAAAGGCTTGACTATTTCTGTCAGTGGTCACATGTATATGATAAATAGAGTGGGGCTAAGGGAGGACCCCTGTGGGACTCCGCAGCTATTGTTAATACACCCTGAGAGATATGGTCTATCTAGAACTTGGAATGTTCTATTCTTGGTAAAGGAGGTGATCCAATCTAAGGCCAGCCCAGATATATCACTCTCTTGTATCCTATCAATTAAAATGTCAAGATCCACTGTATCAAAGGCGGTGCTGAGATCAAGGAGGATGATAGCTGTCTCCAACCCCTGGTCTAAGCGCCTTCTGGCTTCTTCCATAGCAGCAATCAATGCGGTCTCAGTCCCATGTAATGGTCTGAAGCCCATCTGAGTAGCGTGTAGAATACTGTTATCCTCCGTAAAATGGGAAAGTAGGGTGTTGACGTGTTTTTCAGCTATCTTAGACAGAGCAGACAACAGTGAGACGGGCCTATAGTTGCTAAGCAATGCAGGATCAGATTGGGTTTCTTCAGGAGTGGCTTAACAACAGCGTGTTTCCACCATTCTGGAACTAGGCCAGAAGACAGTGAAAGATGAATAAGATTTGTGATAATGAGAACCGTCACTGCAGCACCTAAAGACAGCACCTGAGGAGGAGCTGGATCAAGAGGGGATCCTGATCTGAGAGTTGCAAGATATTTACTGACATCTTCCGATATCAAGGGGAGGTCGGATAAGTTAGCAGACCCCATCGGGTTCTGTCCGAGTCCTTCTTGTACTTGATCAGTGGCAATAGGGAAAGTGGAATAGATAACTAGTACTTTTTGTAATATGATGCAAGGTTATTAACATGTTCCTGGGATGCATCCAGGAGTGTCATGACCTCTTGAGGCTGGGTGATTTTGTTGAGGACACGGAAAATCTCTTTGGGAGAATTAGCCACCCGCTCAATTTTTGAAGAGTAGTATCTAGTTTGAGCTAAGTTTATCTCGATATGATAGGACTGGATTTCTTTCCTATATTCTTGTTTTAATATATCATCATATGACTTTTGCCATCTCCTTTCCCACTTTCTGCATTTTCTCTTGAGGTGCAAAAGATGCGGAGTGAACCAGGCAGAACTCAGCCTACATTGTCCTTTCCCTTTGGAGGAGAGCAGCAGGAGAGTATCTAGGCTGCCGGTAATCCAGTTATTGAAGGACTCAGACAAGTCCATAACATTAGTTTTACTGGATGGTTTATGCTTTTCTAAAAAGCTGGTCCACGTGTCGGCTTTGAGATTACGCCAGTGGGTAAAAGGGCATTATGAATCAGTTTCCTATGCCTGGATATGGTTAATTCAAGTGTTATCAGAAAATGATCAGACCATGCTAACAGACGCGATGGCATTGATTTTAATTCTTTGACATTTGAAAAAACTAGATCTATCATATGACCCCTGTAGTGGGTTGGTACCTTAATCAACTGTACTAGGTTGAGGGCCTCCATGAGAGCAGAGATTTAGTTACTGTATTGTCCGCCTCCTCCGCATGGATATTGAAATCACCTAGTAGAGTGAGGTTAGGTTAAGAGCAAACCAGTTCAGCGATATTCTCTGCCAGAGACTGAAGAAAGTGTCCAGTGGGACCCAGAGGGCGGTAAACTTAGGCAGCTGTCAAAGTATATTGAGGATTCAGAATGAAAGAGAAAAGCCTACTTTCACATCCTGTAATCTGTAGAGGATGTGAGTTAACTGTTGGGTTATTCCTATAAATTACTGCAATGCCCCCTCCTCTTGCAGAGGCTCTATTGAGCCTGCTTATCCGGTATCAGCTGGTTAATGCCAAGGCAACATCAGGGGCTGAGCCCTCATGTAGCCAAGTCTCCATCAGACATAGAATCAGAGGTTTAGTCTGTTCTAAGAGCAAGTGTATGTCCAATCTATGTGCTACCAAAGAGCAGCAGTTGGCTAAAAGGATCAGACATTTACTAACCTTCTTGGGCTGTTAGTTCCAAGTTGGCCGGAGTAAGTTGTGGGAACCACAGGCAAACAGAACACTGGTGCTCAGGGTTCATGGGGTCTATGCTATGAGTGCAACTACTCTGTGTATCGGGCCACAGAGCATGGAGGGAGTCCGAGGAATACTTGGTTCTTATGTCCCAGTGCATGGATATAAGGGATAGGCCTTGGGCCCGTTCTGGTGCGGATGGGAGCAGACGGGCTTGCCTTAGGCGCGCCCACTGGGCGTAGCTTGCATCAGACCTAAAAATAGCCCAGGTGCCGAAATAAGAAAAGACTGCACTGCCGACCCACCTAAAATGGCGTCTGTAACAGTGCTTATGAGGAGAAGTAAAAATGGCGGGCGGAAAGCTAAAAAATCGCAGATTCCCTACCTCCGGGCCCCTGAACACAAACCAACGGGAAGAAGAGATAAAAAGTGGCTTACTGAAGTGGACGTCCCCTGGTGTCGTTTGGTATCTCACTGGTGACAACAACTAGGGATGATTTGGATTTGAAGAATCCCCTGTAAAGCAAGGCAACATGTGTGCAACCATGAGTACAGAACAAAGTGTCACTAACATCAGACATTATACAAATATACACATATGACATATGTGACTTACCAACCAGCCAGGCCCTCTCTGGGTTCAGTCGTGTCATCAGCTGTGGAAAAATACTGTTTTGCATGACTAAGGCATCATGGTCTGAACCCTGGTACCGAGCACAGACTTGGGAAAAGTAGAGGTTGACCGAAAACACTATTTGGACATTGATGAAATGGAAGTTTTCCCTGTTGCGATAGACCTGTTCAGTGGCGAGCCGTGGAATCAAGGCTACATGGGTACCATCAATGGATCCAACAACATGTGGTATGTGTGCCAAACCATAGAATTCCTCTTTCACATGCACAAAATCCTCACATTGAGGAAACCAGATGTAGCTGTCCAGGTGTTTCAACAGTGCTGAGAGGACAACCTTCAATACCAAACTGAACAAAGGCTGGGACATCTGAGCAGATAGGGCCACTGTATTTTGGAAGGCCCTGTGGCTAGGAAGTGCAACACTGACATGATTTGACATGGTATGCTATTTGGATGATGGATGGTGGACATCAGATCCGGCTCCGGCTGTTGACATAGATCCAGGATTGTCTGCCTGTCAAGACCGTAGCTCTGAATCACTAATCTGTCCTTCATGGTCTGCAAGTCAGCAAGTGGACTGTACACAGGAGGGTGTCTGATCTGTCTCCCCCAGGGTAACTTTGTGGATCAAAAAACAAACAAGGCATTCACTTAATGTGTCCCTTACATTTAACATGTAACATATTTGACACGTGATATCACATGTTATGTGTGTCACTGTAAACATGATGTACAAACACACCCCAAGGAGAGAATATATGGCACATACCTAGGATGGAGCTTCCCCCCATCAAGATGTGGCACTCGGCTGCCCTGCAATTAAACGCCCTGACCCTCGGCAAAGGCCTGAGGGTAGTAAATGGAAGAACCAAATCTGAATAAGCATGCAGCCCACACGTTCACTGGCACAAAGGGGAAGAGCTGCATCAATTATATACTGATGGACCTTAGATACTGGCACTTGGTAGATTACATGGTAGTCAGGACCCAATTGGACCATGACCACAATCCACTCTGTCTTACTTTAGAGGCACTGTGTGGTAGGGTGCCCATTACAGCAACCACTGCCAAAGTAGCCAAGGTGTTCCAGGCTGAAAACAGCAGACAGTGACTTAGATGGAGCAAGGTGATCCTGCGAGACGACCTTCTCTCTTCTATTGAATTAGACCTGACACATTGCGTAGCATTGATATCCACGATGGGAGAAGACGTGGAAAACAGTTCCTCTCTAATCGAAGTACACACTGAGATTTTCAAAAGATAGCAACAGCTACTATCTTTGCCACTTGCCCACAACACTGGCAGTGCACCTCACCATGAGGGTGATAACTGGTACAATTGAGACTGCCAGACGGCACAAACAAATTTAATCAAAGCAATCACTGAGTTAGGATTCTGTGGAATCTGTACAAGGAGACACAGAACAAGGCCAGGAAGGACTGGGATGAGGAAAGATGTAGACACTTGAAGGTTGCTTGTGAACGCAGGGATTCCGGATCTTTTTGGCTTACGCTAAACAAAAGAAACCAAAAGGGAGCCCCTGCAATTGGCAACAATATCCTGCCCTCAGACTGGTTTCAACACTTCAACTCTCTCTATAATGTCAAAAGCCAAGTCTCAGCCATCTCTGTCCTTCCAATTCCGCCACAGCCGCATACCACCCACGGGGATGGTTTGTTCAACTTGGGAGATAGTTCGACTGAAAGCCGCTGGCCCCAATTGCATTCCTGGGGACCTTTTTCTTCACAACATCAATAAATGGTCTGAGTACATCATTCTCTTATCCAACGCAGTTGTTAGGGGAGCCCCCATTCCCGACTCCTGGAGAGGTACCGAGGTAATACCCATTTACAAGAAAGAGGATAGGTCCCTACCCGCCAACAATAGGCCCCCCTCATCAATGCAGCGCAAAAGGTATTTTGCCATGCCTTACTATCGAAAATCCAAGATTGAATTTCTGAGAATGACATCCTATCACCATTTCAAGCTGGCTTCTGGTCTACAACAAGCACCATAGATCAGGTGTTTAGATTTTTGCTTTTGTATTGGAAGGTTGTAGTGTTAGGGAAGGGAAGTCTCTGCGTAGCCTCCATATACCTTAAATCTGCATTCCGTCTGGTCCCTAGAGGTAAACTTTGGGAGGTACAATTCAACTACATGAGGCCAACTGTGCAAAAATACGCTGGGGGAACCAGGGCGATCTCACCGATCCGATTAAAGTAGTCAGGGCCGTTTGGCAGGGCTGTGTACTAGCTCCAACTTCTTCTCCCTTTATTTGAATCGGGTCATCTAACACCTCACCTTGCAGCACTCTGATGCACCAGCCTTAGGCAACGAAAATATTGCAACACTTTTATTTGCAGATGACACCCTGATAGTATCCAAAACCCTGATGGGCCTCCAATCCTCGCTGAATCGATTTCTGCTCCAAGAGAGGCTAAGAAATAAACACCTCTAAAACCAAGTTCATGGTCATTAACCCTGACATGTCATATACAGGGAACCTTTCCCTAGGCAGGTCTAAGTTAGAACAAGTTTACACCTTTGAGTACCGGGGAATTAAACTATTTGACTCAATGTCTTTCGAAAACCCATATCAACTCTGCATCATAAAAATTTAGCCAGCTAGTGGGGTCCTTCTAAGGGAACACCATGCCTCAACTACATGACCAATGGCTGCTGCTCTCCAGATTTATAATATGAAGTCTGTTAGCGCAGCACTTTACAGGGCCAAACTCTGGGCTTGGAGGAAGCAAAGGAGCTTACCCGTACTGAGAATATGTTTATGAGAAAGCTCACCTCCCTGCCCCCGAGCACCCCGCTTCTTCCTTTGCACTTGGATCTGGGCCGCAAGCCACTAGCTGCCATAGTCGGTCTCAGACTGCAGTTGTTTTGGAGGAGAATCATGGCAACTTCCATACTTTCCTCCTATGCCACCACGTTTAGGGAAGTTTGTTCCTTTGACACCCCCATTTAGATCCAGTGGATCCATTAGGACCAGTTAAGACAGCATTGATTGTCATTGGGATCGGAGACTCATGGAACTCTTCATAAACAGGGCCACCACCGACCAAAGAAAGAGTGAAGTCCTGCTACTGGGAGTGGATAACCCAGTCTATATCTCACTCGCTCTCATTAGGGCAACTAATTATCGAGTTTCTGGACTTCAAGTCAATATGGTTGTGAGAACCTTACCTGGACAGCATTCTTTATCCCACCAATAAGAAGCTCTATATGTCATTAAGATTCAGTTCCTTCCCTCTCAAAACCTTTACCAGCAGATGGGAGAATCAGGCTCCTAGTAACAAATTATGCCCCTGCTCCAATCTGCACCAGGAGTCAACTGCCCATGTCCCCTCTTTGCATGCCCATTCTACGCTCCCCTACGAAGGAAATTGCTCATGCCATCCTGCAAACGGCTTGGGACCCATGGTCACGCTGTAGTCACGAGAATTTTAAAATCAGACTCCAGTCTGCCCATTGCCATTTCGGTTACCAAATTTCTCGGAGGAATGTGGCACATCAGAAGGAAATTGACTAAGACTGGCTAACCCTATGTCCCAATAGTCTTATGTGTTCATTTCTGCATCATTACTGTATCCCAGAACTGTGTTTTGCCACACTCCTCTTTTATTGTACTACATTTTGTGCATTATCATGTTTTATTTATTTTTAGCCAAGTTTAATTTTATGAATTTTAAGTTATTTTCCATTGTTGTGCAATGTGACTTTTATGGCACTGGATGCCAAAATAAAGTTTACGATGATGACTTGCACTCCCTGGGGCTTTAAGGCCCTCATTATTAACATATATGCTGCAAACATCTTTATGGGCAGGGAGCTCATGGTCAGATAACTACCTGAGCTGCTGGTAATTGAATACACAATCTTCTAGGTCACAGGTATGGGAGAGGGTGGTGGCTGTACTTCAGAGCATGTTGCAAATCTGCATGACTACATATCAGTATGGTAGTCAGAAGGATTGATTTACCTAACCTGACTAGGCCAGTACTCAATAACCCCAGAATATCATTTATTTGATTAGTGATGCACCAAATTATTCTGTGTAACTGCTTAATATGGCTTAAAAATGGTGGAAGCCTGACCTCCTCTACTGGACAATAGGAACCGCCTCTGACCGCCGGCGGAAGGCATCATCATGGCAGGAGCTGAATACTACTGTGGTGAACAGTGCCTTAAGATAGCATTACTGCCTGTGGCGCTCTTGAGCCAACGGCAGTGTCCACTGGCATGCACACAAACAACATTCACCTGCAGATACAGCAACAGTCATGACTTCCCCTGACATCCCCCAGTATCACACACATGACATCTGGCATACCTGCAGACACTGCACCAAACGTCACAGATCCAGCTACCACACCTGTCATACTTACAGTCACCAAGACCACAGAGATACATACATGAAGCACATACCTTCAGTCACCACCCCAACAGACACCCTCTCACCCACCACAGCATCCCCCAGGACCTCCACCCCGCTCAGTCCCAAACACATAAACGCCCTCACTCACCCACCAAACAGACACCCACCACACAAAAGCACACCTCTCTCAAACACCCACCGAAGACATCAATCCCACCACGTCATTCAACCACTACCTCAACCTCCAAATCCCATCCCCTTCTGATGACCGTCCCCGTGTTTCTAACAAATTGTTCCTCTATGATCATAACCTTACCCCTGTTCTTCTCTCTCCCAAACATTCAGTTACCCACCCCAAGGCCACTCCTTCCACCTGTAAGTCCTCCTCTGCACACCTGCAGGTACCCATGCCCCTCTACCTGCCAAGAAGTCTACTGAAGTATGCTCTTCATAATTCAAGACATCCAGAGATGATGCCTAACTTAAATTCCAATTTATTGATAGATCTTCAGTGAAAGAAACTCCATCCTCAGTAGGTCTAGTCTTCATCCCACCTTCACCTCTCCAACTGTCATCTCGTGGAACACTCAGTCCAGAAGAGACAAAGATGATCACAGTTGGAGGGGAAGACGGACTATACCAAACATCATTATGCAAACCATAAAATACAAACAATAACATGTATACAATAACACAAGGAAATATAATACATACTACTAAAACATTCTCATGACATACTACACCACCTCCCCCCCACCAAACAAAACAAAACACTAAAATAATAAGAGAATGGTAAAATCACCCAATTCTTACAACTCTATTAAGATTCCAAATTCGACCATCATCAACCTTTATAGCCCCCTTGAAAACTTTGACTACCTTATAAACTTTACAGTAATGAGATTGACCTGCCCTAAATTTTCCTGGTAATTTAATCTTGACCCTGTCACCTACATTTATGTGCAATTCGTTTACAGATTTTTTTGTGTCATAAATTTTCTTCCTCTAATTTTGACAATCTAATTATTTCTTTAGTGCTAACTCCTTACACTTATCATAGTCAAATTGTTCTTTTACATAAAGATTGACCCTCAGAGGATACATTTTCGTGTGAGGAATTCTCTTTCTGAACATAAGAAAAGGAGATACATTTGTGCTAGTGTGAGGAGTAAATCTATATTCCTAGACACGATCCTTTACCACTTTTTCCTACTCTTTTCCAATCTGCTTCGCCAATTGAATGGTTTCTTTCAGAGTCCTGTTAAACCGTTCTATCATGCCATTGGATTCTGGATGATATAAGGCACATTTTTTTTAACAATCCCTCTAGAGGCTAAAAATTCACACATTAACTTAGAGGTGAATTGAACTCCATTGTCCGTTAATATACATTTAGGATTTCCTTCCCTCCCAAATATTTCTGACAAAAAGTTCACAACTGTCATAGAAGTTATTTCTGAGGTAATCAATACTTCAGGCCAGCACGACAATACATCCATGACAACCAAAACATATTTAGAAGAACTTCCTGAGTTGATAGGACCAATGATATCTACAGAAACTTCCTCCCACACTTCTTTGGGAACTTCCTTTAATATCATAGTTTGGGTCCTAAGTTTCATGGATTTGTCCGCTAACTTACACTCTACACAATCACGAATCATTCTTTCTATTGATAAATCCATGCCTGGCCACCAATATACACTTCTAATCCTCTCTTTAGTTTTACAAATACCGTTATGTCCTCCATGAGCAAGATCCATTAAACAATTTTGTAAACACGAGGGAGGAATTAACTTACTTCCTCTCATTATCACTCCCCCTTGAATAGACATTTCATTCCAGATTTTCTTAAATTGCAATCCAATATTGTTACCATTGCCAGGAGCAGTACCAGAAATAAGAAGCCTTTTGACCTCACACAACTCCTCATAATTCTCTAACTGCTGCAGCCATTCCTCCTCAGAAACGCAACCATTGGTAACCGCACAAATCTTAACTTCATCATCAACCCACCAGGAAGAGTCATTTTCATCTTCAATGTAATCTTTTCTTGTAAGTCTAGATAGACAGTCAGCAGTCTCATTCACACACCCTGGTAAATACTTCACCACAAAATGAAAATCTTGAAGACCCACTACCCATTTACATATGCGAGAAGAAATGTTATCCAAACCTTTCTTCTCGAAAACCTCACGCAAAGGCTTATGATCGGTCTGCACTTCGAAAAATGTTCCCCACAAACATTGCTTAAATTTTTTAACTGCACAGTATATAGCCAATGCTTCCTTTTCAATGGTGGAATATTTACACTCTGCCCCACGTAAACTTCTAGATGCAAAGGCAATATTATTGAACTCACCACCTTTTAGCTGTTTCAACACACATCCAAGACCTTTTTCTGAAGCATCAGTAGCAACATAGCAAGGCAAACCCGGTTGAAAACTACTGAGAGCTTGAGCAGAGGATAAGGCTTTTTTTAAATCATCAAACTCTTCTTGGCATTTAGTAGACCATTCAAACTCTACACATTTCCTGAGCAAATTTCTGATCGATGAACTTCTCTTAGCAAAATTTGGCACAAACTTGGAATAAAACTCGCCCATGCCTAAAAATACTTGTACATCCTCTTTTTTCACAGGAGTAGACAAATCAACAATAGTCTTCACTAAATCCCCTTTAGGTTTTACTCCTTCACCTGAAATGACATGACCTAAATACGTAATTTCAGATTTAAAAAACTTGCATTTGGCTTCCTTAAGGGTTATACCTTTCAGTCGGAAAAATTCCAAAACCTCCCTAACACACTGGACATGGCGCTCAAGTGAGTCGGAGAAGATGAGAACATCATCCTGAAAAAACTTAACACAGGTCATACCACCCAAAATCTCATTCATGAGCCTTTGAAAAACAGAGGCAGCAGAACAAAGACCAAACGGCATGTGGTTAAACTTATAAAAACCAAATGGAGTGATGAAAGAAGTCAACAATTTATACTCTTCACACAATGGTACTTGATGGAAAGCAGAACTGAGATCTAAAGTTGTGAAATATTTTGCATTACCCAATGACCCGACCATCTCAGCAATATTGGGCAAAGGAAACTTATCTTCAACCACCACTTTATTCAAATTGCACAAGTCCACACAGAGCCTGATGTCACCTGAACCCTTCGTGGCAACAACAATGGGTGCAATCCACGGAGATGCTTCTACCTCAGCAATTATTCCTTCTGACAACAATCTCTGAAGTTCCTGTTTTACCTTATCTCTTAAGCTAAAAGGAATGTTCCTAACCTTGCTGACTATCGGTGTAGCATTCTCCTTCAATATTATCCGTTGTTTGTAGCCCTTGACACACCCAATTTTGTCACTAAAAACATCACCAAACTCCCTCACTAGCTCATCTCCAAAGTTATTGACCTTCTGTACTTGTACTTGTGGTTCAGCATTGGGATTCAAAATTATGCCCAACAGCTTTTGGTGCGGCCAACTTAAGATGGTATCTCCTACCACAGGAACATATACCTTACCATTAATCTTGTTACCCTTGAAATTGATCGAAGCCTTAAAAAAAACCTTCAATTCAATCGGTTTACCACCATAACTATATGGTGTAACATCAGGCTGAAGCACTGTTACTTTGCCACAAAAATATTTGATGTAGCCAGGTTGAGAAACCAAAGTTAACTTAGCTCCAGAGTCCATCATCATGGAAATATTGATACCTTCTATCTCGACGGTGTCGGCCGGATACTCACAACGAATATGATTTACACAATTTACAACATTAATCACCTGAAGAACGAAATCATGTTCTTTGTCATCATCACTATCACACACAATTTCATTTACCTTAGATTTAACTTTCCCAAGAGATCTGCAACATTTCGCAAAATGCCCTTTCCTCCCACACTTATTGCAAACTACAGTAATTGCAGGACAATCCTTACTATTAGCTAAATGAGAAGTCGAATTGCACCTAAAACATAACAATTAAGATTTTGCTAAGGTAGCAGTCTTAATTTTAGCTTTCGTTTCCACCACTTGAACGGTTTTAGTTTCATGTTTGGATTTCCTTAAGTTCTCGATACATAGCTCTGAGTGCTCAATTTGTTTTGCAATGAGCAATACTTCATCCAACGTTGGTTCACTTTTTGACCACAATGCTTCTCTGATTTTATCATTTTTACATTCAAGCATAAACTGGTCACGGATGCGCTCTTCCACACATGTACCAAATTTGCATTGACTAGCTAACTTACGTAAGTTTGTATCAAAATCCTCCACAGTTTCTGAGTCACTTTGCTTGCATTTGCCAAAGTAGTATCTTTGAAGAATTATAAATACTTTAGCTAAATAGTATCTATCAAGTTTTAGAAAAATTATTTCAAATTCATTCAAGGAAGCATCCCCTCCTGCACCATCCGGGGATTTAATAGAAGGTAGAGATTCCAAAATCTCCTGGCCTTCGGCTCCTAAACAATGTTGAAGTAGTGATGCTTTTCTATCTGCAGATAAATTACTCCCACACACCCTAGTGTAAGTGAGAAAAACCTTCTTCCATTTGTTCCAAGCAATAGGCGACTCGCCAGGTAACGCAAGAAAAAACGGAGGAGGTGTGATATTTTGCATTTTGTTAGACGACGGTTAAGTTGTTAAGCAAAAACATATAAGTTCTGTTCAAAAGAGTTAATTATGTTGAAAGACTCTAATTGTACTGTGCACAACCGTGTTAGAAACAAAAGATGTGCAAAAGATCCTCCCAAATGATCAAAAGTGTCAAAAGTTGTAATAATCTTTGCTTACATCCTTCATGTGTTTTCGTTCCTAGAATGTGCCAGAGTACGCGTTTTAATGTTTCCTAGCACACAACAAGTGCTGCCGTAATATTATCTGTTAACTGGTTGCTGAGAACACCCACACGTTGCTAGATGCGGCACGTGACTTCATTGTTAAGCACGGCAGCGTGTTGTTAAGGAGCGGTACGCACTGTTCCTTGAATCTGCAGAAGACTTCGTTGCTAAGCACGCCAGCGCATTGCTTAGGATCAGCATGCGCTGTTCTTTGAGCGTGCCGAAAGCTTCGCTGCTTAGCACATCGTTGCTAAGCACGCCTGCGCGTAGCTTAGGAGCGGCACGCGCTGTACCTTGAGCGTGCCGAAAGCTTTGTTGCTTAGCATGCAAGCGCGTTGCTAAGCGCTGTTCTCTGAACTTGCCCTGTCCGACAAGAACAGAAAAAAAAAAAAAAAAAAAAGTACATCTAAACGAAATGTTTCAATGTTTCCTAGAATACGAAAGCGTTAATAGGAAACAACTAATGTTTTCATTCCTTGGACGTGCCAGAGTACGCCGTGTTTAACATCACTCTTGTTTACTGTCCAGTAAAAAAAAAATCATACGAAACGGAAAACAAAAACACCATGGAAGCAAAAAAAAATCCTTCGAAAATTCTCGGTCAAGGAATAACAGAAGAACTAAAGTACCTTCAGTCTCACAAAAGAAATCTGTGTTGAAGTCTCTTCCAAAGTAGGTTCGGGAATCCCATCCTTGTCTCCAAAAGTATGCTCTTCATAATTCAGATCATCCAGAGATGATGCGTAATTTAAATTCCAATTTATTGATAGATCCTCAGTGAAAGAAACTCCATCCACAGTAGGTCTAGTCTTCATCCCACCTTCACCTCTCCAACTGTCATCTCGTGGAACACTCAGTCCAGAAGAGACAAAGATGATCACAGTTGGAGGGGAAGACGGACTATACCAAACATCATTATGCAAACCATAAAATACAAACAATAACATTTATACAATAACACAAGGAAATATAATACATACTACTAAAACACACTCATGACATACTACATCTACCCCCTTAAAGAATCCCCCGTCTGAAACCCAAACCCAAGCCTCCCCGACCCCTCTGATGATCCCTGAGGTGCCTGACTGACCCCTTGACGCCCTTTCCTGTGGAGGTTATTTAGCGGTCAGGAGTCGAGTCTTGGGCCCTGGGTGGTGCCTTTCGCCCTTCTATGATCAGACTGGCCTATGGCATTGGACTTGTTTAGTCATTATTTCTAAAAATAAACCCAACATCTTCCTGCCTCATATGGGTATTGTGTACTTGTGGTGTGTATGTTCTCGATTGTTGTCAGTACAAACCTGGATTGTGTGGAGTTGTGGTAGTTTACTTTGCATTTGAGTTTGCATGTGTCAATTTAGGTGTGTGTTTGTTGAAGCTGGTTGGTGTAGGGGTATGTCCCATGGATTGTGTTGCCTTTCCCTTCCCCCATTTTAGAACAGTGCTTGGTAATTAGTATTGGTTGTCCTTGAGATTCAATTGTGGCCATTTGCACCTCATGTCACTTCAATTTTGCACAACATTGACCCTGAGGCATTGTCCAATGTAGATGGTATCTACCTTATGTACGATGAGTGGCTGCAACATTTAAGACGGATAGCCTGCATTATTTTAGGTTTTACCAAATTTGGCTACAAATTCAACTTAAAACAAACAAAACTAGCCTTACTTAGGCCCTCATTACAACATTGGCATTAGGTGCCGCTTACCGATATGCTGACTGCCGCCAACATACCGCGACTGCGGCGGTATACCACTACCCGTATTATCACCCACACATAGAAATCCGCCACTATACAGACACACACACAAGTCCACCAGCCCAAAGGTCAGTGATAAACTGGCGGTACCAAAACCCACACCGTTACGCCAACAGAAATATGCCCACAGCATCATGACCCACGAATCACTGGTCATTCAACCGTGGTAATCCATTGGCGGTACTGATCGCCGTGCTCAAAATACACACACACATATAAAACTACACCACATTGGACAATTCAAACTACACACACCTGACACACATACACACACCACACACACAAACAATATAAAACACACAACCACACTACCCAAAACTCTTTACATCCCAAAGATTTTGGCAAGTGAGAGAGAGACAAGCCAGGAGCACCCACTGAATCTGAGCCACAAAACACCATCACCCATACACCATCCACGCACCTCACAGCACACACCCCAACACATCACCCCACACACCCTCACACACCACTCACACTACACCCAGTGCACCACAAAGACACCCCAGGTTCTCAGAGTAGGAGCTAAGGGTCATGATGGAGGAAATCATCAGGGTAGAGCCGCAGCTATTCGGATCACAGGTGCAACAGACATTTTTTGCAAGGAAGATGGAGCTATGGTGGAGAGTCGTGGACAGGGTCAACGCCGTGGGACAGCACACAAGAACAAGGGATGACATCAGGAAGAGGTGGAACGACCTATAGGGGAAGGTACGTTCCGTGGTTGCAAGATACCAGATAGCTGTACAGAGGACTGGCAGTGGACCCCCAACTCCTCCCCCACAACTAACAACATGGGAGGAACAAGTCTTGGCGATCATGCATCCTGAGGGCCTGGCAGGAGTAGCAGGAGGACTAGACTCTGGTAAGTCAAATCTTCACTACTTTATCCCCCACTGTACCTGCATGCCATCACAAACAACAACCCTTACCCGCACCCCCATCACACTACCACCTCACATATACCCCACCATCACAACCCACCCATCCCAATACCAAGCCCTGCATGCAACACCAATGCATGGACCCCCATCACTGACCTGCATGGACACCCATCACCACAGCATGCAAACTAGTGACAATCACTTAGCCAAACAAATCACAACTCACACAAGCCAAAGCTGCCTTTCTAATAACAACCACAGAGGGAAACATACCCATGCACAATATGGCACACACAGAAAGAATAACACTGCATTTACATCCCCACAGGACCCTCACTCAACATCACCAGAGAGTAGGTGCCAGCCACATCCAGTCACTCCCCAGAAGAGGCCCACAGTGATGACAGCAGCTCTGCATGCCTGGATCACAATGACCAACCTGGCCCATCAGGGTCCTCTGGATAGTCGGTTACCCAGCCACCGTCCCAACCCACTACAAAGCCTCCCCCCTCAGGAAACACCACCACAGCACCCACCCAGAGGGCCCATGCTTCTGTTCCCAGGACACGTCAATCAGCAGTGTGTCCACCACTACATGGAACCCAGGCAACCCCACAAACACAGGATGATCAGGGAACTGGGGTCAGTGGCAGTGGGCACATGGTTCAGGGGACAGACGCACAGGACAACAGGGAAGCTGGGAGGACTGCTATGCGACAGGGGGAGGACAGGCTCAGAGAACAGACTCTTCACAAGGCACTTACCAATATCCTAGGAGCATACCACCATTCCAAGGAGACCATGGCAGGAGACCCAGCGGCTGTAGGAGGGACAGTACCTGGAAATCAGGGAGGACCTGAGGGACATCCACACCACCCTGGTCACCATTGCAGGGGTTCTGGCAGACATGGCCAACACCATGAGGGAGGCAGTGGCACACCAACAGGCCCCTTACACTAGCCACACTGATGAACAGCCTTCCACCTCCGCCAATGCTAGTGGACAGGAGGCCCCGCCACAGGAACAACAGGCCACCAGTACCCCACTCCCTGCAGAAGGAGAACCACCCTGCAAATGGTCCGTGTGATCCAGGCAGAAGCCAGAGAACATTGCTAAGACCCTGCCAGGAAATACGACTCTCCTGATTGTCACCCTTCTTTCCCACTTTGTCACCCTCTCCACCTTTAACTGCCAGTGCTCCACTTCCTATGCCCCCTTGGACAATGCACCTGTGATACAACCTAGTCCACAGCCCCTGTGGTTTCTGCAGCAATGGCAGGTGTTAGAATCTCCAAGGAGGCATCCGTCAGCCCAGCCAGTGTGCCAGCACCACCTGCCAAGGTCAAGTAGGGTCCACCACCTAGCAAGGACAAGAAGGGGACACCAGCCAGCAAGGGGAAGGAGGATCCACCAGCCAGCAAGTGCAAGACAAATACACCAGCTGGCAGAAGTAAGGGGACACCACCATCTGCCAAGGGCAGGAAGGGGCACACAACATGAGCCATTGCACTTCAGCCATCCGAGGCTACAGGTGAAGGCCTGGAGGCTACCACTACCAATGACAGCACCGCCACCTGCACCGCGGCCAGCAGCATCACTGCCCGCAGCAGCAGACCTAGTGGGCAGCTGTCTGAGGCTGCAGCTGAAGGCCTGGAGGCTACCACCACCACTGACAGCACCACCACCTGCAGCGCAACTGGCAACCACTGAGCAGCCGTTACCGCTGGTCAGCAGTGTGAAGTCATGACTACATGGGCTTCAGTGCGTCCTGGCCCCTGCAACACCTGTTGGTGTGACACACAGGTGAGAGACTGTGACCTTGCCCCATCCAGGATAAAGCACACTGCCCACAAAGCCCCCTCCAGAACCAGTGGAAGAAGGCATCCACTCAGCCCCTCCTTGCCAGGATGAAGCACACTGGGCACAAGGCCCCCTCCAGAACCAGTGGAAGAAGGCATCCACTTGAGAGACTGTGGCTTTGCACTCCCCAGGACCAAGCAGTGGGCAAACCAATCACTAGAGAGACTGTGGCTTTGCACTCCCCAGGACCCAGCAGTCGACAAACCACACACTTGAGGGACTGTGGCCTTGCACTCCCCAGGACTAAGCAGTGGGCATGGAGTCCCGTCCAGGCCAGTGGCGTTGTACCATCTTACGGCTGAGGTGCCACACCATTCCCCGTTCCCCTGAGGTGCCTGTGTTTTTTGACCTTCAGTGTTCTCTCCGTATTGAGGCAACAGTCAAATGTGGCCTTGGCCTATGTGCTATGGCCCAGTGGGCCACGGACATTTTAGGAGTGGGCATTGTCCCTCCTTTTGTATATATTGTACATAGTGTTTATTGTTTAAGGATGTATAAATCTAAAACTATACTATTACACTCATTTTACTCCATTCCTTTTGTCCTTGCGTTTTTCCTAAGGGTTACGGGGTGTATATGTAATGTTGTTGCATCTGTTTGTGTGTATGGTGGTGGGGGTGGGGGGTGTTGTGTGTTGCGTGTGTGTGTCACTGTCTTTTTCCTCCCCCCCTCCCTTGTGTGCTAGGTGCAGTACTCACTGCGGTCATCTTCCCTGGCGTTCGTGTTCCTGGTGTATGAGAAGGTACACCAGCATTGGAAAAACATGCAGCTCGGGCTCCATGGTGTTGTGGTTCTTCCTTGAGTGTCGAGAGGTGAATTGATTTCCTTCAGTGTTCTGTTTCCACTGTTCTTTTGAAGGCATTGATACTGCCCGGAAAAGCTGGCGGATAGGCGTGTTGTAATGCTGTGGGCAGTACATTGTCTTAAACCTGGCTGTTGGCATTTACAGGCACGGTGATTGTTGCTTCTGCAGTAGCGGTTGGTGTGTTAAAGTGGCTGTCTGTGTTGGCGGTTTCCGCTGTGGTCATGATTTCATTTTTTTACTGCCAGCCTGTTGGTGGTGTTACTGCCGCTTTATCACCGACAGGGTTGTAATGAGGGCCTTAGTGTCTTGTTTCTGGGATGGGGGTCTTTGGTTGGCAGTCAGGTTATCCCCTGTCCAAGCAAGGACCCTCACTCTAATCAGGGTAAAAGAGAATCACCATCAGCTAACCCCCGCTCACCCCGTTGGGAGCTTGGCAGGAGCACGCAGGCTTAACTTCAGAGTGCTAGGTATAAAGTATTTGTACCAACACACACAGTAACTTAATGAGAACACTACAAAATAACACAGCACAGGTTTAGATAATAGAAAATATTTATCAAAACAAAACAAGACCAAAACAACAAAAATCCACCATACACAAGTCAAGTTATCAATTAAAAACAAAAAAGAGTCTTCATGCAATTTTGAACACAAACCTAACATTGTTAGTGAGGAAATTTACCTGGGAGCATAAAAGATAACCCCACACAGGTGAATCTGCATTAAAAGGGGCTTGCAATGCATCGATATCACTCACAAGCGAGACCGTGCATCGTTTTTCCTTCGGTCGGGTCGGCATGCGTCGTTTCTTCTTGCCGCAGGAGAGTGATGCGTCGATCTGAACAGCACTCTCGGGTCCAGGCAGGCCTTGTGTCGTTTTTACACCCCCAGTGATGTTTGCATCAGAAATCCTCCTGCACGATGATTCGAAAACCACGCAGCGCGGGTTGCGATCTCCCCAGCCTCCGTCAGCGATGCTGTGCATCGTTTCTCCAGCGGTGTGTGTCAATCTTCCAGCCGCACTGCAGGTGAGCATCGATTTCAGCCACGAAGCCAGCAGCGCGTCAATTTTTCATCTGCGTCTCGGAGTTGTGTCGATCTTTTCCCCGCACGGCGGTCTGTGTGTGGATTTCTTATTCTTGTTCTGCCAGCTTCTCCTTTCAGGGTCCCAGGAACTGGATGAGACGTCTTTGCTGTCCCTGAGACTTCAACAACAGGAGGCAAGCTCTAATTCAAGCCCTTGGAGAGTTCTTCACAAGCAGGAAGGCACACAAAGTCCAGTCTTTGTCCTCTTGCAATGGCAGAAGCAGCAACTGCAGGATAGCTCCCCAAAGCACATTCATAGTAGCGCGGCTTTTCTTCGCCAGCTCTTCAGCTATTCTCCAGCCAGAGGTTCCTCTTGGTTTCCAAAAGTGTTCTAAAGTCTGTGGTTTTGGTGCCCTTCTTATACCCATTTTGCCCTTTGAAGTAGGCTTACTTCAAAGAAAAGTCTCTCATGTTTGTAAATTCCTGCCTTGCCCAGGCCAGGCCCCAGACACATACCAGGGGGTTGGAGACTGCATTGTGTGAGGGTAGGCACAGCCCTTTCAGGTGTGAGTGACCACTCCTCCCCTCCCTCCTAGCACAGATGGCTCCTCAGGATATGCACCCAGCTCCCTTTGTGTCACTGTCTAGAGAGAGGTGCAAACAGCCCATCTGTCAAACTGACCCAGTCAGGGAATCCACAAACAGGCAGAGTCACAGAATGGTTTAAGCAAGAAAATGCTCACTAAAAGTGGTATTTTCAAATACACAGTCTTAAAATCAACTTTACTAAAAGATGTATTTTTAAATTGTGAGCTCAGAGACCCAAAATTCCACATGTCTATCCGCTCCCAAAGGGAATCCTCACTTTAATCATATTTAAAGGGAACCCCCATGTTAAACTATGAGAGGGATAGGCCTTGTAACAGTGAAAACCTAATTTAGCAGTATTTCACTGTTAGGACATATAAAACACAATAGTATATGTCCAACCTTAAACATACATATACACTGCACCCTGCCCATGGGCTACCTAGGGCCTACTTTAGGGGTATCTTAACAAGAAAAGGGAAGGTTTAGGCCTGGCAAGTGGGTGCACTTGCCAAGTCGAATTGGCAGTTGAAATCTGCACATACAGACACTGAAGTGGCACGTCTGAGGCATGTTTACAGAGCTACTAATGTGGGTGACACAACCAGTGCTGCAGGCCCACCAGTAGCATTTGATTTACATGCCCTGGGTACCTCTATTGCACTGTACTAGGGACTTACCAGTAAATCAAATATGTCAATCAAGGATGAATCAATTACATACACATTTTGTATAGGAGTACTTGCACTTTAGGCTTGGTTAGCAGTGATAAAGTGCCCAGAGTAAAAAAAAAAAAACAGCAAAAACAGAGTCCAGCACACATCAACAACCTGGGAAACAGAGGCAAAAAGTTTAGGGTGACCACGCCAAGGATGAAAAGTCTAACAGATACAAATGATCAAATGAAGGAAAGAGCCGAGTGCCTCAATTCTTAGAAAAATGTACAAAGTTACAACCTCCAAATACCACCAAAAAGCTCCAATCCCTATTGGGCGTTCTAACTTTTGGCAGAACATATATTCCAGACTATGCATCACACAATATAAAACACACACCCACACCACCCACAAAACCCTACAACCAGAATTTCTGAGAGAAGGTGAGAGAGACAGCACAGCTATTGACAACCCCATCACACAGAGGCACACAACACCATCACCCACACTACATCCACGCACAAAACACCACATACCACTACAGTCACCACACTCATCACCACATACACCACCCCACACATCACACACACCACCCCATGGAACGCCAAAGACACCCCCGCTTCTCCGAGGAGGAGCTCAGGGTCATGGTGGAGGAAATCGTACGAGTAGAGCCACAGCTATTTGGCTCACAAGTACAGCACACATCAATAGCCAGGAAGATGGAGCTATGGCGCAGAATAGTCGACAGGGTCAACACAGTGGGACAGCACCCAAGAAATAGGGAGGACATCAGGAAGAGGTGGAACGATCTATGGGGGAAGGTGCGTTCCACGGTCTCCAGGCAAAACATCGCAGTGCAGCAGACTGGCGGCGGACCCCCACCTCCTCCCCCACAACTAACAACATGGGAGGAGCAAGTCCTTACCATCTTGCATCCTGAGGGCCTCGGAGGAGTCGGTGGAGGATGGGACACTGGTGAGTCAAATCTTAACTATCACATCCCCAACCCTACATGCATGCTATCACACACCCCCACCCTCACACCCTCCCCTATCACCCCAAATCCTCACTAATCTACCCATGACACCAACCACCCATCCCAACACCAAGCCCTGTGTTGGACTTTTGCTTTTGCAGGGTCATCCCCAGACTTTTTTGCCTCCTGCCTCCTATATTTTTCTGACATGTTGCTGTTGGCTTTTCAACTCTGAGCACTTTACCACTGCTAACCAGTGCTAAAGTGCATATGCTCTCCTGTTTAAATTGTATGTAAGTGGTTTATCCATGATTGGCATATTTGATTTACTAGTAAGTCCCTAGTAAGGTGCACTAGAGGTGCCAGGGCCTGTAAATCAAATGCTACTAGTGGGCCTGCAGCACTGGTTGTGCCACCCACATAAGTAGCTCTGTAATCATGTCTCAGACCTGCCACTGCAGTGTCTGTATGTGTATTCTTACACTGTAAATTCGACTTGGCAAGTGTACCCACTTGCCAGGCCTAAACCTTCCCTTTCCTTACATGTAAGGCACCCCTAAGGTAGGCCCTAGGCAGCCCCAAGGGCAGGGTGCAGTGTATGGATAAGGTAGGACATATAGTAATGTGGTTTATATGTCCTGACAGTGAAATACTGCCAATTTCGTTTTCACTGTTGCAAGGTCTGTCTCTCTCATAGGATAATATGGGGGCTACCTTTAAATATGATTAAAGTGTAGATTCCCCTAGAGAGTAGATGGACAGGTGGAGTTTGGGATCCCTGAACTCACAATTTAAAAATACATCTTTTAGTAAAGTTGATTTTGAGATTGTGAGTTTGGAAATGCCACTTTTAGAAAGTGAGCATTTTCTTGCTTAAACCATTCTGTGACTCTGCCTTGTTTGTGGATTCCCTGTCTGGGTCAGTTTGACAGTTGGGTTGTTTTTCACCTCACACCAGACAGTGACACAAAGGGAGCTGGGGTGTGATCTGCATTTCCTGATTAGCCATCTCTGCTAGGAGGGAGGGGTGGAGTGGTCACTCTCATCTGAAAGGACTGTGCCTGCCTCTGACAATGCTGTCTCCAGCCCCCTGGTGTGTGTCTGAGGCCTTGCCTGGGCAAGGCAGGATTTCACAAGAAGGTGTGAGTCCCCTTTGAAGGAAGGTGACTTCAAAGACTAAAATGGGTATAAGAAGGGCATCCAAACTTACAAACTTTAGAAACACTTCTGGAATCAAGGGGAACCTCTGCCTGGAGAAGAGCTGATCGCTGAGGAACAAGTGCTGCCCTGCCTGTGACTGTGCTTTGTGGAGCTTTCCTGCAGTGCTGCTTCTGCCAGAGTAAGAGGGCAAAGACTGGACTTTGTGTGCCTTCCATCTTGAAGAAGAAATCTCCAAGGGCTTGATGTAGAGCTTGCCTCCTGTTGTTGAAGTCTCAGGGATAGCAAAGACTTCTTCCTGCCAGCACCTGGAGTCTCTGGAGAGACCCCTACTCTGCTCTGTGGTGCCCTTCCAGTTCCTGGGACCCTGAAAGGAGAGGCTGGCAGCCTAAGGACAAAAATACACGCACCGAGCACCGTGCGGAGAAAAGATCGACGCGAATCCGATCGCGGCTGAGAAAACGACGCGACGCCGGTTCCGCAGCTGAGAAACGACGCCGCAGGAAACGCGACCGAAAAACCGACGCCCGGAGCAGGAGAAACGACGCGCAGCATCGCTGACGGAGGCTGAGAGATCGCACCCTGCGCCGCGGGACTTTCGGATCGTCGTGTGGCTGGCTTTTTCAACGCGCACCGCCGTGCCGAGTTGTTTTCGACGCACACAGCCGTGCAGGGTTACTTTCGACGCACACCGCCCGTGCGGGGTTATTTTTGACGCAAACCAGGTACATTTACACGCTAGCAGCGCTAGTGTGTTGTTACAACTACCTAAAGACTCTTTTTATTTTAAACCTTTTAAAAATCATAACTTGACTTGTGTATGTTGGATTTTTGTCGTTTTGGTCTTGTTTTGTCTAGATAAATATTTCCTATTTTTCTAAACTGGTGTTGTGTCATTTTGTAGTGTTTTCATTAAGTTACTGTGTGTGTTGGTACAAATACTTTACGCCCAGCACTCGGAGGTTAAGCCTACTGCTCTGCCAAGCTACCAAGGGGGTAAGCAGGGGTTAGCTGAGGGTGATTCTCTTTTATCCTAACTAGAGTGAGGGTCCTTGCTCGAACAGGGGGTAACCTGACTGTCAACCAAAGACCCCATTTCTAACATTGGTGACCAGCGGTCGGGATTTGGACTTGTATTTGTACTTGACATACAGTAAATAAGTGTACACTACTGTTTTGATCTCAGACCACTACGTGACCACATACTACTTGTCTTGTGATTCTGCTTTTTGTTCTCTGATGTCCTCCTGGAAGTATTGATGATATTTTTGGACTTTGTTTTTTGGTTGTGAAGCCTTTGCAGAAATGGAAGTCAATTTCTGGCACCTATCTATGTATAAAAAGTGGCAGCTTAAAGCATTCTGCATGGAAAGGGGACTGGCTGTGAACAAGGAATCCAGAAGGGAGGATCTTGAGTCAGCCCTGTTTCAGGATGAATTGAAACGTTGTCAGGCAACACCACCAAATGAGTCTGAGGAGGATAACTACTCTGAGGAGGAGGACTACTCCAAAGAGGAGGGCAGTGGCCCTGAGGAGGGAACAGAAAGAGATGATAGGCTCCTAGCTCGAATCCGGAGTCTGGAAGAGCTTAAGAGGGCCGAGGAGAAGAGAGCCTTAGTCCTGGCAGAAAGGAGGAGGGACTTAGAGATTAAAAAAATGATTTATGCTTACGAGCTTAAATTGAAAGAGCTGGAAGTCATGAGGGCTGAGTCCAGCTGGAATGGTGGCAGCAACAATTGTATATCCAGTGATGCTGCAGAAGTGCACATGCCCAGAGAGGTGGTGCCCTACTTGAAGGAGGGAGTTAACACACGCCAGGAGGTTCAGGGGTATGAGGTAGCTCCAGTGATGCACAGGGTCTCTGAGGTGGATTGGGGAACTGGCATGGGGAGTCATATTCCTACTGGTGGGAGGGACACTCTACTGACTCTAGTTGAGAGTGACAGGGAGAGGGGTTCCCCTCAGGTAGAAGTCCTGGTTATGGAGTGTGAAAACATCCCAGAAGAGTGTGGGTTGAGTGTCAGGGACAGTCAGGTACTGTCTCACCAGTCTCAGGAGGGTGATGTGGGGTGCTTTTTCAAAGCAGAGTCACTGGATGGTTGGGTGAAGGGTACTTTGGTTAATTCATGTGAGGGGCTGAGTGATGTAATGGCTGGAGAGCATATGTCTAGTCCTTATTTTCCAGAGCTATGCCAACACCAGGTGGAGTGTGAGTTCTCTGACCCCAGGGAGCTTACAATGGAGGCAGACTTCTGGGTGAGTACCAGAGAGTCTGAAGAGGCATTTGGGGGTGCTCCTGAGAGGAGTGGTCTAGGTAGTTCCCAACCAGGTGAGGTAGGGAAGGATTGTAGTGTCCCAGGTAGGTCCCAGTGTAGTGGGATGGGTGAGGGACCCCATGTCCAGTCTCAGAGGAGAGGGAATGGGGATGGGTTGAGGCCCAAGGTGCCCGAGATCCGGTCCCAGGTCCTGGAGGGTTCCCTGCGGGAACACCAGGAGGGGAGCCTAGCCTGTACCATAGGGCCACCTGTTGAGGGAGACCCCACAGTGTCAGGAGAACTTGGGGGGGCGGCTGTAGCCAGCGTCCCACCAGTTCTGGTGTCTGGCAGTACCACTCCTAGTGAGGGGGTGCAGAAGTCCAGACAGAGTGTTGAGAATGGGTTGCGGACCCCAGTGGAGAACCTGGAGGGTCAGGGGTCAGCTCTGAGAGCAGAGCCCCCCATGAATGACCTTGGTGAGACCATTTCTGGGTTGGGGGGAATCCAGACTCTGTCAGATGGGCAGAGGTCAGGAGACCTGCGCCAGCCAGACTCTTGTGTGGCCCTTCGGGACAGTGTGTCCCTTGAGGGGGGTAAGTGTGCCCCCCTGGAAGTCCTGGTGTGCCAGGCAATGGTTCAACCGCAGGGTGGTAACTCTGGGTTGAATGATCAGGTTCAGGGGGTAAACTCTGACCTGATGGGGGGTAAGTGTGCTCCCAAGGAAGTCCTGGTGTGCCAGGCAGTGGTTCAACCGCAGGGTGGTGACTCTGGGTTGAATAATCAGGTTCAGGGGGTAAACTCTGACCTGATGGAGGGTAAGTGTGCTCCCCAGGAAGTCCTGGTGTGCCAGGCAGTGGTTCAACCGCAGGGTGGTGACCCTGGGTTGGATGACCAGGTTCAGAGGGTAAACTCTGACCTGGTAGGGGGTAGGTATGCCCCCCAAGAAGTCCTGGTTTGCCAGGCAGTGATCCAGTCTGTGGGTACAGGCCCTGGATTGGGAAGCCAGGTTAAGGGTGTCCCCCCTGACCTGGAGGAAGGGGCTACTGCTAACAGTGCCCCTACCATGTTGTCTTCTGGGGGGGCCGCTCCTAGTTGGGTGGTTCAGGACCCCAGAAGAGAGGGCAGGGGGAGGGAAGCCTCACCCCTGGCCCTGGTCCAACCTGAAGGTACAGACCCCAGGTTGGAGGATCAGTTGCAGGTTAACATCCCTGCACTGATGGAAGAATTGTGCAGGACTGCTTATACAAGCACCCTGACAGTTTTTGACTCTGGGGGTGCCGCTTCTGCAGGGAGGGTACAGAGCCCCAGAGGGGAGGACCAGGGTCAGGTTGTCATCCCTGACCTGGTGGAAGAGAGAGTGGTCAAAGGGTGCCAGGCACCTGGGGCTACCACCCCCCACTCTCCACAGTCACAGTGGTTAGAGAGGCCTGAGGTCGGGCTCTCATCCCTGACAGTTGTCTGGGGCCACTGTGGCTTGCTGTCCTGGTGGACAGAGTTGCCCCTGGGGGGGGAAGGACGAAAGTCACACCCCAGGGGTGGAGTGGGCAACACCATTGTGTTGGCCCTGGTGGTACTATCTGCCCATTGCAATACATCTGTGAGCAAAGTAAAGTTAGGTGTTGCACAGATGGTGTCTGTAGATGTGGAGAAGGGTTCCCCATGGGTTAGCTTAGTGGGCCCTGAGAGTATGGACAGAGGGATCCAACTGGAGTCAGGAAGGCGTAGAACTGGAACATGCCCCTGCTGTTGTGGGCCTGGGTCCCTGTTCTATCGCCCCAATCAGGGAAGTACATCAAGGTATTGATTGTTCTCCCCTGGCTTTAGGCTGGTAGGGGGTCGTGTTGGACTTTTGCTTTTGCAGGGTCATCCCCAGACTTTTTTGCCTCCTGCCTCCTATATTTTTCTGACATGTTGCTGTTGGCTTTTCAACTCTGAGCACTTTACCACTGCTAACCAGTGCTAAAGTGCATATGCTCTCCTGTTTAAATTGTATGTAAGTGGTTTATCCATGATTGGCATATTTGATTTACTAGTAAGTCCCTAGTAAGGTGCACTAGAGGTGCCAGGGCCTGTAAATCAAATGCTACTAGTGGGCCTGCAGCACTGGTTGTGCCACCCACATAAGTAGCTCTGTAATCATGTCTCAGACCTGCCACTGCAGTGTCTGTATGTGTATTCTTACACTGTAAATTCGACTTGGCAAGTGTACCCACTTGCCAGGCCTAAACCTTCCCTTTCCTTACATGTAAGGCACCCCTAAGGTAGGCCCTAGGCAGCCCCAAGGGCAGGGTGCAGTGTATGGATAAGGTAGGACATATAGTAATGTGGTTTATATGTCCTGACAGTGAAATACTGCCAATTTCGTTTTCACTGTTGCAAGGTCTGTCTCTCTCATAGGATAATATGGGGGCTACCTTTAAATATGATTAAAGTGTAGATTCCCCTAGAGAGTAGATGGACAGGTGGAGTTTGGGATCCCTGAACTCACAATTTAAAAATACATCTTTTAGTAAAGTTGATTTTGAGATTGTGAGTTTGGAAATGCCACTTTTAGAAAGTGAGCATTTTCTTGCTTAAACCATTCTGTGACTCTGCCTTGTTTGTGGATTCCCTGTCTGGGTCAGTTTGACAGTTGGGTTGTTTTTCACCTCACACCAGACAGTGACACAAAGGGAGCTGGGGTGTGATCTGCATTTCCTGATTAGCCATCTCTGCTAGGAGGGAGGGGTGGAGTGGTCACTCTCATCTGAAAGGACTGTGCCTGCCTCTGACAATGCTGTCTCCAGCCCCCTGGTGTGTGTCTGAGGCCTTGCCTGGGCAAGGCAGGATTTCACAAGAAGGTGTGAGTCCCCTTTGAAGGAAGGTGACTTCAAAGACTAAAATGGGTATAAGAAGGGCATCCAAACTTACAAACTTTAGAAACACTTCTGGAATCAAGGGGAACCTCTGCCTGGAGAAGAGCTGATCGCTGAGGAACAAGTGCTGCCCTGCCTGTGACTGTGCTTTGTGGAGCTTTCCTGCAGTGCTGCTTCTGCCAGAGTAAGAGGGCAAAGACTGGACTTTGTGTGCCTTCCATCTTGAAGAAGAAATCTCCAAGGGCTTGATGTAGAGCTTGCCTCCTGTTGTTGAAGTCTCAGGGATAGCAAAGACTTCTTCCTGCCAGCACCTGGAGTCTCTGGAGAGACCCCTACTCTGCTCTGTGGTGCCCTTCCAGTTCCTGGGACCCTGAAAGGAGAGGCTGGCAGCCTAAGGACAAAAATACACGCACCGAGCACCGTGCGGAGAAAAGATCGACGCGAATCCGATCGCGGCTGAGAAAACGACGCGACGCCGGTTCCGCAGCTGAGAAACGACGCCGCAGGAAACGCGACCGAAAAACCGACGCCCGGAGCAGGAGAAACGACGCGCAGCATCGCTGACGGAGGCTGAGAGATCGCACCCTGCGCCGCGGGACTTTCGGATCGTCGTGTGGCTGGCTTTTTCAACGCGCACCGCCGTGCCGAGTTGTTTTCGACGCACACAGCCGTGCAGGGTTACTTTCGACGCACACCGCCCGTGCGGGGTTATTTTTGACGCAAACCAGGTACATTTACACGCTAGCAGCGCTAGTGTGTTGTTACAACTACCTAAAGACTCTTTTTATTTTAAACCTTTTAAAAATCATAACTTGACTTGTGTATGTTGGATTTTTGTCGTTTTGGTCTTGTTTTGTCTAGATAAATATTTCCTATTTTTCTAAACTGGTGTTGTGTCATTTTGTAGTGTTTTCATTAAGTTACTGTGTGTGTTGGTACAAATACTTTACGCCCAGCACTCGGAGGTTAAGCCTACTGCTCTGCCAAGCTACCAAGGGGGTAAGCAGGGGTTAGCTGAGGGTGATTCTCTTTTATCCTAACTAGAGTGAGGGTCCTTGCTCGAACAGGGGGTAACCTGACTGTCAACCAAAGACCCCATTTCTAACACCCTGCATGACAAAACTAAGCATGGGTACCCCTCACTAAAGCATGCCCACTGCACATACCCAGAACACCCCCCCAACCATCACCACACAAGCCCCCACACAGGAATGCCTGCACTGGGGTACACAAACACCCACCCATTGAACACCATTACACACACACATGCAATAATCATGTTCTTATACCCCTGCAGGAACCCGAAGGAACTTCACCACACCAGAGGGTCCAGACAACACCACTCCACCCCCAGAAGAGGCCCACAGTGACGACAGCAGCTCTGCCCTACTGGATCCTGATGACCAGCCCGGACCATCGTGGGCCTCAGAACAGTCGCTTCCCCTTGCCCAGCCACAGCCCAACACCGAGCTGCCACCCTCTGGTAACACCAGCACAGCACCCACCCAGCGGGCCCAAACCTCCCTACCCAGGACAGGTTAATCAGCGGTGTGTCCAACACTACAGGGCACCCAGGCTAACCCACCACCCCAACAACAACACGGACCTGGGGGCAGTGGTACTGGGCACACAGTCCAGGGGACAGAGGCACACAAACACAGGGGAACTGGGAGGGCTGCTGTGCGACAGAGGGAGGACAGGCCAAGGGAACCAACTCTCCACGAGGCCCTCTCCTCCATCAGCATACCACCACTCCCAGGAGACGATGGCCACGGTCCTGGACAAGTTGCAGGAGACCCTGCGTCTGCAGGACGAACTGTATTTGGGGTTGGTTCAGGGAGGAGCTCAGGACCATCAGCTCCGCCCTGGGCACCATCGTAGGGGTGCTGATGGACATTCAAAAGACCTGGAAGGACACTGTGGCACTCTAAGGGGCCCCTGACACTAGCCAGGGCTACAAACTGCCCACCACCTCCGCCGGCGCTAGTGGATAGGATGCCCGCCACAGGACCAACACACCAGCACCCCATCCCCTGCAGACGGACAACCACCACGCAAGCGGGCCCTGAGATCCAGGAACAGGACAGAGCAAGATGGCAAGACCACCGCCAGGAAATAGGACCACCCTGATTGTCCCCCACTGTCCCACTTTGTCACCCTGTCCAGATTGGAACTGCCCCAGCTCCACTTCCAATGCCCAGATGGGAAGTGCACCTGTGAGACTAATAGACTGGACTCTGCCATGGACATTCTTCCACCATCACCCATCCCCATTTTACAACCTTGCTTGATTTTTTTAGCACTTAAATAAACACCCTTGAAAGCCAAAAAAATCTGGAGTCAGTCTATGATTTGGAACTTTGTATTATCAATTACAGTGTCATAATGGGTTACCCATTGTAAGGCTAACATACCAATGTCACACATCACAAGCCCTTCAAGCAGTTGACACGTAGGTAACCACACCTGTGAAACTGAAATGGAAGGGTACAACTCAATTAACAAATAGTGAGTGAAATGTAGGTACAGGATAGAGGTAGACGTGTGAAAGTTAATGTAATGTTAAACCAGAAAATGTTCTCACCTGTGTCTCACTGGAAATATTGCTGTAT
The DNA here is from genome assembly GCF_031143425.1 of Pleurodeles waltl. NCBI lineage: Eukaryota > Metazoa > Chordata > Amphibia > Caudata > Salamandridae > Pleurodeles > Pleurodeles waltl. The sequence goes on from NC_090445.1 coordinate 384,731,805, forward strand.
GACTGACTCCCTGTTGTCGTTTTCTTCATCCTCAGCTTCATCCTCATCACTGTCCACTCACTCCACAGGCTCCACAGCTGCCACAACACCGTCATCTGGATCATCCTCCTGCAGAAAAGGCACCTGGCGTCGCAATGCTAAATTAGGGAGCATGGAGCAGGCAATGATGATGTCGCACACCTTCTTCGGTGAGTAGAATAGGGATCCACCTGTCATATGGAGGCACCTGAACCTGGCCTTAAGAAGGCCGAAGGTGCGTTCGATAACCCTCCTAGTCCGCCCATGGGCATCATTGTACCGTTCCTCTGCCCTGGTCCTGGGATTCATCACTGGGGTCAATAGCCAGGAAAGGTTGGGGTAACCAGAGTCCCCCAATAGCCATACATGGTGCCTCTGGAGTTGACCCATCATATCAGGGATGCTGCTATTCCGCAGGATGTAGGCGTCATGCACTGAGCCAGGGAACATTGCATTTACCTGCAAGATGTACTGGTCTGCCAAACAGACCATCTGGACATTCATCGAATGATAATTCTTCCTGTTCCTGTACACCTGTTCACTCCTGCGGGGGGGACCAGAGCTACATGGGTCCCATCAATAGCACCTATGACGTTCGGGATATGTCCAAGGGCATAGAAGTCACCTTTCACTGTAGGCAAATCCTCCACCTCAGGGAAAATGATGTATCTCCTTACGTGTTTCAGCAGGGCAGACAACACTCTGGACATCACATTGGAAAACATAGGCTCGGACATCCCTGATGCCATGGCCACTGTTGTCTGAAAAGAGCCACTTGCAAGGAAATGGAGCACTGACAGGACCTGCACGTCAGGGGGGATTCCAGTCGGATGGCGGATCGGTGACATCAGGTCTGGCTCCAACTGGGTACATAGTTTCTGGATTGTGACACGGTCAAACTGGTAGGTGACGATGATATGTCGCTCTTCCATTGTCAACAGGTCCACCAGCGGTCGGTACACCGAAGGATTCTGCCATCTTCTCATATGTCCCAGCTGACGGTGCCTAAGAAGGACAACAGCGAAGAACCAGTCATTATTCCTCCAGGTATGTACCCACAGTTACGCACAAGACTACACCAGACAAAACCCCTTCCTGTATGTGTGTTGAGTATAGGCCTAGCTATGCGTGACTCAGTAGTAAATGAAGCCATGTGGGTCCCTGAAATGGCGGCTGCCTGACCTCTAAACTGGGACAATGGGATTGTGGGGTAACTGCGCTGGCGTTGCACACCGTCACGGTAGGCGGTCGTAGACCGCGGCGCAATGCTGCATTGGTTAACATTGGACCCTATGGATCCCAGGAGCCAATGAACAGGTGCGCCGGCGGTGATGATGAGCACCGCCGCGGACGTCACCGCCGCGGACGTCACTGCCATTTTCTATCTGTTCAATCACTAGATACCTGCCCTTCGACAGGAGAGGACCTACACTGCTAGTGCTGCTGTGACCTCGGTCTGGAAGCAACGATGGCTGCTGCGTCTGGGGAAAGGGCCCCTGCCTTCACTGCACAGGAGTTGGAGAAACTTGTGGATGGGGTCCTCCCCCAGTACACGCTACTCTACGGTCCTCCAGACCAACAGGTTAGTACACAGGGAGCACGTTGTATGGGCTAGGCCTGGGTGGAGAGGGCTGGGTGGAAGAGGGAAGGGGGCAGAGTACATAGATCAGTTATGCATGGGAATGAATGGGCCACATGGCCAGAGTAGGGAGGGGGCCACTCACATTGACGGTGCAGTTGGTAATGACTGTTCCTCTTTTCTTGTGCATGTCATGTAGGTCAGCGCCCACCAGAAGAGGGACATTTGGCGTGCCATCGCCAAGAAGGTCGGGACCCTGGGGGCCCACCAGAGACGGGGCACCCACTGCCGTAAGAGATGGGAGGACATTCACCGCTGCAGCAAGAAGACGGCAGAGGCTCAGCTGGGGATGGCCTACCAATGTGGGAGGGTTGCCCGTCGCACCATGACCCCCCTGATGTTCCGGATCCTGGCGGTGGCCTACCCAGAGTTGGATGGGCGCTTGAGGACATCACAGCAGACACAAGGGGGTGAGTACAACCTCATTCTGTGGACTTTGCGTGCAGTGGAGGGGTCTGGGTGGGGGAGGTGGACTGTGTGTGTCCCTAGGCCAGGGCGAGTTAGGTAGGCAAGGCCCCTCCGTAATGTAGGCCATGTGGCACTAACCCCACCTCAGCAGAGTGCCAAGTTGAGGTATAGTTGCCCCTGTGGCATCCATGTGCGCATATTTCCACCATTGCCATGTAGGCCATTTCCAGAAATTGCATGTGCAGAGGTCAGGAGCATGACGTAATGCTGGGGGCTGCTGCGTCTGTCTTGTCCGCCAATGGTAGCGGCATTCCATGCACTAAAACTCTCTTTCTTCTGTCTCCCCCCATTTTCCTGCTCTCCCTGTCCTTTTGTACATCAGCATCATCAGGCGGAGGTACAGTGGCACTGGAGCACGAGGGAGCTGCATCCCACATGGCCATGGAGGGCCGCACCACAGACCCTGAATGCACCAGTGGGACAGAGGGCGAGGAGAGCTTCACGTCGGCCACCGGATCACCAACCAGCGACACAGACTCGTCGGCCGATGGGAGCTCCCCTGTGGTGGCGGCACCACCTGTGCGCCCCACTTCTACAGGTACAGCTGCCACCCCCCAACCAGCACCACCCTCCCAGCAGCCCCTCATCGTTCGCCCCGTGCCCGCTCACCCAGGAAGGTGGGCATCACCTTCGCCCCAGGCACCGCAGGCCCTGCCCCAGTCACCCCTGCTGCCCTCAGTGAGGAGGCCATTGACCTCCTCAGGTCACTCACTGTTGGGCAGTCTACCATTGTGAATGCCATCCAGGGTGTAGAAAGGGAGTTGCAACACTGTAATGCATTCCTGGAGGGCATTCATTCTGGTCAGGCTGTCCTTCAGCGAACCCTGCAATCTCTGGCCTCAGCGCTGATGGCAGCCATTGTCCCTGTGTCTAGCCTCCCTCCTCCAACTTCCTCCACCCAGACCCAATCTCCTGTACCCCAGCCCATCCCAAGCACACCTACAGACCAGGAAGCACACAAGTCAACACACACAAGAAGCTTAAGCAAACATAGGCACCACACACACCACAGGCACTCACGCAAGCCTCACCCACATACAGACACAGCAACATCCACTGTCTCCACTGTGTCCCCCTCCTACTCTTCTCCCTCCTCCCTCCCAGTCTTGTCTACACACACACCTGCATGCACCACATCTACAGGCACTAGGACTCGCACCAGGACACCCAGCACCACAAGCCGCTCACCTGCACTCAGAACCTCCACTGCCATTTACACGTTCCCTGTGTCCTCTCCCAGTGTGTCTGTGACGCCCCCTCCCAAAGTACACAAACGCCGGCAATCACTCACCCAACATCCATCCACCTCACAACAGCCTCCAGTACCTGCACCCAAAACACCTAAAGTGACACCTCCTACAACCACATCCTTTTCCTCCACTCCCAGACCCCCTCCAGCTACCCATCCCAGTGTTCGTCAGAAACTGTCCCTCTGTCAAATTGACCTTTTTTCCCCCACCCCCCTCTCCAATTCATCAGTCCCATCGTAGCACCTCAGCCAAAAAGCCTCCAGTACAAGTGGTGCGTGTTCCAGGTTTTTGGAGTGCACCGACCACCAGGGCAGGCAGTAGGACCCGGAGCCAAGGCACTGGCAGCCCACCCCCTGTAAAGGCTCTGAAAATGGAGAGTGGACGACGGGACCGTGTTAAGACCCTTGGTGGGACAACAAGTGACATGGGATCGAAGGGGATTGGTGAGTCAGCTGTAACTCCAACAAAGGTGGGGAAGGTCCAGAGGAAGTCTGCCCAGCCTGTTGTGAGTGTCACGGCGGAGAAGTCCGCCATCATTTCCGGCGGTCCAGACACAACCGCCAGCACCGTCGTCACTGGTCCAGAGACCACCGCCAGAGTTACAGCCCAGGAGGGACCAAGTATCGCCACTGGTCCAGAGACCACCGCCAGAGTCACAGCCCAGGAGGGCACAAGTATCGTTACTGGTTCAGAAACCACTGCCGGAGTCACAGCCCAGGAGGGCACAAGTATTGTTACTGGTTCAGAAACCACCGCCGGAGTCACAGCCCAGGAGGGCACGAGTATCGTCACTGGTCCAGAGACCACCGCCGGAGTCACAGCCCAGGAGGGGCCAGGATGCCACAGCCCCGCTGGGCAATGATGGAACGTCATGCCACATACCAATGCCCAGTGTAGAGATCATCATGCCACACACCAATGCCCAGTGTAGAGATCGTCATGCCACACACCAATGTCCAGTGTGGAGATCGTCATGCCACACACCAATGCCCAGTATAGAGATCGTCATGCCACACACCAATGTCTGTATCAGAACCGCCATGGCAAAGCACCGCTGAACAGGGCAAAGACCGCCATGTCAAAGCACCGCTGAACAGGGCAAAGACCGCCATGTCAAAGCACCGCTGAACAGGGCAAAGACCGCCATGGCAAAGCACCGCTGAACTGTCCTGAACGCCATGGCAAAGCACCGCTGAACAGGGCAAATACCGCCATGTCAAAGCACCGCTGAACAGGGCAAAGACCGCCATGGCAAAGCACTGCTGAGCTGTCCTGAACCGCCATGGCAAAGCACCGCTGAACAGGGCAAAGACCGCCATGGCAAAGCACCGCTGAACTGTCCTGAACCGCCATGGCAAAACACAGCTGAACAGGGCATGCACCGTGTAGGAATGAATGGACCGCCACATCAGGCATCCTTATCCCATGTGCAGCTGGGACAGTGACAGGACAGGTACTTTCAAGTGGAGACTCATCCAGTCTGGGCACCAGTCCCCCTCTAGAACCAGTGATACCTGCATCTACCTGAGAGACTGTGGCTTTGCACTCCCCAGGATGGCACAGTGGGCAAACCACCCACTGTAGAGACTTGTGAGACTGTGGCTTTGCACTCCCCAGGATGGCACAGTGGGCAAACCACCCACTGTAGAGACTTGAGAGACTGTGGCTTTGCACTCCCCAGGATGGTAGAGTGGGAAACCCACCCACTGTAGAGACTTGAGAGACTGTGGCCTTGCATTCCCCAGGATGGCACAGTGGGCAAACCACCCACTGTAGAGATTTGAGAGACTGTGGCTTTGCACTCCCCAGGATGGCAGAGTGGGCAACCCACCCACTGTAGAGACTTGAGAGACTGTGGCTTTGCACTCCCCAGGATACTTCAATGGGCATGGAGCCCCGTCGTGGATCTGGCTTCACATTCATCTGGCTGAGGTGCCCCCCCTTCCCTTCCCCCTGAGGTGTCTGTTTTATTTCTATCTGATGCCCCGGCAGTGTTCTCTCCGATTTTGGTCAGGTATCTATTGTGGGCCTCGCCCATGCGTTTTTGGACTGTTGGTGCACGGACATTGTTGTGTACATATCTGCACTACTTCTCGGATTGTATGTGTAAATAAGAGTGATTTTGAGATATATCTCTGTATATTTTTTTATGACATGTATATTGGCACATTACAATGTTTGCCCGAATTTCGCATTGTCTTTTCATTCTTCCGGGGGGATTGTGGGTTGTTACTGTTATTTTTGTGACTGCATTGGTGTGTATGTTGTGATATGCGAGGGTGGGGGTGTTTGGTGGGTGTCCCCTAACTTTTGCCTCTCCCTCCCCCGTGTCGTAGGTGCAGTACTCACCGGCATCTTTTGTGCCTACGTAGCTGTTAGTCGTAAAGGAGCAGAAAAACAAGCACAGGGAGTATTTGGAGTTCGGGGTCCATGGTGTCCTCGTTCCCATAGCAAAAGCTGTTTCCGCCGTGTTTTTATCCGCGGTGCATCCGCCCTTGGAAAAGGTGGCGGATTGGCGGGTTGTAAGAGTGTGGGCGGTACATTGTCTCCCGCCTGTCTGTTGGCGGTAACCGGCGCGCTGCTTGTCTGTACCGCCGTGGCGGTCGGAGTGCTAAAGAGGCTGTCTTTGTTGGCGGTTTCCGCCACAGTCATAATTCCCTTTTTTTTTTTGCCACCCTGTTTGCGGTCTTACCGCCGCTTTAACACCGTCCGCCAGGGTTGTAATGACCACCTCTGTCCTTTGTTGTGACATCTGCCAACAAATTAAAGGTTCCACCGTCAAACGCCAACCGCAGACACCCCTCCTAATTTCCAACAAACCATTACAATGTGTGTACTTAGACCATTGTGGTCCCCTAACACCGGACAGTGCATATAAATACATCTTCGTTGCTGTTGACTCTTTGTACGAGGCTGGCCTGGCTTATAGTGGGTACCTGATGGTACTTACACCTTGTGCCAGTTCCAGTTATCCCCTATTAGTAGGTTAGTAGTGTTCTAAAAACATAGGCTGATAGAGGTAGCTATAGCAGAGCAGCTTAGGCTGAACTAGGAGACATGCAAATCTCCTACTATACCACTTGTATCAGATAGCACTATATCATAAGAAAACACAATACTCAAAGTTACTAAAAATAAAGGTACTTTATTTTAGTGACAATATGCCAAAAGTATCTCAGAGGATATACTCCCTTAGGAGGCAAGTAATATACACAAAATATACACACAAACCAAAATCAGGTAAGTAAACAGTTTGAAAAGTAGTGCAAACACTGTAAAACACAATAGAATACAATAGGAGACAATAGGCCTAGGGGCAACACAAACCATATACTCCAAAATTGGAATGCGAATCACGAATGGAACCCAGACCTATTGTAGGTTGTAGAGGGTCGCTGGGATTGTAAGGAAAAAGTAAGGGTGTCCCAGATACCCCACCCTACTACCCCAGAAAGACACAATAGTCGTGATAGGGGATTCTGCAAGAACCACAAGCACCAGCAAAACACTGAAGACTGATTCCTGGACCTGAGGACCTGTAAAGGAAGGGGACCAAGTCCAAGAGTCAGGAAAGTGTCCAAGGGGGCAGGACCCCAGAAAACCCTGGATAAAGGTGCAAGAGGGCTGCCTCTGAATGGAAGAAGCCAATGATTCTGCAACAACAAAAAGGGCTAGGAACTTCTCCTTTGGATGGACGATGTCTCACTGCGTGCTGGAGGTTGCTGAAGTGTTAACAGGCAGAAATGCCACAAACAAGCCTTGCTATCTGCAAGAGTTGCAGTTGAGGAGTTTGGGTGCTACTGAGGACCAGGAAGGACCAGGATGTTGCCCCTTGAAGGAGGAGACAGAGGGGGCACTCAGCAACTCTGAGAGCCCTCACAGAAGCAGGCAGCACCCGCAGAAGTACCGGAACAGGCACTTAGAATATCTGAGGACAGCGGTTGACTCAGAGTCACAAAGGAGGGACCTGCGACGTCGGGAGTCCAACCCAGCGGGTTGAGCACTGCAGGACGGAGTGCTGGGGACCCATGCTAGGATGTGCACAAAGGAATCCTTAGAGAAGTGCACAGAAGCCGGAGCAGCTGCAAATCACGCAGTACACAGGTTTTCTGTCTGGCATGGGGAGTCAAGGACTTACCTCCACCAAACTTGGACTGAAGGACCACTGGACTGTTGGGGTCACTTGGATCTAGCTCCTGGGATGAGAGGGGACCCAGAGGACTTGTGATGCAGAAGTTTGGTGCCTGTGTTAGCAGGGGGAAGACTCCGTCAACCCACGGAGATTTCTTCGGGCTTTCCAGTGCAGGGTGAAGGCAGACAGCCCTCAGAGCATGCACCACCAGGAAGCAGTCGAGAAAGCCAGCAGGATTAGGCGCTACAATGTTGCTGGTAGTCTTCTTGCTACTTTGTTGCGGTTTTGCAGGTGTCCTGGAGCAGTCAGTGGTCGATCTTTGGCAGAAGTTGAAGAGGGAGATGCAGAGGAACTATGGTGAGCTCTTGCATTCGTTATCTGGTGAGAAACCCACAGGAGAGACCCTAAATAGCCCTCAGAGGAAACCTGGCCTCCTAACCAGGTAGGTACCTATCAGGAGGGGTCTCTGACATCACCTGCTTCACTGGCCACTCAGAGGCCTCCATTGTGCCATCACACCTCTGCTTTCAAGATGGCAGAGGTCTGGGACACACTGGATGAGCTCTGGGCACTACCCCTGGGGTGGTGATGGTCAGGGGAGTGGTCACTCCCCTTTCCTTTGTCCAGTTTCACGCCAGTGCAAGGGCTGGGGGATCCCTGAACCGATGTAGACTGGCTTATGCAAGGAGGGTACCATCTGTGCCCTTCATAGCATTTACAGAGTCTGGGGGAGGCTGCTCCTCCCCAGCCCTTAACACCTATTTCCAAAGGGAGCGGGTGTAACACCCTCTCTCAGAGGAAATTCTTTGTTCTGCCTTCCTGGGACTGGGCTGCCCAGACCCCAGGAGGGCAGAAGCCTGTCTGTGGGTTGGCAGCAGCGGTAGCTGCAGTGAAAACTCCAGAGAGCTAGTTGGGCAGTACTCGGGGTCCATGCTGGAGCCCCGGGGATGCATGGTATTGGCGCCCTAATACCAAATTCGGCATGGGGGGAAGATCTTAGACATGTTACATGGCCATTTTCAAAGTTACCATTGTGAAGCTACATATAGGGATATGTAGTGCACACATGTAATGGTGTCCCCGCACTCACAAAGTCTGGGGAAATTGCCCTGAACAATGTGGGGGCACCTTGGCTAGTGCCAGGGCTCCCTCACACTTAGTAACTTTGCACCTAACCTTCACTAAGTGAGGGTTGGACATATAGGTGACTTATAAGTTACTTAAGTGCAGTATAAAATGGCAGTGAAATAACGTGGACGTTATTTCACTCAGGCTGCAGTGGCAGGACTGTGTAAGAATTGTCTGAGCTCCCTATGGGTGGCAAAAGAAATGCTGCAGCCCATAGGGATCTCCTAGAACCCCAATACCCTGGGTACTTAGGTACCATATACTAGGGAATTATAAGGGTGTTCCAGTGTGCCAATCAGAATTGGTAAAAATGGTCACTAGCCTGCAGTGACAATTTTAAAGACAGAGAGAGCATAAGCATTGAGTTTCTGGTTAGCAGAGCCTCAGTGACACAGTTAGGCACCACACAGGGAGCACATTCAGGCCACAAACTATGAGCACTGGAGTCCTGGCTAGCAGGGTCCCAGTGAGACATATAAAACACACTGACAAATAGGGTTTTCACTATAAGCACTGGGGTCCTGGCTAGCAGGATCCCAGTGAGACAGTAAAAACACCCTGCACATACTCACAAACAGGCCAAAAGTGGGGGTAACAAGCCTAGAAAGAGGCTACCTTCCTACAGGGCCACTTTTAACAACTGACAAGCTAGTGGGGTGGGTTTCTCTTGGACATTCCCTAACCATTGGGATTCAAGTTCCCAGAGGCAAGCCATCCCTGTTTTTTAGTATATCCTGTTTTGCTTACGATCCCACATTCCCCTATCATAGTGAAAACCAACATGGACCTTTCTGCCCCTGGATGAGTCTAGTGACTTGCCCAGGTGTGTATCAAGGGAAATGAGCGGTCCCCTTACTCCTCTAATACACCAAACTATTCCTTTGACCTGTTCCCCTCTTGCTTAATTGGAAGTGGGATCACTACAGTGTGCCTTAGAATCAAAAGGTCCCTCTTCCCCAGGTCACATTTTACACTTAACAATGAATGGGCAGGTTTCACCATGACCTCCTTTAAATTAATGATATTCTTGAATCTCTACCTAACCACCTTTCCTCAGAGAGGACACACAACATACTGCATTCACATGTTTTTCTGCCAAAAGGCCCAATCTATTGTCTCTATTCTCTTAGCAGCTTTCCCAACTCATTAAAATGAAAGCACTGACAAGAGGGACTATTGCAGGCAGGCTATTACTGATTAGCCATGAAAAGTATAACTTTATACATTTTATTCTTCCTGTAGATTTACCAAAAGTCCAACCTTACCATTGAACTGGAGTTTTACTAAACATTAAAAAGAGTGGTTGAATTGACTATGTAGCTTACTTTAAACTAAAGCCTCAAAAATGTGATTTTAATTGGAGTCTAGGTTTTCTTCTGGGAACAGCTACAGCCTATTACAGTAAACATAACTTTTGGGGACTAGTCACTGTAGGGGGATGGCAACCCCACATTTTTACATCTTTCATTTTCAAATGTGAAACATGCTAGTTTGTGTGTTAAAATGCTTAATAATGGGTGACTCATGTAATATTTAAAAATATGGATCTTTTCTGTCAACAAGGGTTATTTTAAAGGTCTTCCCACAAATGTAAATACTGTATTATTCAGGCTGCACATTTGGGCTTGAAGCCTTAGTGGAGGACATGATTTATGCAACATAAATAAGGCTGACCATGACAAAAAGAGGCATTTTCTCACATGTTATCATAGGGGGTGGCGGAATGTGGAACAAATTTCTGCCAACCACCAGGTGGATTCCTAAGGTGAGGTTTTTCTGCTGAAAATTATGACTTTTGTCCTGCCAATGTCCAGATTGAGACAGTTGGTTTTCATCCAGTCACCGACTTCAGTCATGTAGGCTGCAAACTTGGGTGGTCATTCTGACCCTGGCGGTCTTTGACCGCCAGGGCGGAGGACCGCGGGAGCACCGCCGACAGGCCGGCGGTGCTCCAATGGGGATTCCGACCGCGGCGGTAATGCCGCGGTCGGACAGGCACCACTGGCGGGGTCCCGCCAGTGTACCGCGGCCCCATTGAATCCTCCGCGGCGGCGCAGCTTGCTGCACCGCCGCGGGGATTCCGACCCCCCCTACCGCCATCCAGATCCCGGCGGTCGGACCGCCGAGATCCGGATGGCGGTAGGGGGGGTCGCGGGGCCCCTGGGGGCCCCTGCAGTGCCCATGCCACTGGCATGGGCATTGCAGGGGCCCCCGTAAGAGGGCCCCTACATGTATTTCACTGTCTGCTGCGCAGACAGTGAAATACGCGACGGGTGCAACTGCACCCGTCGCACAGCTTCCACTCCGCCGGCTCGATTCCGAGCCGGCTTCATCGTGGAAGCCTCTTTCCCGCTGGGCTGGCTGGCGGTCTGAAGACGACCGCCCGCCAGCCCAGCGGGAAAGTCAGAATTACCGCCGCGGTCTTTCGACCGCGGAACGGTAACCTGACGGCGGGACTTTGGCGGGCGGCCTCCGCCGCCCGCCAAGGTCAGAATGAGGGCCTTGGTGTTTGGTGTTTTATCTGAGCTAGAGTATCAAGTGTGTGCCATCTGCAAATGACAGGATGTAGATTCTTTAGTTGTGAATAATGATCGAGGGTGGGATTATGTAGATGTTGAAGAGTTTGGGGCTGAGTAATGAATCTTGCAGTACTCCACAGATTAGATTGAAGTGACTGAGCAGTACGTGACCATGCTGACTGACTAGGTTCAATCATGAAGGGGTATATTAACCTGAGTGGGGCTCTATTGATTTTGGTTTTATGGAGATGTCCATAGATGATGGAGTGGTATGCTATCTTGAAAGCTGCAGAGATGTCCAGAAGGAGAAGGGCCACAACTGCTCCTCTCTTTTTATTACGCAGATGTCATCTGGTTCGGTGATGAGGGCTGTTTCAGTGCATGGTTAGGACTAAAAGCAGATTGAGTGGCATCAATTGGTGGTGTTCATTCAGTTGAGTTGTTAGGTGTCTAGTGATCAGCTTCTCCAGGACTTTGGCTTCGTCGGACAATAGGGGAATCAGATTGTAATTGGCTAGCATTGTCAGGTCAGTAGGAAACTTCTTGTGAGAGGAGAATACTGGGGAATGTTTTCAGACATCTAAGTAGGTGGCTGTTGTGATGGAGCTCTTCAGAATTGGATTGACTGTTGAGCTAATGGGTTATCATCCTTCAATGAATACCTGGTGGAACAAGGGTCTGAGAAGACTCTGGAAAATATGGAGGAAGTGGTTTCATGTCCTGGTGGCTGATCAGGTTGTTAGAGTATTTTCTTTGGAAAAGATGGGGAGATGTTTTGGGAGATCGGAGGGGTCCGTTTGGGGGTTGAAATTACATATATGCTGGTTATCGTGTGACAAAATAACTTGGACAATTTGGTGTAGAGGTCTTCTCAGGGTGTGATGCTGGAAGAGATGACTGGTGAGGAGGTGATATTTTTCATAATTGTAATGATCTCTTTATTGGTGTATGTGTATGTGAGAAATTGAGTTGCTGGTTGGCTGGGGTGTGAGCCCTGATCAAGCAACAGCCACAATCCCTTGCAGGGTGAACCACAAAAAGTCACTAATTTTACCTGTGGTTAGCCCTGGGCAGCTTGGCACAAAATTAAGTCTGACTAACCTTAGAGGCAATATGTAAATTATGTATGTAGCACAGAAACAGCAATGAAGTGAAAACACAACACACAATAAATCCAAACACATTTTGAAAACTGGAGAACATTTTAATAAATTATTTGACACCGAGATGACAAACATCCAATCAGTAGAACCAGAGTTATGATTTTTTAACATTTTAAGAACTCAATAGTACTTAAAGGCATAAAGCTCCGACTGCAGACATCTGGCTGTGCTGGACAGGGGCAAAGTCAAAAGTTAATACTGACCACGATCGATTGCAGTTCAGTTACACAAAGTGGAATGGGCCCGGTCAGCATTTATCCTTGGACTTAAAACATTTTTGAAGACAAGTTCTCTGAGAATGTAGAAGTTCAGCGGTGCAAGGCAGCTGAAGAGCACAAAAAGGGAGTGCCATAATGGGATAGCCATGGAGTAAAGCCACAGAGAAGAATTTTACCTTCGGACTTAGTCGTCGAAATGGAAGTTAAAAACTTCCAGCAAGACAAAGCAGAAGGCTGTCATCAAAGACAGTTTCACGGGGCCAGATTCCTCTTTCACGAAGGACCGCTGAAATGGATTTGCTGCCGTGAAAAGTAGGTAGTGGGAGAAGTTGTGAAGTCTGTTTGATTAGTGATTGACCTCAGGCCTATAGGTTAGCAAGTTGATCCTGGTCTCCTGCTGTTTCTCAGGGTACTTTTTGGCCAAATGTTATCCAGATCCTTAGTTTTGGAAATTGGCTATATGGGTAATTTTAGTACCACAACCCAGGGTCCAGGAGTGGATGGAGACCTCTCGGCGTTCAGGACTCACTCAGGCTGGGTTCAGGTATGGATTCAAGATGGTGGGAGCCTGATATGTACTTGTGCCTCTGAACAGAAGGCCAGCAAACTTGCCCTTAGAGTCACTTCTGGAAATGCTGGGTGCAGGTACAGAAGCAGGGATCAACAGTAGGGCTGGCCACTGAGGGTTCAAGACAGGTTCCAGGCAGCAAAGCAGTCTCTACAAATCATGTGCGAAAAAGCAAACATGTATGCTTGCACAATAGGTGGTTGTGGTTTGAACTGATAATTCAATAATGTAGTGCTTTTCGCACATGATTCTTCTTTGTACATAATTTGATCACCTCAAATGAATAATTTATATTACTGCTTAATTATTCAGTTCTTCACTTGTGGTTGTTCTTCTCTTTTCTTGTTTCTTATGTGCATGATTTTCTTACTTAGTTTGATCACCATAAATGAATCAATGTATACGCTAGTTATAATGCAGAATTTCACTTTATCTCACTTATCATGGCGAATGGTATTTACCATAAACACAGTGTGATCCCACTCTTTGCATGAGAAATCTATAAAAAAAAAAAAAAAAAAATTATTTTGAATTAATTTTGTATTTACCAGTACTGTATAGACAATATGTTATATACATAGTATTACAGCCCTGATGAAGTCTTGGGGTACACCCCTGACGAAACACATGTTGGCGAGTTATAATGGCTACCGACAATTCACAGTTGGAAATCTGAAGAATTGAAGAACTTGGACTTGAATATTTGTTTATGCAGTTGGAGAATAAAGACATGAACATTGAGTTCTAATGGACTGTGTGTTGGATGTGTGCCACTTCTGAGACTTTGTTCCTTCTTGATGGGCAGGTCTGGTGGTGGTTTTTCTTTGGTGGTAAGAGGTAGGAATGATAAACCTGATGAAGAGGTGGCCAGATCAGGGGAAGAATGTGTGCTCGTTCACAGTGATGCAGCGGTACATATGGGGCTTAGGAGGTGTCCAGTGGTGTGAGTGGGCCAGTTCACACATTGGGTAAGGCAGTGTTTTTCTCTGCCAGTAGGGTGGAGGTGTTTGGGTCAGTGTGGTCTTCAAAATAAAAGTTAACGTCTTCAAGATGGATGAAGGTAGAAAGTAGAAAATAAAGTGTGAATGAAGTAAGCAATATTGTTTGTGAAGTTGGTGTTGGTCAGTAGATGAGGGTGCCACTCTGAGTGAGGTTGACAGTGAAGAAGTGCTCCAAGATTAGGTGCTCCATATTGCTTATTTTTTTTTCTACGTAGGAGGCTAGCTCTCAATGGAGTGTGCAAAATGTTGAACAGTGTGCAGAGGGTCTGAATAACCACATGTTGGTTTAAAGAGGTAAAAAGTAGACTACCTAATGCTCTAATTTTGATAGTACCTTGATTGAGCAGTTAGGCTACATCTTGGAGAAGTGATAATCATTTGTTACACTCACAGTATCAAAAAAGCAAGACACACACTCAAAAGAATAACTCAAGACCAATTAACAAAAATACTTCAGATTTTTTTAAAAATTGTTCAATCCAAGATCATCACAATCGGGTACTTTTTAAGTTATGTTTTTTCAAAGTTCAGAAAATGCATCAGTTCTGAGTGTAATTATGCAACATAGGAATCAAAGGGAGAAACTTTCAAAATGTTCATAAAATCAGGCAATTTGTTTACCAATGTCTCCTTTCGTGGGTAAGTCATGGCCACCGGTGGGCCCTATGGACGGGCTGGAGAAGTTCAGGCAGTTCCTGGTTTCCATGGGAGCAGCTGCCGAAAGTCTTTGGAGCTGGCACAGGATCACTGTGGTGACCACTTGGAAAAGCACTGGATAGGTGGACTTCAAGGTGAGTCTAATAGGTACCCTTAGAGTGTTGTGTTTGCAAAGGGTGGGGGACCCTTAGAGCACAGCTGGATCTGTGGTACAGGGCCTACGGAGGATGGGTGCAGAGTGAATAGGTGAGCCAAGAGCTGTACGCTATGGCTGCCTCAGAAGCAGAAGGGAGGTCACTTTGATGGTCACTTGCAGGTTATCAGAGTAGCTCTGGTGGGTGGTTCGGGTGTTTTCTGAAGTCCCTTTGATTGCGGCTTCCTCCTAGTCCTTTTTGGAGACCAGAATGGACTGTCCTTTTGTGTGTTTGTCATTCGGGGTCAAGTACCACTGGCTAATGCACAGTTCAGCCACTGAATGTCGCAGTGCCACCAGAGTTTGCGCACTTGCAGAGGTTGTCCACCAGGTCCATCTGGTGAAACTTGATCTGACTGCAACATCTGGTTCGATGGTCAGCAGCCGATCATTGAACTGGACTTCACTGACCTTTGGGTCTTGGTTGCAAGAGAGTGATGCCTTCACTCTGAAGGGTGATGTTTCAAAGACACAGAGGTCCTCTGTGGGTTTGTAGAGTCTATCCAATGTCTGAGGAACCCCTCAGTGGCAATCGTCAGGTCCTTGGTGCAGCAAGCATGGTTTGGCACCATTTTCTTGGTGCAGCAAGACTTTAGTTCTCGAGCCTTGGGTCTTCTTTATTTTTGGTCTTCTTGTGTCCTTGGAATCTAATTCTCTAGTGTTGGGGTGCCCACTAAATGCTGTATTTATTGGGCATTTAGGGGAGAACCTAATAGTGATTATAGGGTCATCTAAATTAGGATGGTTACACCCACTAAGTGACTACTTCCTATGAACAGAGGTCACTTCCCTATCTCTGAATGGATATTTTCCTACCATGCAAGATGGAGGAAAATTAAATGGAGGGGTAACTTCACATGCAAAACCTTAGGGGTGTTGCAAGCTGGGGGTGGCCACTCCTCCTGTACTTTGTGCAGTTTCCCACTGTTTCTCCTGCCAAAAATTGGAGTTTGTAATAGGGGCAGCCATCTGCAGCTAGCAACGGCTGTTGGGTGAGTTTCAAAGGCAGTGTGCCCTTTGAAGCTCACTAGCAGGGCAGTACACATTTCTGAGGAGGGAGGTGTTACAACTCTACCCAAGAAGGGTTTTATTCTGGTGCCCAAAGAGCAGGAACTCTCACCCCAGGGTTCCAGAATCTTGCCTGGTGGTGGCAGGCTGGTTGTGACTGGCCAGAAACCATGCCAGTGTTGGTTAGTTTTTCAGGGGTCACCTCAAAGATGGCCCCTGGGTACATTTTGCAATAAATACAATGCTGGGACTAGTTTGGAGTTATCATTCTAAGTTGTTTGATACCAAACAACCCAGAGTAGCTCTCATGTAGCTGTGAAACTGGTACTGACCAGTGTCCTGCACATACATTTAAAAGGGCTGCTCTGTGTGTCACAGGTTTGGCAAGGACATAGTAAGGGCATATTGCTCATGCATCTATGACCACACATAAAGTATAGTGCACCCTGTCTGAGGGCTGGAAGGCCTGCCCAAGGGGTGACTTACCTAGATTGCATACAGTTTGTAGTGGATGGGGGCACACAGGCTATGTGCCATGTCGAGTTTGCATTTTAGGATTTCACCAGGATACTCAATCTGCAATGGCAGTGCTGGGTGCATCTGGATTCATGGCCCTTGAGGGTGGTACTGCCCTCAGGGGCCAACCTTTAGTACCCCATGACCTGAGTACCTAAGTCCATTTACTAGGGACTTATAGTGATAGCTAAAGGTGTTGCCAATTGTGCCAATGCACCACAACAGTTTGGGGAAAAACATTCTGGCCAAGGAAACATGGTTAGCTGGGCCCTAGGCACTGCAAACTTTGAGACCATATCAAATATCAGGCAAAATGTGGGGGTAACCATGACAGAAGAGGCCTTTTCTCATAGGCTAAGTTGGTGGTACAGCTAAATAAATCCTCGAAGAAGACAATGCTGATTTTGCATCCAGGTTTGTGTTGCCTGTCTTGTTTGGAGATCTAGTAGCAGGAGAAATGGCTACCATGATCTTGGGCAGAAGTGGGATTTAGTCAGGTTTCTGTGAGGAGGAGCAGGTCAGGTGAGTGTTTGTGAAGCAGGTCCATATTTTGGTAGTGGGTCTGCTGAGAGAGTGGATGTTGAGGAGCAAGCAGGGTAGTGAGACACGTAGTGCAGTGGGTGTCTGATTAGTGTGGTTGTGAATGAATACTGTCAGTTTAAGTGTGGTGAGTGTTGTGTGCAGGTGGGGCAGGAGGAATTTGTTAATGTTTATTTAGTTATGTGGCAGCATCATAGCAAGCACATCTAGCGTTAAAGCATGAAGTGTTGTGATGGGGTGATTGTAGTCAAGGGGAGTACCAGGCTTTCAGGTACTAGGCTTGGGTTGGATTGGCTCATGGTAGCTTTCCTTTGGTCCAACTTTGGCGTCTCAGCTATTCATCCATGATGAGGCCACTTCTAAGTAAGTCCAGGAGAGGAAGGACAACATGGAGTACTGGCTGGAGCTATGAGAAGGGGTAGGAGGCAGGAAATTGGAGAAGGTGGCAAGGGAGAGGTGGGAAAGGTAAGGAGCACACAGGAATGTCAAAAGAGGGAATGAAAGTGAAACAGGCAAAAGGGTGTAAAGAAGAAAAATGGGCATAAGAGGATGGTGGAAATTAACAAGTGAGAAAGAATAAAAGCAGCAATAAAAGTAATCAGTGGAGCAAGAATGAGAGAGGTGAAAGTGATAGTGGGAGAGAGAGAAAAAGAGAGAAATGAACAATAGTGGAAAGCAACAGACAGTGAGGCAGGGAGCCTCAAATGTGCTGATTCATGCCCAGAAGGACTCCGCTGGCAGAGCATAATTTTTTTCCCATCCCTAATATTAAACAGCATGTCCATGCATTTTTCAGTAATTTGTTCTCTTACATCTTACCTTCTTCAGTGATCCTCCTCGTTAGTTTTAGAGCCTTGCTAGACACCACTGATAGC
The DNA here is from genome assembly GCF_031143425.1 of Pleurodeles waltl. Classification (NCBI taxonomy): domain Eukaryota; kingdom Metazoa; phylum Chordata; class Amphibia; order Caudata; family Salamandridae; genus Pleurodeles; species Pleurodeles waltl. The sequence goes on from NC_090445.1 coordinate 384,749,698, forward strand.
ACGCATTATCATTATTTAAACTCTCTCATCTGGTGGATTTTTTTAAGTTGACAGAGATCTAACAGCATAAGTATTGATTAAAACAAACAAAAACTTCAACATCAATAATATCTCTTCCCTCCCCACCAGTTACCAATTGTCTGTTTGCCTGTGGTGGGCTTTTGCAACATCACCAAAATTTACCATCCTGCATAACCCAGACAGTTACTGCAATCTTGAACATTCTCCCGTTCCTGATAGGTGATGAATAGGAGGCTTCAGACATTCATTAGGTCTTCACATTTCTTGCTAAGATTTATTTTCTCAGGCCTTACAATCAACAGAACTAATAAATATAAAACATACCTTTTCTCTAAAAATTAAGCCTTAAAATGCACCTACAAAGAACGGAATAGGCTAAAAAAGCAAAATGTATTTAAAAATGAAGGCCTTTAGCCACATTACGACCATGACGTTACAGCCATGGTCGGACCGCCAGCACCGCCAGTTCTCCTCCACAGGAGGGACTGGCGGTTCTGGTGATCTTTATCCAACAGAGCAGCACTGCGTGGAGTGCTGCACTGGGGATTATGAGTCCCTTTTCTTCTGGTGGTTACATGGCATTAGCACTGCCTTGTAACTGCTGGTATAGATGGGGTGCAGGAGGCCCATGGAGGGCCCCAATGAAATGTTCAATATCTGCTTTGCAGACAATGAACATCGTGATGGGTGCTGGTGCACATTACTCACAACAGCATTGCCGCTGGCTCTATTATGAGAGGGTGTCAATGTCGTTGGCCGTTTCCAGCTGGGCCAGCGGGCAGAAACACCCATTCCGCCCACTGACCCAGCGAGAAACTCTTAATGTGACAGCAACCTGACCGTCTGGACTTCGGCAGATGGCTTTTAATATCCCCTGAAGTTGTAATTGACCCCTTAATGTGCGTTTTGAATATATGAGTATACATGCATTCATATGGCTTTCAAAATTAATGTAAATGTGACAAAGAGAATGCATGTTTCAATATATATACACTAACACCCCAGCCCCTGACATTCAAGTACACCCCCCACCCACCCCTCATCCAAACACACACACACCACCCACCCCTGATCCAAACATACACACACACCACCCACCCCCAATCCAAACACACACCCCGCCCTTTGATTCATAAACACACCCCCACCCCCTCTGATTCACAAACACCCCCCACCCCCTCCGATTCACAAACAACCCCCACCACCATACATGTACACAGCCGAAGACAAGCACACAGACACCCACATGCACCATGCATACACCAATTCACTATCATTGCCATACACGCATTCATACACACACTGGCATACACGCATACACACACTGGCACACACACATTCATACACACACTGGCATACACTCATTGAAACATGCATACTTCCAGACATACTCACACACATTCACACTGAGATGCAGACACGCACTCACTTCACCATTTATACATGCATTTACTCACACGCACAAAACCACATAAACAACACAACACACACAGACGTATTCACACATGCACTCCCACCCTCCCACTGTCCTTCCCTGTTGGATGCCTGACTTACCTCGCCCGGCGAGGAGGTCGTCCAGCAGGGAACAGGAAGGGGTGCTGCTACCGGCAGAAGTGCCCCGCCAGCAGAACACCGACAGGCCATATTTCTAGTCAAAATACAGCTGGTGGCGATCTACTGGTGTGATGGTGCAGGTGGTACCAGTGTCAGCTTACCACCGTCCGCCAGCATGAACACCGACAGATTTCTGCCCTAATTGTGGTGGAAGTCAGGCAGTGTTCATAATATGCAGATGGATGGTAGCCGCCATGGCGGTACGGTGGCAGTTGTCACGGCGGCCGTAGGAGGTATTTACCGCCAGTGTTATAATGAGGGCCATAGTACCTTTTTGAACAATGATAAAGTGTAAAGGATGGAGACAAAATTATGCTGCTCCAATCCCCCTTCTGATGGCATACACATATATGAAACCATGTCATGTGAGATCAAGTCAAAGTCTTGAAGTTTTTAACAACTTTCATCTAGAATTTTCCAGGTGTATCATGTTATCATAAAATCTACACTGAAGATAATGAACAGCAATATCACACAAATAGCAATAACAAAAAGAGGTCTCAAAATAGAATCCACTACTCTGCTTCCTAGGTTTTCAAGCCTCTGCCAATCCTAGAAAGCCCATCTCCCATTTCTTCACAAACACCTGTTGCTTCTAATTTCTTTGAAATCTCCTTTCAGATCAGTAATGTTCTTAATATATTTCTTTGAGTCCTCACTCTTGTCAGGGCTATAAGTGCAGCATTGCTGGACCCTTCACATTTTGCAATCACCACACTTTTTTACAAGCAGGATGCCTAGCACAAGAAGATTCTACAGAACCATGGATCTCATAGCTATTATTTCAGTACCTATAGGAAATAAGGAACTTGCTGTACTTGTGGACAATTTATCCAGTATGGTGGACAATTTACTAATCTTGAGATCATTCCAGATTACTCATACATTTCAAAACACTGCACCAAAAATGTCTCCTACAATTTCAGCTCTACCAATACATCATTTAGCTCTAGGTTTTGTTTCCCACACATTATCAGTGATATGTTCCACATGATAAATAATTTGGAAAACTACACCTAAATATCATGTACCATACCATTTGTTGGGCAATTTGAAATATGCGCGATCCCCACAAACAAAATAAACTCAAGGAATAACAGGATCTTGTCCTCCTAAGAACAGAAGCCATAGTCCTACTTATTCAAAAATATGATCACAATCACTTTTATGCATAGATTTGGTGTTAAAAGAAGATTTGCCTTTACTCACACATCATTTCCCTTTGTGTGGCCACTCAGGCATAACTCCTAAGTCTTGATGTTTCACTTCTTCATCATTTCACTGTCCTTTACATCACTGTTCCTGTCCTGTCTTCCCCTTTCATCCATTTCTCTTTTCCTTTCTTCTTTTAAATTCATTTTGTTCCTTTCAACCTCAGTCAAAGGACATGTCAAATTGTTTCTATGAGCATAAGCTGTGTCCATTGTCATATTCGGTCTTAGGAAAGAATTAACTGTGTCCATGAAAATGATGATTCAAATACTTGGGCAAGGGAACTTCAGAAATTATCTCAACATAATTTGATTAATAATATTGGATATGTATTTTTCCATAAAACAAGCTCATCAGAAGGCTACACATAACGCCATACATAAGAGGAATACGATGATAGGTAATTCCGTCAAAGTCTGACACAGGTAACTGTGTACAGATATAACAGTCTTTCTTATTCATAGTGTCAATTTATTCAGAGTATTTTGAAAGAATACTCCCTTCTAGGTACCTCTATATGCAAAGCTTTATAATTTAGTGTGTGCAAACTAATATCTATAGGACACAGGTCTTAGGAGTAACACTAAGCTTAAATTTATCCTCTGTCGAAAATATAGCAGAAGATAACCCTATAAGGAGAACTATTAATACTGCAACAATAACAAGCAACACTCCTACTAATATGTATTATCAGTTTCTATGGCGTCTGAAGAATCAGACAATTGAGTAGAATGTAGCAGCAACCAGAGTCTTCTCTGCATGTTTCTACTTGTGCAAATAGTATAACAAAGTCTAAAAAGTGCAATAAAATGATGTACAAAGTCCTTGTGAGTCTACCTTAGCCCTATTCCATCTTCTTCTAAATTACACCCTTATGATTCTTCTGATGCCTTGGGCCTGGGGATACTTCTTAATTCTTTTGAGCAGTGTCCATTTTTGTTATTTTCAAATCAAAGTACAGTTCAAATGATCATGTCAATTGTCTTACCAATCGGTTTGTTCAACTAAGTTCAAGTTGCAATTCAGTTGTACAGAGGCTCAACTGGAATTTCACTCTTGTCTTTCCAATCACAAATTTCCCCTTCTTCATCATTATCAGCAAAGTATGCCTATTCAGGGGATGAATGCCTATGAAATGGAACTCTAGCTCATTTTGATCTCCTGAGAACAGGTTGTTCACTTTCATTTTCACTCAGGTCAGAATCCTCAGTATCCTCTGTGACAGTACTCAGTCCTCATTCTGTAGCCAATTTTAATCTCTTTCTTTTTTGCCTTCTCAGCCAATGGTCCTCACTCTCTACTCAGCATGTCTAGATCTGAGTCTGGTTCAGGTAGCAGTTCGCAACAAGTCTCCTCAAATATCAGTTAATCAAGAATCCCCTCAGGCTGAGGATAAGCTGTCACAGGCTCTTGTGGAGTCTCAGTACTCTGTGCACACTCTTCTTGCTGTATTTTAGTTATGAGTTGCACTTCTGGAAGAGGTACAGCCAAATCATCAAGAAGACACTCCACTCCACGTGTATGGCCTGCATGAATGCAGTTGGGAACACCCCCACACTTAACAGGACTATTCATCACTAGGATGACCTGGCACAGCTCACACCACCTAGGCTCCAGACACAATTTACAAACATGTTTCTTTACCAAGAACCAGTCACCAAGACTAAGGTCATAGGCATAGACATGCACAGACATGGAGAGGTGGGATCATCTTCAACCTAGTGGGACATGGAATAGACCACATCAGCTAGTTCCTTGCAACAGTTAAGAACCACGTCATCCATAATGTCCACAAGCACATTTACAGGCACTTCAGGCAGTCTCATGGCTCTCGATATGATTATCTCATGAGGGGACAATCCTGTTCTTCTCTCAGGAACACTATGAAGACTCATTAGCACAAGAGGCAAGGTGTCTGATCACTTCAGAGATGTTGATGTACACACTTGATGTTGATTTACCTGTTGTTCCATGATGCCAGAAGCCTCTGGTTGAAAACTGCAATGTAGGCTTTGTTCTACTTGAAATGCTGTACACAGCATTCTCAGAACATCATTATTGAAATGAGTCCCTCAGTCCTACCCCAGCGAAGTCAGGAAAACAAACCTAGGTATCAACTCCTTCAACACAAATTTGGCTACTATGAATGTATGTATGTATGTATGTATATAGGTATTTCTAAAGCGGGTTCTGGCCTTGGCATCGAAGCGCTAGAGGGTCTGAAAGGGAGAAGTTCAGCAGACTAACCAGATTGTTAGCATGGAAACAACCAAGTCTTCACCCACTTCCTGAAAGTCAGGAAGTTTTGTTCCTTCCTGACATCCAAAGGAAGAGAGTTCTCCCCATTTAGCTCTGCGTGTTTGACAAACATGGATCAAACAAGCATTTTTAGATCTGAGTTTGCACCCTGGGAAATACCACCGAAGCCTGGCTGCAAGTAAGCCTGCTCCCCCTCCATGTACAGCTTTAAACGTTGAACAAAGAGTTTTAAAGCTAATCCGCTTACCGACCGGAAGCCAGTGAAGATGTTTAAGAGTGTGGCTGGCCGAAGCCGAGCAAGGGAGATCCAGTATCAGACAGGCCGCATTATTTTGGATCAACTGAAGTTTTATCAAGGACATTATGTCTAGATCCAGCAACAAGGAGTTGCAGTAGTCCAACCTGGCATGACCAAAGCCAGAATGTACGTAACTCTCTCCTCCTGCTTCAATTATGGCAAACTTTTCCTCAAGGTCTTTAAAATCCAATAGCTGGATTTAGCTATGCATTAACTTGCGGCCTAAAACTCAAAGAGTTGTCAAAGATCACTCCCAAGTTTCTGGTGGCAACACCGGGGGAGGGGAGCTTCCCATACACTGAAAGGCCATCATTGAGGGTTCCACACCTCATTACTGAAACCAAACAGAACAATCTCTGTCTTGTTAGTGTTAAGCTTTAGCCAGTTCTGGCCCATCCAGTAGTTGATCTCGCGCATACTGTTGCTGAAACGATCGGCCTCTTCCTCCCAGTTGTTCCTAGACACCGGGATGATAAGTTGAGTGTCATCCGCATAGGAGGTTGGAATAAAACCATGTGAGCGAATCAGTTTTGCCAGCGGGGCAACATAGAGATTGAACAAAGTAGGGCTGAGAGCTGAGCCCTGCGTAACCCCACAAAGCAGAGAGAAGACCAGTGCCTTGAAGTCAGCCCAGCTGACCGTAATGGGTCTGTTACATAAAAAGGGCTCCAAGATCTTAAGAGTGGAGTCTCTTATCCCAGCTTGGTGAAGATGCGATACCAGAATTTGCAGGGAGATGGTATCAAATGCCGTGGAGAAATCCAATAGGACTAAGACAGCACCCTAACCCTCATACAATAATCTGTGGATGGAGTCAGGAGTCGTAAAAAGCGCTGATTCGGTGCTATGGGCCATCTGGAAACCATGTTGCGACTGATCAAGACAACCAGCATGATGAAAGAAGGTGGAAAGTTCATGATTAACATGTTTTTCAAAAACTTTTTGCCAATGTGGGCAGTAATGAGATAGGACGCAGACTGCTCAACTCAAAAGCAGCTTGGTCCGGCTTCTTTTTCAGGGGAATGACGGTAGCTCCCTCCAAGAGAGGGGGGGACTCCAGAAGATAATACTTCCTGAACAATCGTCACCAATGCCGGTACAACAAGTTCAGGAACCATCTGAAGGATATAAGACAGGCAGGGGTCAGATGGTGAGCCCGACTTTATCCCCATTAACAATTTTTCAGTCCTATCTGGCAGTAAAGGAGGGAAGTTCGTAACCAAAGAAATGTCAGAGATGGGGTCCCAGACAGAAGGGGAAGCAGGCATCACGGCAGATAGAGGGAAATCTGAATAAATTTGTAGAATTTTAGTTTCAAAGAAAAAGCAATTTGGTTGCAGATTTCCTGGGAATTATCTGCCATTAACTATGAGACTGTCATTTCTCCTGTTTCAGCATCCTTCCTCCCTATGTGAGAAGATACACACAATCACCAGGACATATCTCAGCCTATTACTCAAACACATTTCAATGAAGTCCATCTGTATCCTTTTGAATGCCCCTCCTAGCCACCCTGTATGGCTCAATGCACTGGAGTTTGCTTTTTCTACATTGATATGTTGACACACAACACATATTTGGCACAATTCTTCTGTCACCAATCTAAATTAAGGCTTAAACCAATGTTATTTAAATAACCTGACTATGGTGTCTCTCTCAGTACGCGTTGGTCCATCGAAATGTCTTGCCATTGGGGATAGCATGCTGTCTGGTAAACATTGGTCCTCCATCTACAGAAAGCCATATATCATCATTTCTCTTACCATATCCTGCTTGGATCCAACCTTGAAGTTTGGTCACAGACACATCCTCCTGCGGTCTGTTCATTACCTCCCAGTTGTTGAGAATAAAAGGTTATAGTTGGTCTCACCATCTGATTTATTCACATATGCCCCATTGAAGCTTTGTCACCCATAAGCACATTATTGGGCGACCTCATCAGCATAAATGTAGCCCACTATCACATAATCGTCACTACTGCGGTGAGCATAGCATTTCACTACTGAAAATTATGCCGGCAGCTGTAATGCTTCAAGCAATGTCATGAAATGTTCCCCATTGTTGACTGGGAACCCAAATGATGTCATAAATCCTCTTTGTGACCATAACTGTTCGAAATTCTGAACAACACCAAGCTATGATGACTAGCTGTAATAGTCACTGTCAGCTGGTCAAAGACACAGCAAGCTCTAGTAAGAGCTATCAGTTCAGCCACTTGTGCAGAAAAAAACCCTTGAAGCTAAGAGGCCTCAACTACTCTGGAGGCTGTAGAGACTGCATAAGCAGCTCTCAATTTTTCCTTATTGTCTCTTAGACAAGACCCACCTACAAACAATATGTAGTCAGACTCTACCAGTGGTTCATCCTGCATATCTGGCCTCAGCTTCATGCATAATTCAGTGACATCGAGACAATCATGCTCAGCCCCCCTTTCATAATTTTCATTCTTTAGTAGAGGCATCAAAGTGGCAGGATCGAAAGTAGCACATCTCTTAAGGGTCACGTTTTCAGCTGCAAGTATAATTGCTTCATACTTTGTCAAGTGACTGTTTGTCAAATGCTGTGTCTGAGTACATGTCAACAATATCTCAACTGATTGTGGCACAAGAAAAGTTAGAGGATGTCCCATCACAATACTTTTCACACCATTCTATGCTGACATCATCTGCTATCATAGCTTTAAGACATTCAGGCAGTCCTGCAGCTGCAGGATCAAGAGTAACAGGCCACAGGTTGTCTTGCACTTCCGTGCATTCATGTGAGCACTGAGAGAGTTCAGCCCTCTCTCTCACTTTAGAAAAGAGTAAAAGCTTTATTGTAATCATGCGTTCCCAGTGCCTGGGTATTACAGAGATATTCTCTCTGCTCTAAGAAGGCAACCAAGCAGTCGTTAGCCTGTGGTATTAAATAAGACCCATCATTTTGTGTCAGCCTTTCTAAAGGTATAGCCATTAGGAAAAAGTATCCACTAGTAGGTATCCACTTTGGACAATGTACAGTCCCACCAGTCCCAAAAACATCCTGGCTTCTCTCTGGTTGGTTGGCGGATTCATTTTAAGAATCACCATTATTGTTTCTTGTGACACCTTACTCGGGTCTTCCTCAATCTGATGACTAAGATACAGTACTTCCTCTGACAGTAGTGCAACTAACTTGGGGACACTTTGGCCCTCATTTATTTATTTATTTATTTAATGCGTTTTTATATAGCGCGGACTTTACCCGAAGGTGTCAGAGCGCTTCACAATAGGCAAAGTAAAGATACAAGAGGAGAAGAATTACAAGTGAGCCTGTTACAAAAACAAGCGTTACATTACATGAGGCAATCGTGATAATTGTGCACGTATCAAGAGCAAAAAATAAACGAGGTAGCAAACGATACGTTGTGAAAGGAAAAAGTGACGTGTGCAGGTTACAAGAGCAAATAAAGTACGAGTAGAGGTAAAACAATTGCAATGAATGGTAGACACTCAAAACACTAAAACAATAGTTACGTTACATGAGGCAGTGGCCGTTGTGCATGTATCAAAAGCAAACAAGATATAAGAGGTAGCAAATGATACGTTGAAAAGGAAAGGTGCCGTGTGCATGTTACAAACGAGTACAAAATACAGGTAGAGGTATAATACTGCACTAAATGGCAGACACTCAAAACACAAAAACACCCTGGGAAGGCACTTCTATAGGCATGGAGAACAGAATTTCCTATAATGGAAGGACTTTCTTCAGAAAACAGAGGGCGTGAATTAACTTTGGAAGTGTCTTTGAAGGAGGAGAGCTTTGAGGTCAGTTTTGAAGGCCTGGGAAGAGGTGGTGGTCCGAAGCTGAGGTGGAAGTGAGTTCCAGATTCTCACTGCGTTGCCTGAAAAGGATTGGGCCATCGATCTTTCTTTCTTGAAAATGGGAGGTTCAAGCAATAACTTTTCTGCATTACGTGATGGTCTGGAGCCCCCAGAGAGTTTCAGCTTATTCACCAGGTAGCGAGGGGAGGAGGAGTGCAAGGCTTTGTGGGTGATACATGCAGTTTTGTAGATAGATCTTGCCTCTATGGGAAGCCAACGGAGGGTGGATAACATGGGTGTGATGTGGTCGCTTCTTTTGGCCCCATATATGAAACGAGCTGCTGAATGGAGAATAGACTTCAGGGGGGAAAGGTGGGATTTGGGAAGGCCAGTAAGAAGAGAGTTGCAGTAGTCCAATCTAGAGAGAACCAGCGATTGGACCAGGGTTTTAAGGTCGTGCTCCGGGAAGAAGCGACGCATCCCCCAAAGAAGGCGCAGTTGGTGTCGAGCAGACTTTGCAATGGAGTCGATGTGGGAGAGTAGGTTGAGTTTTTTGTCGAGTATGACACCAAGGGATTTTGCGCTCTCGACAATGATGGGCTTATTGTTCATTAGATTGATCTGATCCATCCATGATTGCACTGGGGGATGAGAAAGTAAGGAGGAGAGGAGGAGGAATTCTGTTTTGGAGGGATTCAGGATCAGTTGATGAGTTATCATCCAGTTTTGAATGGAGTCGAGAGTAGAGCTAAGGAAGGAGAGATCGTGAGTGGAGGCCACCTTAAGGTAGATCTGAGTGTCATCCGCATATAGATGATAGTGGATTCCGGATTTATTCAGGAGATTTCCCAACGGTTCTAAATAGAGATTGAACAGTGTGGGTGCAAGTATGGAGCCTTGAGGAACACCTTGACTGACCGCTAAAGGAGCTGAAAGACTGTTCGCTATTTTGATCATTTGGGATCTATCAGAGAGGAAGGAGGCAAACCATTTGAGCACAGTGCCCTCCATGCCCATTCTCTGTTGAAGAGTGTTAAGGAGAGTGTTGTGATTGACAGTGTCAAAGGCTGCAGAAAGGTCAAGAAGAATTAGTAGACAAGACTCCCCTGAATCGAGTATCCGCAGCGCGTCATCAATCACTAGCAGCAGGGCTGTTTCAGTGCTGCAGTTTTGAGTGAAGCCGGACTGGAAATTGTCAAGAAGATCATTTTCCTTGATATGGCGAGAGAGTTGTTTCGCTACACATTTTTCTGTGATTTTCGCAAGAAAGGGTAGGTTAGTGATGGGATGGTAGTTGTTGAGGTCGTTCGCATCAGCGGTGGTTTTTTTTAGCAGAGGGGTGACCTGCCCAGTTTTGAAGGAAACAGGAAGGGAGCCTTGACTGAGGGAGAGGTTGACCAGAGTGGTCCAATATGAAAGAGAATTAGTATAGAAGTCAATGGCAATGGCACTAGGGATGGGGTCAAGAGAATGGTGAGAGGGCTTTGTATCGAGGATGCATTTAAGGAGAGCATCGTCAGAGATGGGGTCAAAGTTTTGCCAAATGGTTACGGATTTGCACTCCTCTGTGGGGGTAGGATGAATGACCTGATCTACAAGTGATTTTACCTTTTCGTCAAAGAATGTAGCGAATTCCGCTGCTTTCTTTGTGGAATCTTCCAATTTGGAGGTTGGGGGAGAGCTGTTTGGGTTCTTGATGAGGTCGAATAGTTTTTTGGGTCTATTTTTGGCTGAGTCAAGGAGGGATTTATAGTGCGACGCTTTTCCAAGGAAGATGAGCTTGTGGTACTTGGATCTTGCTGAACGAAGCATGGCCAAATTTTCAGTGGAGGGTGCTTGTCTCCATTGTTTCTCAAGGGCTCTTATGAACTTCCTTTCTTCATAGAGGGATTTGTTGAACCAAGGTGCTGAGGGAGTGGGCCTTTTCTTTTTGCTTTGGAGAGGAGCGACATTATTGATTTCGACTGCAAGAACTGTGAGGCATTGGGAGGTGAGTTCGTTAACATCTAGGTCCGGGTCTAGCCTTGGAAGTGATAGCAAAGCAGAATCACAGAGGGTACTGAGGTCAATATTTTTAGTGTCACGGAACCAGGAAGTAGCCCTCTTAGGCTGGCCCAGAGTTATAGAGTGTGATAGGTGAAGAGAGAATGGGATGAGGAGGTGGTCCGAACAGTCTACATGAATAGGGGTAGCGATAGTCAGCAAGCCTGCTTTAGAAATGACAAGGTCCAGGATTGAGCCTTTAGAGTGTGTTGTTTCTGTGCAGTGTTGGATAAGATCGTTTGCAGAGAGGAAGGTGGCCAGCAAATTCGCATTGGTGTCTTGAGGCGAGCCCCAGTGGACATTGAAGTCACCCACGAAGATCTGATTGTCACTTTGCGTGTATTGGTCGCTGATGCAGTCCGTGAGTTCCTCCATAAACGAAGGGCTGCTACCAGGCGGGTGGTAAATAGCATGGAATCTGAGAGGTGAGCGGTGGTGCAATTGAAGCTCAAGTGATAGGCATTCAAAAGTGTGGAAGGAGCTGTTAGGAAGAGCCTTAAGTTGAAGGGAGTTTCTAAAGATGACCGCAACACCTCCCCCCACTTTGTCAATTCTGTCATTTCTAAGTATAGAATAGCCTGTGGGTACAAGAAGATCAAACATAGAGTGAGAGGTATCATTGAACCAGGTCTCTGTGAGGAAGAGCATGTCAATATTGTGCAAGTTGATGGTATCGGAGATTTCAAGTGTGTGTTTTATTGCAGATCTGCAGTTGTGGAGCAGACAGCGCAGCTCTGACGCAACTGTTTTGGTGACGGGGGCACTTGGGCTATGAGGGGTGATAGGGATATTGTACTTATATGGGGGCACTCGGGAGGGTTTAGGTGGGCGAGTGGTTCTGACAGAGGAGATGGTCGGAATAGTGTAGATTACAGGGTTACTGGGAAGTGGAAGTGAAGGAAGGGTGGCGTTCGAGTGCTTGTGTGGATTTGCAGACGACTGGCTATGTTTAGCTTTAATGGGGTGGGGGGGTGAGGTGCATCTCGTGGAAGGGTGAGTGTTTGCCAAAGGAATTGAGGTGTGTGGAAAAGTCGAGATCTTGGAGCTTAAAACTAAAATGGTAGCTTCAAGTTGGGAGATGGCGGTGATTAGAGAGCCTAGCTTATTTTCCAGAGAGAGTAAGGAAGAGCATGGCATAATGGGTGGCTCGATGGAAACAGGAGGGGGTGCACTAGGCAGTGTACGGCAGGGAGAGGTGGGGGAACGGGAGGGGAGTAGGGGTATAGGGTTCAGAGGTGGGGAAAGGTTTTGGATGAGAGCAGGAGTTGGTGCGGCAGGGGTGAGAGGAGAGTTGTCGTTGTTGGCGTTGCAAGAAGGATAGGAATTAAGGGCAGAATTAGGGGGGCGATAGGAGAGGAGTGGGGCGGTGGGGCGGTAGGAGAGGGGAGGAGTGTGAGGAGTCATAGGGATTAGGGAGGTATGGAAGGAAGGGAGGGGAGGGGGTTGGATAGGTCCTGGTAGCTAAGTGAGGTGGCTGTGATGGAGCGGGTATCAGGCAGAGTGGGGGGGATTGGGAGAAAGGGAAGTTGAAGAAAGGAAGTGATTCTGCTCGGTCCGAGGGAGGGAAGGGGTTACCAGGGGAGGAAAGGGGGTAGCATAGCAGTGCTGGAGGAGAGTGGGGAGGGAGAGAGATGGAATGTATTTGTGGGGAAATCGGGGTACATAGTGAGGGGAGGAGTGGGCGGAAAAGCTGAGCGGAGGAGGGAACAAGGGGAGCGTAGGGAACATAGACAAGGGGAGAGGGCTGGAGGAGGGGTGGTCTAAGGAGGGGGGTGGCCGGACGGGATAGGGGGGAGGAGATGAGAATGGAGTGCCGGGACGGTGCAGAATGGACGAGGAGCGTGTTAGCTAGAGGTAAGGCTGAAGTGAAGAGGGGAGGGGCAAACTCTGAGGGGGGAAGAATGGGGGGGGAGGTCCGAGGGGAGAGAAGAGGGTCGACCTGTGCCTCCCCTGGGTGCAGCCTATTGGAGAGTGGGGGGGTCAAGGGAGGAGAGAGGGAGTAATTGGTGGAGCTAGATGGAGAGTCAAGGGATGGCCTGGTCGCAGGGGAGGGGAGTAGGGAAGGGAAGAGGCGGTCAAAGAGAGAGAGACAGGTGTCTTTGGCTTGGATCATAACAGTACCGTTGTTATAGAGTGAGATAGTGAGGGAGCCGTTAAAACTCGCAGAGGGGGAAATTTTTAGCTGTTTCCCATGAGGGATAGAGGAGGAGGAGGTGACGTTAAAGGAATTGTAAAAGCTGGTGGATCAAGAGGGTATGTTGTGCGTGAAAAAAATTAGATCGTTTTTGAGCCCCCCATATCGACCATTGTAAAACGGATCGACAAAAAGGGAATCGGGGAAATATTCAATGGTGTTATGTTTGAAACGTTTTGCTGCAGCTTTAGTCAGGTTAGAAGGGTAGATGATTTTGTAGCAATTAATTCCAGACTTAATTCGAGCGGTGGCCATGTTGGGAAATTGGGGAGGAGGAGGGTGGTGGGAAAGGGTAAGGGATGGGTGTTACTAGGACGGTGGTGGTGAGGAGAAGTATGAGGGCAAGAAGGGGGCACATAATCCATACGTCGGGTGAAGGAACCTGAGTTATTGTGGAGACAGGAAAGTGAGGCGATTAGGGATAGGTTGTTACTTCAGAACAGGGCTGATTCAACAAGAAAGGACTGAAGGTGGAGTGGTGTAAGAGGAAAATCTCATCCTGAGATATAAACCACATAAAGCACAGCATCACGATAGGTATCAAACACATTATACGCCCAAAAGCACAACAGTCTAATATTAGACACTTACCTCCTAAGTATCCCCCGCATTATGGGCAAAAAGCACAAGGTGGAACATAATTTCACTAGCATAACCCAAAGTATGCACAATTTAGAGGTAGCCAGAACAGGGTCTGAAAATCAAACTACAAGAAATACATTTCCTAGCACCACAAATACACAATGGGGCCTGGCGCCCTACAAACCACCAGGACCCCCCAGTTAACTGGCCAACCCAAAGGGGCTCAAATGCCCTGTGTCCAGAATGTCGGGCTGCTGCCAATGCAGCGAAGGACCAGCGTGCGTACTTGCGCAAACCTAAACGTTGCAACTGCCACTAAGGTGGTCATTCTAACCCTGGCGGTAAAAACCGCCAGGGCGAATGACCGCGGTAGCACCGCCAACAGGCTGGCGGTGCACCGCTGGGCATTCTGACCGCGGCGGTTTAGCCGCGGCCAGAAACGGAAAGTCGGCGGTGTACCGCCGACTTTCCGCTGCCCTTGAGAATCCTCCATGGCGGCGGAGCGCACTCTGCCGCCATGGGGATTCTGACACCCCCTACCGCCATCCTGTTCCTGGCGGGTCTCCCACCAGGAACAGGATGGCGGTAGGGGGTGCCGCGGGGCCCCTGGGGGCCCCAAAAAGAATTTCAGTGTCTGCCTAGCAGACACTGAAATTCGCGACGGGTGCTACTGCACCCGTCGCACTCCAGCAACTCCGCCGGCTCCATTCGGAGCCGGCTTCATCGTTGCTGGGTCTTTCCCGCTGTGCTGGCGGGCGGCCTTTTGGCGGTCGCCCGCCAGCACAGCGGGAAAGCCAGAATGACCACGGCGGTCTTGTGACCGCGGTGCGGTCATTTGGCGGTAACCGCATGGCGGGCGGCGACCGCCGCCCGCCGCGTTTAGAATCACCGCCTAAGTGCTGCACAGCTGTGAAGAAATGGTGCAAGGAGTGCATCTCACTCCTTACTCAGACAGAACTACCTCCAAATGCCCTAAGAGTCTAGAGGACTGTACTGCACGACGTCGGCCCGTTTTGCCGGTGATGTGCATGTGCCAAATGTAGGTGGTTTCTCTACAGATCGTTGTAGTTTGCTCGAGTGATGGGGCAAGGTGTGGAATTATTCTCAGAGCCCACAATCCAAAGTTGGGGTCAGAAAGAAACTGGGTGGATCACTTTTACTCTTGCTTTGGTCTCGGTACCCCCCTCTTAGTGCAGAGTCTTGAAAATAGTCCCTGCTGGGATCTGGTTCGATTCATCTCCCCAGGTGATTCCAAGGGCCGGGGGTGTTTCCTTATATTCCCAGAGGCTCTCACCTTAATGCTGCGTTTGTACAATCTTGTCTTCAGATGCCCCCAGTGGTGCTCTGTCAGACCTCCGAGTAGGGGTCTCTAGAGTTAGTTTTCCAGGGGCCCCAAGTCAAGGGGCCTCACCAGTTTTGTTCCTTGTCCCCCGATCAGGTCACCGGTGTTCCGATTTCCTTCTCTCCGCAGGGTGTCAGAGGCAAGCACGGCTCACCTCAGCGGTGTGGGGCCAGCCGGTTCGGATCCTCCCTGGGGACTCGTCTATTTTACGGGCTCCGTAGTCCCCGGGTGACGGCTCCAGCGCAGGAGGCTGGGGATGCGCCGGGGATCCAGCACCGAGCGCGGTGCAGGCAGCCCTTTCACTTCGCTCTATGCTTGTGACGGGTTCGCATGCAAAATGGCGGCCGCCATCTTGCGCCCTTCCATAGAACCGCTTCTCACTGATTCGGGGCCCGCAAAAGAAATTCTCGGGCACCGGGTCGCATGGTGAAGCGGTCGGAGGGGTCTCCGCGCCTTCCGCTCTCCATCCGTTTCGATTTGGGGAGAGGCGCTATGTGGATTCTCACCGCTCAGACTGTGGGCGCAGGGACGACTCTGCCCGGGACCGATGACTTGTTGCTTGCTTTGCTACTTTTTACATCCGATCCTCATCGCGGTCCGCAAAGCCCCCCACGGGGGCCGTCCGATCAGGAGCCGACGGGTCTGCCGCAGGCCCCCACGGCCTGCACGGAGCCCGCCGCCCCAGGCTGGCGCGGGGGGCGCGATGCGCAAGGACGCGGCTGAAGATGGAGGCGGCCGCGGGCCCGGGCGCACGAGGCGAAGTTTCCCTTCTCTCAGGGTCGGAGGGCTCGGCCTCCGCTGGGTCTCCGCTCGCTCATCATGTCATTGGTGGTAAAAACTGCCTACCAACGTGGTGACGGCTGCCAAAAGACCGTCACTGAGGCAACCATCCATTCACCATACTATGATTACTGCCGGACTTCCGTCACAAAAAGGGCGGAAATCTGGCAGTGATCATATTGGCGGATGGTGGTAAGGTGGTGCTGCTACCATCAGCACTGCAACGCCAGTAGCACGCCGCCAGCCGTATCATGACATGTGGCAGGGCTATGACTCTGTGTGTGTGTGGGGTTGTGTGCATGAATATGTGAGTGTGTCCATGAATGCGTCTGTGTGTGTAGTGTTGTTTGTGTGGGTGTATGTATGTGTGTGAATGCGTGTAAGAATGGTAATGTGAGTGCGTGTCTGCATGCCACTGTGAATGTGTGAATGAATCTGTGCGAGCATGACTGGATGTACGCGTGTATGCCAGTGTGAGTGAGTGGGTGTATGCATGGTCTGTGATTGCGGGTGTGTGCGTGTATAGGGGTTGAGAGGATCGAAAGAGAGGAGTGTGGATGGAGGGGGGGTGGAGGGATGTCTGAGGAGTGTTGGGAAGGGGGGTTGAGCTGCCTACCAGTGACAAGGAAAGAATTCCCTGTCACCGGTAGGGCCTACTGCCATGGTTTTCGTGGCATAAAACCATGGTGGTAGGCTGGCTTAAAATGCCGCCGGAGGTACTATACCGGCCGCCGGGCTGGAGATTGGCATCTCAAGCGACTGCTACTGCCATAGTGGTCTGAATGGAGAAATGGCGGGTTTGCTGAAGCCAACCCGCCATTCTCATAATGTGGCGGTACTGCTGCCACATTACCACTCACTGCTGGGGTGACCCCCTTTATGCCCATTCTCAGCTAAGCGGTTCAACAATGCAATGATGTCGTGTTTGTAAGCTTTTTGAGTATTAGAAACCACTTGCAGGTCATCTATGTAATGAAGAAGGACAGTTACAGGGCATGATTAGATGCTCTAGATTCTTTTTGAGGATCCGATTAAAGATTTAGGGAGTATCTGTATACTGTATAAGGGAACAGAGTAAAATGTCTGACACAAATTGATAACAGGGAACCAATCAGCTCACATGGAATTTGAAACAAAATCACAGCTGGAGTCAGTGCCATTGGACAACAGGGAACAACAAGGCTGTTAATCTTTCTCAGGTCCTGCACTATTCGCTGTTTACCGCTAAGCTTCTGCAAGCCCATAATGTGTGAATTACATGGACTACCCATTCTCTCTTTCAAAATGCCCTGCATTTCCAAGGAGAGGCCCAGAAACTCAGCTGAGCTGCTCAGAATGCGCATTTGTGCTATGTTTATGACGTTTAGGAGCATGAGGCACGTTCTCGTGCTCAAAACTGCATATGAACTGCACCACATGGTTCGCATGTGTATAGTCATTTTGTTTTCTTCTGCACTGTGCATGGTGATGGGCTCTGTTTTGAATCCACCCTTAATCATTTTAATCCTCCTTCCATCTGATTCATCCACCCCTCATTTAATTTATTGTGTCAGTGTGTGTCTTTGTGTTTGTGCGTGTTCAGTTTTAAGATTTTCATGACTTTTTGGTACTTTTTGGTTTTCCCCTTACTTCTTTAGTTTTTCCTTTCTTCTTCATTTCTCCTATTTTTTTCCATTTATTTAATCAAGCTGAGTCATGGCAAAGCAGGGCGAGAGAGGAAATGGTGGTTCCAGTGTTTCTGCTAGCTGCACACTTTGCAGTCATTAGCGCCGCCAACGGATACAACCCTGCACCATTTTTTCCTAGACAGAGGTGGCAACACTTATTTTTATTCCATGCTAGCAGCAGGCCTGGGAGTGGCTACGTTGACTAGAGTAGTTGAGGGTATGCAAGTGTATGCGTTTGCACACTGACATCCAGCACACCCAGCAGCAGTTAACACACCACTGGCCAGATGTACTGGACCGGAAGCAGTACTTGCTTGACCTGCTGGGCATCAAGGTGTCGGGCCTTGGTGAGTGATTATTTATTAGTTGTCTTCTACATTGCTAATTTTGCTCATACTCAGAGGTAAGTTATGTTTGCATTACAATGAATATTATGTGATCCATTTGGAGCTAGCCATATGCTTGGCGCTACCTAATCGTACTCATTGGAGCTCGCTTGGGCTGATTATTTAAAAAGCCATGGAGATTCCTCCATCCTGTCACTAAGATAGTGGTAGAGACAGTAAGTAATATCAGTGAGTTAACATACTATGGGCCTGATTCTAACTTTGGAGGACGGTGTTAAACCGTCCCAAAAGTGGCGGATATACCACCTACCGTATTACGAGTCCATTATATCCTATGGAACTCGTAATACGGTAGGTGGTATATCCGCCACTTTTGGGACGGTTTAACACCGTCCTCCAAAGTTGGAATCAGGCCCTATGTGTCTTTCTTTATGTAACTTATAAAGTTCCAATCACAATCTTCCACTGATGTCTAGTATTAACCTGTGCATTAAAAAGGGAGACTGAGGTGGTCCTTCGAAGGTGGTCAAGAGGCAAGGATAATTTGTTGCAATGCATTAGTAGTTACCGATGTAGTTCAGGGCATTTGGAATAAGGCTTTGGTTTGGAAAATTAACATTATATAAAGTAGGTACTAGTACTATAGGAGAACGGATTCAGAAAGGTACATAGTTAATTTGTTTTCCTTTGCCTTTCAAAATATTTTTTAAGAGATAAACTGTACCACTCATCTAATATCTTTATTTCTTACCTCAATGCCTAAGGGCCAGAAGAGGACTTCGGAGGCGGGTCAGGGAGACAGGGGTGCCAGCACCAGTGTGGAAGCTGCAGATATGCTTGCCCCTGTAAGTCCTCCTGTTATATTATTATTATTTCCCTAAATTCCACATCTCCCCGTTTTTTCATTTTTTTAACTGTGCCTGCCTCCTTTTATCCTACGCATCATCTTTCTAAGGTTTGGTAAATTCTTGCTATCCCTGCATTATCCTGTTTTTTTTTCTATTTTTCATTGTTCTGAAGCAGACTTCCTCCTGTCTGTACTAGTCTGTAGCTTTCTTTTGCTTTGTTAGTAAGATGTTCTCTCCCTTTATATATCTTGTGGACTGCTACTGTAAGACTAAGAGAACATTTTTGTGGACAGGTACTCTACCAGGATGATTGCATGGCCAAGTCAGCTTTTCTATGCATCTTTGTCGAGAAGGCTTTCTTTTCTTGCTCTTGCTCAAACAGTAAAATGAGAGAGTGGCCATGGTGGACCCCTCCCAATGTTGTATTGTATGTACTATTATCCATTTATACAGTAGTATACCATACCAACAGTTTCGATGACAGAGCAGCATGGCTGGAAAGTAGTATGAGGACAGCCCCATTGATTGTGCGAACCAAGACCTCACCATATGTCCTTTATTGACCAATTATTGCATGCCTTCATTGCGCTTCAGTGACTTAGCTCTGCCTCTCCATTACAAAATGTTTGCAGTTCGCTTGACTTGACTACCTGGTTTTCCAACATAGATAACTAACAAAATTCCTAAAGTGAATGATAGAAGAAAATAGAACTGTAGTGATCCATTGTGGCTGTTTTTTTAACATTTGTTCTTATAAAATAACAATGTGTAATGTTTTTTTCAGCTGCACCGACCACCAGTGCTTGGGGGAGCAGCAGTGACAGTCTGTCAGACACAGCAGCAGTTAAAAGGGAAGAACCAGCGGCAGCAAGTACGGACATTGGTAAGTCACATGGTTATTGGCAATTATTAGTACACTCAATGCAAGGGTGGTGCTTATGAACCTCGCCCTTTAGCAGCTACAGTGGGGGGTGAGTTCTTAATGTCCTCTTTGCAACTCAGCAGACAAAAGCTTATAATGTATGCAACAAATAATGGGTTAATGGAAAAGGGAAAGGGTGGGAGGGTAAAAAGAAAGGATGGGTGAAATAATATATGAGTGAAAGGATGTGTGGGTGGGTGAAAGGATGCCTGGGTGGTGGAAAGATTTATGGGAAAAAGGATGCTCATGGGTTAAAGGATGAGTTGATGGGTAATGATGCATGGATAAATGGATGGTTGGGTGAAAGGATGGTTGAAAGGGTGGTTAAGTAAATGAATATATGGATGGGTGCATATATGGATGGCTGGATTGGAATGGTGAAGGACTGGATAAGAAAATGTAAAACAAAAATGGTGGGACTCAAGGGGAAAATAGAACAATTAAAGGATGAATGGATAATTGCTTGGATGAAGAAATAATTTAGCTGGTCTGGAATCGGGAGTGTTCACTTACTCGTTTGCATTGCTTGATTATCAAAGCTTTGGACAAAAGTGCAGGGGTGTTTTAATTTTCCGACTACTCCTTTAACTCACTGTATTTGTTACGCAAGGCAGATATGTATCCTCCCACCTATCATTATTCATCACCTCCCTGCCCATGGCAGTTAGTCACCTATGCCATGACTTAACTGCAGCATGGTTTAATTCAGCATTACAATAGTGCTGTCTGTGCAATGTGCACCTGCTTCATTTAATGCAGCATTTAAAAAGTTTTCAATGAATTGCAAACTGAAAACAGGGTGTGTTTTCCTTCCCTCCCTGTGCCCGCTCAGTCACCTCCTAAAACTTCAATACTTTATTCTTTCCTAAGTTCTGTCCCAGTCTACCAAAAAGATTGAACAATCCCTTTCTGGCATGTGCCACAATTTTCTGAGAAAGTGATATTTATATTTCATAGCTTACATAAAAAGTTCAGGCATGGTCAAATTTTTCCCTTTCAAAATGTGTCCACTCCAGGGAGGCATGTGTGGGAAAAAAGGCCATGTGACTTGTAATCAGTCATATCAAATTCCAATGGCCCTAGGCAAACAGCAATGTACTGCTACTGTGCCACTCTATTTTTAAACAACTGTTGTCACAGAACTCTGTTTACAATTTGTATTTTTTTCCTTTGTTGAAATAGCTATCTCCTGGTCGACCGCCGATATGCCAGGAGATAGCAGCCCAGCTGTGGAGGTAGACGCTAGAGGCCATATGTTTGGAGTACCAGTGACAGGTGGCTCAGCAGGAGGAAGAGAAGGAAAAGGCAGCTGCATTGCCTGAATGCCCCAGTTCCTTTGGTCAGCCGCCAGCGCCTCCAGCCTCCCAGCAGCAACAACACTGGCAGCACTGCTGCCAGCTGCCCAGCCATGTCAGACGACTACTGTTCCCTCCCACTCAGACAGCATATTCCAGTGCTGCATCATGCAGCATCTGGAGCACCTGGACCACAGGGTGGCACACATTGAGGGAATCCTTTTTTATTTTTGCTTTGGTGAGAGGGGCATTTGTTGTGGGGGGAGGGGAAGAAAGGGAATTGAGCCCAGGGTTTGTACTAGTTTGGATTCTTAAGTTTTCTTTGGACATTGGTTGGAGATGGAGTGATTTATTTTGGGAGAGGGGTGGGCCTGTTGTGGGTTCAAAGGATGGATTTTCTATAATAGAAAGTAAAAGGGGAAGAATTTATTTTACTTAATTTATGCCTCAAATCTTTATTTGAGAGTTTTACTTTGCACTGCTGTCTTTAAGCATAGCCTGTTTTTTTTTTTTTTTTTTTTTTTAAATCGGCTTACAAAAGTATATGCCAGTTATCCCCTTGTCCTACTATCTTAGGTAACTATATTAACCACTGGTAGGGAATGCCAATGCATATATTTCCTACAACAACCTAGATACACACAACAACATCTTCAGTAGAAGTTAGGTACTAACTAAATATCTTTACTTCATTCCATTGTTCTCTTACCTGGATACATGAAGCGAGGTCTGCTACATCTCTTAGTCGTCTTACTGCAGGGTTTCCCATGGTGCCATTTTATGGTGGTGGTAGCAATAGCAGGCTAGAGTACTAACAGGAAAGACATCACAAGCAAACTTCCACTCCTACCTAGGTAAACTCCAACTGTAGATTAACCAAAGAAAATTCCAACACAGGCAACTAGATTGAAATAAATACAGAGTTAGAAGGCAATATTATGTCTATCATAACTTTATAATGACTGAGACCAGACTACCACCATGACAAAACATGAAGACCTGAGATGATAACAAAAACCAGCAATAGAAACTTCTTCTGAGCAATGGGGAGCCAGTATGGAATTAAAACAAGACGTATAAAATACTTGAATCAGGAGAAGTGGACTCAGAGTCAGAAGTGGAGTGTACAAGTTTAAGCGTTTATGCAACACAACTCAAGGCCTGAATGATGATGTTGGTGAAAGATGCGTGGATGGGTATAAGGGGCTGTTGTAATCTATTACTCAGGTTATAGTAGATCCTACATTGAGTTGGTGTCACTTTCACCACACCAACTGTTTTATTCACTTATGGTGTAAAATTAAGTAAAACCTCAATAAATAACACAGCCCTGGGGAAGAGTGTTGGGGTTCAATGTATGGATGGGAAAGAGCATTTGGGGAAAGGTATGACAAAGACAAACACTCCCCAATGACAATATTCATCAGGGCAATGAGCAGCACAACATCATCAATTTGTTGTGGAAGGAAGTGATGGAATGAGTATGACACAGTTCAGTTAAATGCATTGCAAACAGTCCTTTAGCCCCAGAGATGCAAGATAATATCTATCTAAGTGTTCTTTCATCTAGGTTTGAAAAGTGAACTCACCCAGTTTCGTAAAATTAGGATTGTTACAAGAAAAATGATACTGTATTGCCAAAGTGTGTGGTCCATCTGCATTCTTTTCAGAATATCTGTCACTCTTGTGTGCCTGGCTGAACCCATCCGGTAGGTATGTAAGAGTGTTGAGCTTTGCCTTTCATTTGTGCAGGAGAGTAGAAGGCCTGCTGATTGTAAATAACAAACTATACTGTAGGGGAAAGGTCGGGGACAGAAGGAAAGTACATTTCATGAGTAGTGTACCAAGAAGACTCGGAGGCAGAGCAAGAACATAAGAGGAGTTTCATGTGTAAGCCAGCAGTGCAGCACACATACTCAGCAGCATTTCCCAAATCAACATTGTAGGAAGTTGGCTTTGTATGTACTATTTCAAAGTAAGAAATAGCATGCACAGAGTCCAAGGGTTCCCCTTAGAGATAAGATAGTGGCAAAAAGAGATAATTCCAATGCTCTATTTTGTGGTAGTGTGGTTGAGCAGTATGCTTATCAGAGGGTAGTGTTAAGCATTTGTTGTATACACACAGGCAATAAATGAGGAACACACACTCAAAGTCAAATTCCAGGCCAAAAAGGTTTTTATATAGAAAAATATATTTTCTTAGTTTATTTTAAGAACCACAGGTTCAAGATTTACAATCAATACTTTAAATGCAAGGTATTTCACTCAGGTGTCTTAGGAACTTTGAATTATCACAATAGCATGTACAGTTTTGACAAAAATGTCAATAAGCTATTTTAAAAGTGGACACAGTGCAAAAATCAACAGTTCCTGGGGGAGGTAGGTAAATGTTAAGTTGACAGGTAAGTAAAACACTTATAGGGTTCCTGGGGGAGGTAGGTAAATGTTAAGTTGACAGGTAAGTAAAACACTTATAGGGTTCAAAGGTGGGTCGAAGGTAGCCCACCGTTGGGGGTTCAAGGCAACCCCAAAGTTACCACACCAGCAGCTCAGGGCCGGTCAGGTGCAGAGGTCAAAGTGAGGTCCAAAACACATCAGCTTCAATGGAAATAGGGGTGCCCCGGTTCCAGTCTGCCAGCAGGTCAGTACCCGGGACTTCGGAGGGCAGACCAGGGGGGTTTTGTAGGGCACCAGGGGGGACACAAGCAGGCACAGAAAGTACACCCTCAGCGGCACAGGGGCGGACGGGTGCAAAGTGCAAACAGGCATCAGGTTTTCAATAGGAATCAATGGGGAGACCCGGGGGTCTCTTCAGTGATGCAGACAGGCACAGGGGGGGCTCCTCGGGGTAGCCACCACCTGGGCTAGGCAGATGGTCTCCTGGGGGTTGCTCCTGCACTGGAGTTCGGTTCCTTCAGGTCCTGGGGGCTGCGGGTTCAGTGTGGTTTCCAGGCGTCGGGATCCTTGAAGCAGGCAGTCGCAGTCAGGGGGAGCCTCTGGATTTCCCCTGCAGGCGTCACTGTGGTGGCTCAGGGGGGTCAACTCTTGCTACTCATGGGCTTGCAGTTGCCGGGGAGTCCTCCCTGTAGTGTTAGTTTTCCGCAGGTCGAGCCGGTGGCATCGGGTGCAGAGTGGAAAGTCTCACACTTCCGGCGGGAAACGTGTGGTCTTTAAAATTTGCTTCTTTGTTGCAAAGTGTTGCAGTTTCTTGAACAGGGCCGCTGTTCTCGGGAGCTTCTTGGTCCTTTAGATGCAGGGTAGTCCTCTGAGGCTTCAGAGGTCGCTGTACCCTGTTGGATGCGTCACTGTTGCAGTTTTCTTCGAAGTAGGGAGATAGGCCGGTGGGGCTGGGGCCAAATCATTTGTCGTCTCCGTCTTCACTGCAGGGCTTCAGGTCAGCAGTCCTTCTTCTTCTTTAGGTTGCAGGAATCTAACCTCCTCGGTTCTGGGAGCCCTGCAATACTCAATTTAGGGGTGTGTTTAGGACTTGGAGGGCAGTAGCCAATGGCTACTGTCCCTGAGGGTGGCTACACTCTCTTTGTGCCTCCTCCCTGTGGGGAGGGGGGCACGTCCCTAATCCTATTGGGGGAATCCTCCATCTTCAAGATGGAGGATTTCTAAAAGTCACCTCAGCTCAGGACACCTTAGGGGCTGTCCTGACTGGGGAGTGACTCCTCCTTGTTTTCCTCATTATCTCCTCCAGCCTTGCTGCCAAATGTGGGGGCAGTGGCCGGAGGGGCGGGCATCTCCACTAGCTGGGATGCCCTGTGGCGCTGTAACAAAGGGGGTGAGCCTTTGAGGCTCACCACCAGGTGTTACAGTTCCTGCAGGGGGAGGTGAGAAGCATCTCTACCAAATACAGGCTTTGTTCCTGGCGACAGAGTGACAAAGGCACTCTGCCCATGTGGCCAGCAACATATCAGGTGTGTGGCAGGCTGGCAAAACTAGTCAGCCCACACTGGTAGTCGGGTATGTTTTCAGGGGGCATCTCTAAGATGCCCTCTGGGTGTATTTCACAATAAAATGTACACTGGCATCAGTGTGCTTTTATTGTGCTGAGAAGTTTGATACCAAACTTCCCAGTTTTCAGTGTAGCCATTATGGTGCTCTGGAGTTCGTGTATGACAGACTCCCAGACCATATACTCTTATGGCTACCCTGCACTTACAATGTCTAAGGTTTTGCTTAGACACTGTAGGGGCATAGTGCTCATGCACCTAGACCCTCTCCTGTGGTATAGTGCACCCTGCCTTAGGGCTGTAAGGCCTGCTAGAGGGGTGTCATATCTATGCCATAGGCAGTGTGAGGTTGGCATGACACTATGAGGGGAGTGCCATGTTGTCATTTTCTCCCCACCAGCCCACACAAGCTGGTCAGCAGTGTGTATGTGCTGAGTGAGGGGTCCCCAGGGTGGCATAAGACATGCTGCAGCCCTTATAGACCTACCCTGGCATCAGGGCCCTTGGTACCAGGGGTACCAGTTACAAGGGACTTACCCGAGTGCCAGGGTTGTGCCAATTATGGAGACAAAGGTACAGTTTAGGGAAAGAACACTGGTGCTGGGGCCTGGTTAGATGGCCTCAGCACACTTTCAAATCATAACTTGGCATCAGCAAAGGGAAAAAGTCAGGGGGTAACCATGCCAAGGAGGCATTTCCTTACAAACATACCTCTCCCCAGTCCACAGAGCTGAGTACTAGGCTTTGGAGCCATCATCATCATGGTTCCTCTTTAAATTGATAACTTCCTTCTTCTGGCTGTTGAGGTAGTCCCACACAGACTCCTTCCAGCCTACTGACTCTGAGTAGCTCTGTCCCAGTCTGGACCCAAGCAAGAGAAAGCCGTAGTGCACTGCTGTTGAAGAACAAGTAGAGAAGCAGTATTGGACCATTCAGTTGTTTAGTAGATTTGTGTTTGTTAACTGAAGTGACTGGTGTGGTAGCTAAAGAACCAGAAACAAAAGAGTAGATCCTGCAGGAAAATTTCACTAAGGCACTCATTACAGCCCTGGCAGTAAAAGCCGCTTACCGCCGTACTGGCGGCCGCCAACATACCATGACCACGGCAGTAATCTGGGTACTATACAGACACCCACACAATTCTGCCAGATCAAAGGTCTGTGATAAACTGGTGATAGCAAAACCCACACTGTCACGCCAACAGGAATACGCCCACAGTATCACGACCCACAAATCAACACGGCGGTCTTTCAACTGCGGTAAACCATTGGCGGTACACACTGCCACACTTACAAAACCACACCACATTGGACAATTCAAAATACACACACCTGACACACACCACACCCACACACCTACACCACTATAAAGCACACACCCACATTACCCACAACCCTTTACGACCAAAAACACAATTGCGAACAGAGAGAGACACAAGCCAGGAGCACCCACTCAATCTGTGCCACAGAACACCAGCACCTATAGACCATCCACGCAACTCACAGCACACACCACAACACAGCACCCCACACATCACTCCATACATCGTCCCACATATCACTCACAACACATCCATGGCACCCCAAAGACACCCCAGGTTCTCAGAGGAGGAGCTAAGGGTCATGGTGGAGGAAATCATCCGGGTAGAGCCACAGCTATTCAGATCACAGGTGCAGCAGACATCCAGTGCAAGGAAGATGGAGCTATGGCGGAGAATCGTGAAGAGGGTCAATGCAGTGGGACAGCATCCAAGAACAAGGGATGACATCAGAAAGATGTGGAACGACCTACGGGGGAAGGTGCATTCTGTTGTCTCTGTAGGAAAGTACCATCTTGCCTGGCATGTTACACCCATATTTCACTGTATATATGTTTTTTTAGTTGTATGTGTCACTGGGACCCTGCCAGCCAGGGCCCCGTGCTCATAAGTGTGCCCTGTATGTGTTACCTGTGTTATGACTAACTGTCTCACTGAGGCTCTGCTAATCAGAACCTCAGTGGTTATGCTCTCTCATTTCTTTCCAAATTGTCACTAACAGGCTAGTGACCAATTTCACCAATTTACATTGGCATACTGGAACACCCTTATAATTCCCTAGTATATGGTACTGAGGTACCCAGGGTATTGGGGTTCCAGGAGATCCCTATGGGCTGCAGCATTTCGTTTGCCACTCATAGGGAGCTCTGACAATTGTTACACAGGCTGCCACTGCAGCCTGAGTGAAATAACGTCCACGTTATTTCACAGCCATTTTACACTGCACTTAAGTAACTTATAAGTCACCTATATGTCTAACCTTTACCTGGTAAAGGTTGGGTGCTAAGTTACTTAGTGTGTGGGCACCCTGGCACTAGCCAAGGTGCTCCCACATTGTTCAGGGCAAATTCCCCGGACTTTGTGAGTGCGGGGACACCATTACACGCGTGCACAACACATAGGTCACTACCTATGTGTAGCTTCACAATGGTAACTCCGAATATGGCCATGTAACATGTCTAAGATCATGGAATTGCCCCACCAATGGCATCCTGGTATTGGGGAGACAATCCCATGATTCCCCGGGTCTCTAGCACAGACACGGGTACTGCCAAACTGCCTTTTCAGGGGTTTCACTGCAGCTGCTGCTGCTGCCAACCCCTCAGACAGGTTTCTGCCCTCCTGGGGTCCAGCCAGGCTTGGCCCAGGAAGGCAGAACAAAGGACTTCCTCAGAGAGAGGGTGTTACACCCTCTCCCTTTGGAAAAAGGTGTTAAGGCAGGGGAGGAGTAGCCTCCCCCAGCCACTGGAAATGCTTTCATGGGCACAGATGGTGCCCATTTCTGCATAAGCCAGTCTACACCGGTTCAGGGACCCCTCAGCCCTGCTCTGGCGCGAAACTGGACAAAGGAAAGGGGTGTGACCACTCCCCTGACCTGCACCTCCCCTGGGAGGTGCCCAGAGCTCCTCCAGTGTGCTCCCGACCTCTGCCATCTTGGAAACAGAGGTGCTGCTGGCACACTGGACTGCTCTGAGTGGCCAGGGCCAGCAGGTGACGTCAGAGACTCCTTCTGATAGGCTCCTTCAGGTGTTGCTAGCCTATCCTCTCTCCTAAGTAGCCAAACCCTCTTTTCTGGCTATTTAGGGTCTCTGCTTTGGGGAATTCCTTAGATAACGAATGCAAGAGCTCATCAGAGTTCCTCTGCATCTCTCTCTTCACCTTCTCCCAAGGAATCGACTGCTGACCACGCTGGAAGCCTGCAAAACTGCAACAAAGTAGCAAAGACGACTACTGCGACATTGTAACGCTGATCCTGCCGCCTTCTCAACTGTTTTCCTGGTGGTGCATGCTGTGGGAGTAGTCTGCCTCCTCTCTGCACTAGAAGCTCCGAAGAAATCTCCTGTGGGTCGACGGAATGTTCCCCCTGCAACCGCAGGCACCAAAGAACTGCATCACTGGTCCTCTGGGTCTCCTCTCAGCACGACGAGCGAGGTCCCTTGAACTCAGCAACTCTGTCCAAGTGACTCCCACAGTCCAGTGACTCTTCAGTCCAAGTTTGGTGGAGATAAGTCCTTGCCTCCCCATGCTAGACTGCAATGCTGGGAACCGCTTGTTTTGCAGCTACTCTGGCTCCTGTGCACTCAGCAAGGATTTCCTTCATGCACAGCCAAGCCTGGGTCCACGGCATTCTAACCTGCATTGCACGACCTCCTGAGTTGTCCTCCGGCGGCGTGGGACTCTCTTGTGCAACTTCAGGTGAGCACCGTTTCACTCCACTTCGTAGTGCCTCTTCTGGCACTTCTGCGGGTGCTGCCTGCTTCTGAGAGGGCTCCTTGTCTTGCTGGACGCCCCCTCGTGCAACTGGTGACATCCTGGTCCCTCCTGGGCCACAGCAGCATCCAAAAGCCCTAACCGCAAGCTTTGCAGCTAGCAAGGCTTGTTTGTGGTCTTTCTGCGGGAAAACACTTCTGCACGACTCTTTACGATGTGGGACATCCATCCTCCAAAGGGGAAGTTTCTAGCCCTTGTCATTCTTGCAGAATCCTCAGCTTCTACCCTCCAGTGGCTGCTTCTTGGCACCCACAGCTGCCATTTCCTGGGCATCTGCCCACTCCCGACTTGATCGTGACTTTTGGACTTGGTCCCCTTGTTCCACAGGTACTCTCGTCTGGAAATCCATCGTTGTTGCATTGCTGGTGTTGGTCTTTCCTGCAGAATTCCCCTATCACGACTTCTGTGCTCTTTGGGGAACTTAGGTGCACTTTGCACCCACTTTTCAGGGTCTTGAGGTGGGCTATTTTTCTAACCCTCACTGTTTTCTTACAGTCCCAGCGACCCTCTACAAGGTCACATAGGTTTGGGGTCCATTCGTGGTTCGCATTCCACTTCTAGAGTATATGGTTTGTGTTGCCCCCATCCCTATGTGCCCCCATTGCATTCTATTGTGACTATACATTGTTTGCACTGTTTTCTATTGCTATTACTGCATATTTTGGTATTGTGTACATATATCTTGTGTATATTTGCTATCCTCATACTGAGGGTACTCACTGAGATACTTTTGGCATATTGTCATAAAAATAAAGTACCTTTATTTTTAGTATATCTGTGTATTGTGTTTTCTTATGATATTGTGCATATGACACTAGTGGTACTGTAGGAGCTTCACTCGTCTCCTAGTTCAGCCTAAGCTGCTCTGCTAAGCTACCTTTTCTATCAGCCTAAGCTGCTAGACACCCCTCTACACTAATAAGGGATACCTGGGCCTGGTGCAAGGTGTAAGTACCCCTTGGTACTGACTACAAGCCAGTCCAGCCTCCTACAGTCTCAAGACACCAGATTGCTGTACAGAGGACTGGCGGTAGATCCCCACTTCCTACCCCACAACTAGCAACATGGGAGGAGCAGGTCTTGGCGATCATGCATCCTGAGGGCCTCGCTAGAGTAGCAGGAGGACTGGACTCTGGTAAGTCAAAGCTTTACTACGTTATCCCCCCCTCCTGCATGCCATCACAAACTCCTGCCCATAGCCCCATCACTCCACCAACTCACATGTACCCCACTAACACAACCCACCCATCCCAATACCAAGCACTGTATGTACCCCCAATGCATGGACACCCATCACAGACCTGCATGGACACCCATCACCCCAGCATGCCCAAAAGAGAGACTCACCCATCCCACAAAATCACCACTCACCAAGTCCAAGACGACAGGGAAATCACATTCATAGAGGGAAACACAGCCATGCACTAAATGGCACACACAGATACATTGACAATGCCGTTTTCTCCCAACAGGACCCCTACCCAACGTCACCGGAGAGGAGGTGTCAGCCACATCCAGCCCCTCCCCCCAAAGAGGACCACAGTTATGACAGCAGCTCTGCACGCCTGGATCACAATAAGCAACCTGGCCCATCTGGGACCTCCGGACAGTTGGTTACGCTACCACAGTCCCAAACCACCACTGAGCCTCCCTCCTCCGGAAACACCAGCAGAGCACCCACCCAGCGGGCCCATGCCACTGTCCCCGGGACACGTCAATCAGCAATGTGTCCACCATTACAGGAACCCCAAGCATCCACACAAACACAGGACGATCAGGGACCTGGGGTCAGTGGCAGTGGGCACATGGTTCAGGGAAAAGAGGCATAGGACAACAGGGAAGCTGAGAGGACTGCTGTGCGACAGGGGGAGGACAGGCAAAGGGAATTGACCCTCCATGAGGCACTCTCAAACATCATGGGAGCGTACCACCATTCCCAGGAGACCATGGGCCAGGTACTGGCTAAGTTATAGGAGACCCAGCGGCTGCAGGAGGTACCTGTGGATCAGGGAGGATCTAATAAAAATATACACCATCCTGGTCACTATTGCAGCGGTGCTGGCTGACATGGGCAAGACCATGAGGGAGGCAGTGGCACAACAATGGGTGCCTGACACTAGCCAAACCGAGGAACAGCCTTCCACCTCCGCCGGCACTAGTGGACAGGAGGCCCCACCATAGGACCAACAGGCCACCAGCACCCCACCCCCTGCAGAAGGAGAACCACACCGCAAATGGTCTCTGCGATCCAGGCAGCAGATAGAGAACATTGCAACACCCCCACCAGGAAATAGGACCCTCCAGATTGTCACCCTTCTGTCCCACCATGTCACCCTGTCCACCTTGAACTGACATTGCTCCACATCCTATGTCCCCTTGGACAATGTACCTGTGATACCAATAGCCTGGACTCTAACTGGACATTCCACCACCATCACCTCAACCCCTTGCACATACCCCCATTCTTATTGGCTCAAAAACAAACACCCTTGAAACAAATACCATTTTGGAGTCAGTGTCATGAATCGATAAATGTATTAGTACTAAATTATCAAAGCATTGTGATGTATACGTACAGTGAAATGTACTACAGAATGACCTTTGGTGTGCAGCAGTACATATAGCAGGAGCCAGAATAGGGTACACGGATTTGAGAATAGAGAATCCAAAGGGTACAGTCAGTGTCCATAGACAGAGGGTAAGAGGCTGCCATGTTCAATGTCCAAAAGATTACTGAAAAGTAAAGTTGAGTTACAGTCTCATACCTGTGTGTCACTGGAAGTACTACTGTATAATGTGTGTTATGTTGACCACATCTTCTTCTTCATCTGCCTCCTCTTGTTCACTGTCCACAGGCTCCACTGCTGCCACAAGACCATCTCCAGGCTCATCCTCCTGCAGAAAAGGCACCTGAAGTCTCAAGGCCAGGTTGTGCAACATACAGCATGCCACGATTATCTGGCACACCTTTTTGGGTGAGTAGTACGGGGATCCACCTGTCAGATGTAGGCACCAGAACCTGGCCTTCAGGAGGCCGAAGGTTCTCTCAATAATCCTCCCTGTACACCCATGTGCCTCATTGTAACATTAGTCTGCCCTTGTCCAGTGATTCCTCTCTGGGGTCAGTAGCCATGACAGGTTGGGGTAACCAGAGTCACCTGTAAATATCGAGGGACAACTGTTAGACACACACTAACCCTTAGGGACAACCCCATACCCAGACATGTACTTATAGTGGGTGGGGACCGTGGGCTCACCTATTAGCCACACTCGGTGCCTCTGGAGTTTGCCCATCACATAAGGGATGCTGCTATGCCCCAAGATATAGGCGTCATGCACAGAGCCAGGATATTTGGCATTCACATGGAAGATGTACTGGTCTGCCAAACACACCATCTGCACATTCATCGAGTGATAGCTTTTCCTATTCCAGTAAACCTGTTCATTTCTCCGGAGGGGAACAAATGCCACATGTGTACCTTCAATGGCACCAATGATGTTGGGGATATGTCCCAGGGCACAGAAGTCAGCTTTCAGTGTGGCCAAATCCTCCACCTGGTGGAATACGATGTAGCTGCACATGTGTTTCATCAGGTCCGACAACACTCTGGACAACACGTTGGAGAAGATTGGCTGAGACATTCCTGATGCCATGGCCACTGTAGTTTGAAATGAACCACTTGCCAGGAAATGTAGCACTGATGGAACCTGCACTAGAGGGGGTATTCCTGTGGGCTGGTGAATAGCTGACATTAGGTCTGGCTCCAATTGGGCACACAACTCTTGAATTGTGGCACAATCAAGTCTGCATGTGATGATAATGTGTCTGTCCTCCATTGTCGACAGGTCCACCAGGGGTCTGTAAACTGGAGAATGCCACCACTCGTCATCTGCCTCAGCGGTTGTAGCCTATGGAAGAGTATGATGATCAGAATGTCATATTTCCACATAGAATGCACAACTGTTGCCGAAGTTAGGTCACAGAAGCAGTATGTGAAGTCGAGAGTCAGTTGATGGGCCAATGTCTGCTGTGACGCAGTTAGATGCCATGCCATGTGACCCCATAAAATGGCGGCTGCCTGGCCTGTGAGGAAGTGGAAATTAGGTAAGTGCGCTGGAGTTGTGCGTCGTCGCGGTAGGCGGTCGATAACCGCCGCGCAACTTCACATTGGTTATCATTGGGCCCTATGGGTTCCAGGAGCCAATGGCGATGTACGCCGGCGGTGACGGTATGCACCACCACGGACGTGTCCGCCATTTTCTAACTACTCACTCACTTGCTCCCTGACCATCAACAGGAGAGGACCTACACTGCAAGTGCTGCTGTGACCTGAGTCTGGAAACGATAATGGCTACAGTGTCTGGGGAAAGGTCCCCTGCCTTCACTGTGGAGGAGTTGGATAAACTGGTGGATGGGGACCGTATCCTCCAGACAAACAGGTCAGTACACTGAGAGCATGCTGTGTTTGCAATGCATGTTTGGAGTGGTTTGGATGTAAGCCACATGTTGGGGGGTGCTGAGGCGTCCTGGCCTGAGTGCTGTATGAGAGGTGGTCAGTGTATGTGCGTCAGGGCATGGGTGAGTACTGGGGGCAATGAGTATGCCAGTCCGAACGGGTGAGTAATTTCCTTTCCTCCTGTCTTTTCCCTCTAGGTCAGTTCCCATCAGAAAAAAGGTATTTGGCATGCCACCGCCAAGGAGGTGCGGACCCTGGGGGTCTATCACAGGCGGAGCACCCAATGCCACAAGAGATGGGAGGACTTGTGCTGCTGGATGAAGAAAATGGCAGATCATGACCTCCCTGATGTTCCGCATCCTGGCGATGGCCTATCCGGAGTTGGATGGGCATTTGAGGGCATCACAGCAGCCACAAGGGGGTGCGTACAGATTCTGAATCCTGACTTTGCACGCTTTAGGAGGTAGCTCGGTGGGGTATGTGGGCTGTGGCTGACCCTAGGACAGGGCAATTATGGCAGGGTAGGTCCCTTGTGTGCAGGCTCTGAAGCACACCAAACCCAATAGTGTAAATGGGCATATACTACTGGGCAGGGTCCTGTGGGTGTCAGGTGTGCAGATGCTGCTGTTAGCCATGTCCTTGTGTGCATTAGCATCATCTGGTGGAGGAGCAGAGGCACGGGCAATGGAGGGAGCTGCATCCCACATGGCCCATGAGGGCGAATCCACTGAGGGTGAAAGCACCAGTGAGACAGAGGGCGAGGGGAGCACCACGATGGGGACAGGAGGGAAGAGCAGTGACAGCGACTCCTCCTCCGTTGGAAGCTCCCTGGCAGACACCTCTGTGTATAACAGGTACTGCGGCCACCCCCCCTACCAGCACTGCCCTCCCAGCAGCCCCTCAGCGTGTTTCCCGTGCCCGCTCACCCAGGAGGGTGGGCATCTCCTTCGCTCCAGGCACCTCGGGCCCTGCCCCAGTCAACCCTGCTGCCCTCAGTGAGGAGGCTATTGACCTCCTGAGATTCCTCACTGTTGGGCAGTCAACCATTCTGAATGCCATCCAGGGTGTCGAGAGGCAATTGCAACAAACAAATGCATATCTGGAAGACATTCACTCTGGCGTGGTGGCCCAACAGAGAGCATTTCAGGCTCTGGCCTCAGCACTGATGGCAGCCTTTGTCCCTGTGTCTAGACTCCCCTATCCAACTTCCTCTACCCAGTCCCAATCCCCTCAACCTCAGCCTATCCCAATCACACCTTCAGACCAGCATTCACCCAAGTCAACACACAAAAGTGGCTCAGACAAACATAAGCACCAGACTTCTTCTCACAGGCACTCACACAAGCACCATGCCCATGCACACACACCAACATCCACTGCCTCCACTGTGCCCCCCTCCTCCTCATCATCCATCTCCCTCCCAGTATTGTCTCCACTTACACCAGCATGAACCACATCCTCATCCACTACATCCATCACCAGCACGTCCATCACATCACACCCCTCACGAGCAGTCACCACCCCTACAACCGTGCACATGTCTCCTGTGTCCTCTCCCAGTGTGTCTGTGACCCCTCCTCCCAAAGTACACAAACGCAAGCACCCACCCACCCAACAGCCATCCACATCATAAAATAGCATCCAGCCCATGCACCTTCACCCACACTCAGCAGAAAGACACCTCCTACAAACACTCCCACTTCCTCCACTCCCAAACCCTCTCCATCTTCCCATCACCTTGTGTCTAAAAAACTTTTCCTTGCAAACTTTGACCTCTTCCCTATGCCGCCCCCCCATCCTTCCCCTCGGGCCAGGGTGTCAAAATTCCAGGCCAGCACCTCAGCCACCAAGTCGGCGTCCGCTGTGGTACCTGCAAATCCCAGGGGACAAAAGGGGGCACCCGTCAGGGCTGCCAGTGTGCCAGTGACCCCTGCGAAGGACCAACCCATTCCGCCACCTGCCAAGGTGTAGAGGGTGACAGCAAGCAGCACGGCCAAAAAGCACGACCCACCCAGCAAGGCCTCCTAACTGTATCTGCCAGTGCCAAGGTCCCAGCAGCATCTGGCAAGGTGGGGAAGGGCAAGAAAACCCAAGGCAAGGCACTTCAGGCCTCGGACCCTCCATGTGAGGGATTGGTGCCCACCATGACTACTGACAGCCCAGCAACCTGTTCCGCAGAAGGCACCGCCTCAGGCACTGCCACCTGCACCGCCATCTGCCTGCCACCTGCATTGCCCCCTGCACCGCCACCTGCACCGCCACCTGCACCGCTGCTGCCACAACAACAGTCAGCAGCATCATCCCCAGTGGCAGCTGTCCAAAGCTGCAGGAGACAGCCTGGTGTCTCCCTCCACTACCACCAGCACCTGCACCACGGCCTGCACCGGCAACATCTCTGCTGCAGACACCGCCGCAAGCATCGCCATCTGTGCCACCATCTGCACCGCCACATGCCCAGCCAGTGCCACTACATTTGTCATCAGCAGCATCCCCAGTGGACAGCCGTCCGGGAATGCAGGAGGCGGCCGGGACCCTCCACCCACCACTTGAAGCACCACCACCAGCACCTGCACTACCAGCAGTTTGCAGCCTAAGTCGCCGCAGGATGGAGTGTAGCTCTGCCTCCATGGAGTATCATGCTACCTGTTCCCTGCACATCTCATGACTCAGGCACCCAGGTGAGGGAATAGGAACTGCCACACCCCAGGTGCAGCATCACTGGGCACAAGGCCCCCTCCAGAACCAGTGGAGAAATGCATCCACTATCACTTTCCTTTGCAGGATGAAGCAGACTGGGCACAAGGCCCCCTCAGAACCATTGGAGATATGCATCCACTATAGCTTTCCTTGGCAGGATGAAGCAGACTGAGCACAAGGCCCCCTCAGAACCAGTGGAGGTATGCATCCACTATAACTTTCTTTGGCAGGATGAAGCAGACTGGGCACAAGGCCCCCTCCAGTGGAGATATGCATCCACTATTGGCAGGATGAGGCACACTGGGCACTAAGCCCCCTCCAGAACCAGTGGAACATGTCACTCACTAGAGAGACTGTGGCTTTGCACTCCCCATGACCAAGCAGTCGGCAAACCACCCACTTGAGAGACGTGAGAGACTGTAGCTTTGCATTCCCCAGGACCAAGCTGTGGGCAAACCACCCACTTGAGAGACTTGAGAGACTGTGACTTTGCACTCCACGGGACCAAGCAGTGGGCAAACCACTCACTAGAGAGACTGTGGCCTTGCACTCCCC
The DNA here is from genome assembly GCF_031143425.1 of Pleurodeles waltl. Lineage (NCBI taxonomy): Eukaryota > Metazoa > Chordata > Amphibia > Caudata > Salamandridae > Pleurodeles > Pleurodeles waltl. The sequence goes on from NC_090445.1 coordinate 384,786,380, forward strand.
AGGACATCGCACAGGGCATGTAGCCCCCTCCAGGACCAGTGGTGTTGTACCATCTGACTGCTGAGGTATCCACCTCCCCTTCCCCGTGCCTGTGTGTTTTTGAGCTGATGCCCCTGCAGTGTTCTCTCTGTTTTGAGGCAGGAGTCGAGTGTGGGCTTCCCCCAAGTTTGTTTGCCCACTGGACCACGGACACTTGCAAAGGACAGTGTACGGCCTTCTGTACATATTTTAAATATTTGTACATATTGTTGTTTACAATCATTAACTTGATCTGAATATTTCTAAATATCACTACTTGCACTCAATTCCTTTTGTCCTTGTGTTCTTCCAGGTAGTTATGGGGTGTAAATGTAATGTTGCTGCATGTTTTTGTATGTGTTGTGTTGTGAGTGAGGGTGGGGTTGGGGATGTTGCGTGTTGCGTGTGTGTGTCACTCTCTCCCACCCCCCATGTGTGCTAGGTGCAGTACTCACCGTGGTCGTCACCGCCGCCTTCTTAGATATTCCTGGTGTATTAGCAGATACACCTGCATTGGCAGGACCTGTAGTTCGGGCTCCCTTGCATCCTGATTTTTCATTAAGTATCGAAAGGTGAGTGGTTCCCCTTCTGTGTACTATTTCTGCCTTGCTTTTGATGGCGTTGGTACCGCCCCGGAAAAGTTGGCAGATTGGTGGGTTGTGATAGGGTGGGCAGTACATTGTCTTCCGCCTGTCTGTTGGCGGTGACCACCGCGGTGTTTGTTGCTACCGCCTTGGCGGTCGGAGTGTTAAAGTGGCTGTCTGTGTTGGTGGTTTCCGCCGTGGTCGTGATCCCATTTTTTTTTTACCACCCGCCTGTTGGTGTTATTACCGCCAGGGTTGTAATGATGGCCTAAGTTTGAAAGGGCCAATCGCATTCAGGAAAAATCATGACCCGTCAGTCCTCAAGCATTGCAAGTCATCAAAATCAAGTGTACTCATTAGTTGAACACCCTCCCTCACTGTCTGCCACCACATAAATCATAAATCATCATTCGCAATTGTTCAATAATATATAATCTCTCCTTGGTGCAATAGTTAGTAGTTAACTCTTCCAATTCAAGCACAGTGATAGGTACATTATTGTAACTCCTCTGTAATGCAAGCAGCACCTTAGAATTTTACATTGACAGTCTTGTAAATCAATGATCTTCTGGGACAGCCCTTCTAGGTGATGCAAAATTCCCCAAACCTTTTGTCTTCTCCTTCTAATGTTTCTGAAACTTTTTGGCTGACGTTATGACTCTGGTCACTTTATCACTGATAATCTGTTTTAAAGTGCATGTGCTCACCTTGTAAATTTAGTATGATTGGCTTATACATGATGTGCACATTTAATTTACCTGTGGTATCCCTATACCCAAGGCCTGTAAATTAAGTGCTACTAGTGGGCCTGCAGCGCAGCTTGTGGCAGCCATATAAGTAGCCTTTCAAATCTGTCTCAGGCGTGCTAGTGCAGGACTTGCATGCACAGTTTTATGCCACAGGAACATGGCATCTAAATTTACTTGCCAGGCCCAGAACTCCCCTTTTACTACATGTAAGTCACCCCTAAGGTAGGCCCTAGCTTGCCCTATGGGCAAGGTGCTATGTATGTAGAAGGCAGGACATGTGCCTAGTAGCGTGGCCTGTCCTGGTAGTGACAAAAAGACTGTTTTGTTTCTCACTGCTGTGAGTGCTGCCTTCTCATAGGATTGCTTTAGAAATGTCCTGCCTTATGTCTAGGGGGAATTGTCTGATTTATGAGGGGTAGCATAGGCATGTTTGGATGGCTGTAATGGAAGTCAGAAATGCTGCTTACTATTGTAGGTGGATTTTGTATTACCATTATAGAAATGCCACTTATAGAAAGTGAGGATTTCTCTGTGATTATGACTCTGGTGTTTTGGAGCTTGACTCCATTCCACGTCTGGGCAGAGTGACAGCTGGGCTTTGTGCCTACTTTTCAGACAGCCTGTATAGGGTGAGGGGAGGTGTCACAGAGGTACATCTACATATTGAATGGTCTTCCTGGGGTGAGAGAAGGGGAGGCGGGGCACACTTGCATCTGTAAAGGCTGTGCCCTGGCCTCACACAAAGGGCTTGTTTGCCCCCAACTGATGTCTGGAGTGTGAAAAAGTAGCCTCTTTCTAGCATGGTTACGCCCACTTTTGGCCTGTTTGTATGTGTGTGTAAGTGTGTTTTTACTGTGTCACTGGGATCCTGCTAGCCAGGACCCCAGTGCTCATGTCTTGTGGCCTAATGTGTGCGTTGTCAGTAGTGCTTTACTGTGCTTATGCTATCTCTGCTTCTAAATGTGTCACTATAGGCTAGTGACTCCATTTACCAATTCCAATTGGCACACTGGAACCCTCTTGTAAGTCCCTAGTATATGGTACTTAGGTTACCAGGGCATTGGGATTCCAGGAGTTCCTTATAGGCTGCAGCATTTCTTTTGCCACCCATAAGGAGCTCAGACAAACCCTTTCACAGGACTGCCACTGCAGCCTGCGTGAAATAGTGCACACACTATTTCACAGCCATTTTCACTGCACTTAAGTAACTTATAAGTCACCTATGTGCCTAACATTCATTTACTGAAAGCTAGGTGCAAAGTTACTAAGGGTGAGGGCACCCTTGTACTAGCAAAGGTGTCCCCACGCTGTCCAGGGCCAAATCCCCCAACTTCGTGAGTGCGGGGACGCCATTACACGCGTGCACTACATATACCTACATGTAGCTTCAAAATGGTAACTCCGAATATGGCCTTGTAAGGTGTCTAAGATCATGAATTTGTCCCCCCTGTTCCACATATGGTATTGGGGGGCCAATCCCATGCATCCTGGGGGCTCCACCATGGACTCTCAGTACTGCCAAACCAGCTCTCTGAGGCTTGCAATGCAGCTACAGCTGCTGCCGCCTCACTAACAGAGTTCTGCCTTCCTGGGGTCTGAGCAGCTCAGTTCCAGGAAGGCAAAATAAAGCATTTAATTTGGTGGAAAGGTGTTACACGCTCTGCCTTTGGAAATATGTGTCACAGGCTTGGGAGGGGTAGCCTCCCAGAGCCTCTGGAAATGCTTTGAAGGGCACAGATAGTGCCCTCCTTGTATAAGCCAGTCTGTACCAGTTCAGGGACCCCCAGTCTGGCTCAAAACTGGACAAAGGAAAGCAGAGTGACCACTCCCCTGTCCATCACCACCCCAGGGGTGGTGCCCAGAGCTCCTCCTGTGTGTTCCAGACTTAAGACATCTTGTTTTCCAAGGTGAGGGGACACTCTGGAGATCTCTGAGTGGCCAGTGCCAGCAGGTGATGTCAGAGACCCCTCGTGATAGGTGCATACCTGGTTAGGTAGCCAATCCCCTTCTCAGGGCTATTTAGGGTCTCTCCTGTGGGCCTCTTTTCATATTCTGCTTGCAAGTTTCCATCACAAATCCTCTGCAACCACTCCTTCATCCTCTGACCTCGGAGCATGTGCTGGAGGAGAGAGGGGACTTCTCCCCCTCATTGAAAATGCTTTGCAAAACTGAGTATTTTCCCCATAAAACAGACATTAATGGACTCCTGAAATGGACACAGAATGCGTTGAAGGAACTCACCAGGAACCGCATTGGACGGCTGCTGTTGGCCTGACCTGTAATTTATGGGGTCACTAGGAGGAACTGCCACGATCTGCAACTCTTGTGCTGGCCTGTTTGTTGGGCATTGAAGCCATGTGCTATCCCTTTCTGTCTCTAGGGGCTGGGTGCTGTGGCTCCTGCCCAATGCTCCTACAAGTTTCTCAGCCACGGATTGCTTTGCACTATATTTCCTGGGAGCACCAAAGGAGAGCGTTTTTATTTAGGAGCAAGCACCCGGAGAGTGCTATTTGTTTTTTAAAGTGCCTGGTGTGCACTGTTGAAACTTCGTTGGAGGAGGAACAAAGAGCAGCTGGCAGAGAGGGACGGTCAAAGCCGCGGCACGCTCACAAATGTACCCGGAGACATGCTAAGGCTACTGGCAGTGCCCCTGGGGTACGAGCCGGAACTGTTTTCTAGAGGATCACCACTGCAGCCCAGGTGGGGAAGGAAGCGCGTCTTCCTGCATGGGGGAAAGCAGACCGACCCTGGACTACATCCAGCCAGGAGAGTGGCCGCATTTCCTCAGAGGCCCCGGCAGGCTCAGTACACGCTCCAGGAGGAACACACCAACACAGGACTACATCCAGTCAGGAGAGTGGCTGCTTTTCCTCAGAGACCCAGGCAGGGTCAGTACATGCTCCAGGAGGAGTGCACCAACTCTGGGAACCCCTACCCCGGGCAGATGTCAGCAGTAGCATCCGTGGGGCAGTAAGGAACGACTCGTGGGATGGGATACACACTTCACCAGAGGTCCCGTTCCTGCTGAGCCTCTTGCGGTTTCACGACGCTCTTGTGCAGGGTGTGGGACTGAGTGTCTGCTTGTGTTTTGCCCGCATTACAGGGGCTGTCATCCATTTCCTGACCCGATTCAGGCTTTCTGTCGTGCTTGCCAAACTGAGGGAGAACATACGTGTTTTCATAGCCGACTTAGTACACAGTGGGAGGGTTTGCCTAGGATCTATCATTTGGGGAGTGTTTTCCTTCCGTGTGCCTTGATGATGAAGCCATAGCATTCATGTTAAAAAAAATTATTCTGGCATGCATTTGTGGGAATGTTTCATCCTGTGTGCAGTCATGATGGTGTTTTCGAATTTATGATTAGGGTTTTCGCATGGTGTATATTATTTCAAATACTGACAACTTGACTACTACTTATGTTACAGGACAACCTGTAATCTATATGGCTCTTTGACCTGTGTGTTTTATTATGACTACTGCTTATTAATGCAGAGTACTAGTAACCTGGGTAACGTGCTGACAACTGCTTGGGTAGCATGGTATTATAGACATGTTGTGTTTGGTCTAATGATGTTCTGTGCAATACAGTTTCTTTTTGTATAACTTTGTTGTTGTGTTTCATTTGTGGTGGAGATAGTGTATCACGTGTGTTGTGCAAACTCTTAATACATTGCTTCCGAGTTAGGCCTGACTGCTCGTGCCAAGCTACCAAGGGGGTGAGTAGGGGTTATTTTGGGTGTGTAACCACCTCACCCTGACTAGAGTGGGTAGGTTCATATTCTAACAGGCATTTTCTTCAACATCCTGAATGAAATGTTGGGGCTTCTTCATTGCACACTGGTCCAACTCCAGTCCGGCCAAACATGTGACCAAAAATGGTGGGGCAGCATAAATAAGACACAGAGATAATGTTCCACTAGCTATATCATTTTTGGGGGCAAAGAATGAAGTTCTGTGATAAATAATTGAAATGTACTATGGTGGCATACTCAGTCAAGGAAATAGAGTTCATCCTCCAACTCAGGTGGTTGGCCCAGATATTATTCAGCTAACACACTTGATTCTGACCAATCCTCCTCCTCTTCCTTTGCTGTTCCAGTAATAGTATACATTTGTTTGGTATGGAATGTTAGTTGATTTTATCATTGCCAATCCCTCCACATTTTGAGGTGAGATACTGGCTTTCTGAATGTGACAGCTGAACCAACTGCACTGAACACAAGCTCAGCAGACACACTGCTGCAGGACAAGCCAGATAATTTACTGTCAGCCTGCGGAACACTGGTTATTGGGCCATTTTCACATTCAATACAACACTGGTTTTGATCCACATAGACCTCTTTTGGGCCATCCAGATTCTCCTGGAACATCCTCTTAATGGTTACTGGTGCCTTTACACTAGATTTTAGTCTTGCCACTTGAAACCAAGCCAATGCAGATGTTGGGATCAATGTTGCTCTTGTAGTTGTGGTTGTTGTTGGTGTTCTTGTTGTTGGTGCTTGCTGCTGTGAGGCTGTCCTATCAGAGAGTTGAAAGTGGCACTAAAGAACTTTTACCCAGGAGTGGAATTCTACCAATTTCCAGCCATTCTTCTTTCGGGTATCCAGCTTGCTCAATAAACCACCTCTTGTATTTTGAAACATCTCCTTCAGAAAAAGGAATTAAACTGGCCAAAGTTGTTTATACTGTGGATCGAGCAGTGTGGCACAGATGTACTCTTAGGACCACATGATGTCATTTTTCAGCCTTGTGTTACAAGCCAAATGAAGAATTAAGGTCTCAACAAAGACTTGTGCTTCAGCATTTTCCTTCACACCTGCGGGTGCAAACATTTCAGCAAACATTTCAGCAGTTTATCTGTACTGCTCAAAGAGACATTATTACAATATATAATAGGTTCAGTTCTAACAGCATGGTGAAGAAACCACAACTGCTTCAGGGATTTTAAAGAATGGCTAAAATGAGTGCAGATTTTTATTCAGGTGGTCAGTATACTGCTGGCAATGTCTTCTTTTTTTAGAAACTGCTGCCCAACCAAATTGATGCAATGAGTCAAACACTGAACCCTGAAATAGCCAATATCTGACAGGGTCTTGACTATATTACTGCCTATTTTGGTGGTATCAAATCCAATTTTGAGACTTCTAGGTCACAACCATTCAAATACCTTGCTATTAAATCTATCCAATATGTTTGCAGCTGTATGGGTTTTTTCATTGAAAACATGGCTACTGTTGCATGCCGCAGAATGCCCTTAAAAGTTTCTTCAGTGCTAAGACTTGTAGATAACTGTCGCCTAACCCCTGCAAAAGAGATGCAGCGTGCAGTGATACACATGTAATCAGTTGCTTGACAACTGATTCACATGTCTGTCATCTGGTGGACAGGTTGAATAATACTTTGCTGCAAAGCTTGTCCAACCAATTGTGAGGAAGCACTGGAATAGCAACTCTGGCAAAATAGGTCCGACTTCAAACCATCCATTTCTGGCAGATGGCCTTCACAAATTCTAAAAATCCTACTCCTTTCACAAAAGGAAAAATGAGGAGGTGCAGCGCTAACATTTTGGCCTGCTTTCTATTGTACAAATAGGCCATTAGTTGGTTGCATTCATAGGGGCCCCTCCTGCTTAAACAAGTAGCCTGGAATTTCTTATTTCCTGAGGCCACTGATACTTGCAACTTCTTAGAAGCAGGAAGTGGTAGACTCAGTGTGCTTTCTTAGGGCAGTCACTGGATGCTGTGGTGTCTCCGTCTGACTCTGAGTCCTCTGCCATTTTGAGACTTATGAGGTGACAGATGCTGGTGCACTGCTCTGGACAGGGCTGCTTTGCGTAAAGACGTCACCCTCTTCTTCCTCATGACCTCCCACTGTGATTGGAGCTGATGTTTCTATGCTCTTCTTACCTTCACCACCACTATGTTCAGCACTTTTTAAGGTGCTCCTCCCACCAGATTGAGTGGAAAAAAATCTTCTGAAAGAGAGAGGGGCTTGTTCTATGCAGAGCCTTGTGGACGATGCAACAAGTTCTAAACTTGTTCCTCTCACCAATAGGTATCCAGTGAAGGTCATAAATGTTTTTGAGATAAGACTACATTTTTGTATTTTAAGAAGGAGACAAGCTGCCTCATTTTGAAGTGATTGAAGCTTCAGTTGCAAGCATTTTTGGATACCTAGATATAGTGCATTACAATAATCAATTTTAGATGGAACAAGAGCAACAACAACCGTTTTCTACACATCTGGGGGGATAAAATGGAAAACGTTTCTTAAAACTCTGAGTAGATAGTACGAGGAGGTGACCTGATTAACTTGCTCAGAAAAACAGATTGTTTCCTCAAAAATAACCCCCAGATTTTTTACTTTATTAACAGATATAGCTCTTTGCTTCATGTGTATCGATTCTAAAGGAGACAAATCTGGCAGTCATGGAGTGCATGGGTAAATTATATAATTCTTAAAAAATTAAGGCTAGTGTGCACCTATGCCAGTAAGGTGGTGAAGTGGAAATAGAATATTAATTAAAAAATGAATGATGCTGGTGGTGTGATACAGTGTACCAACTCTATGGCAGGCAGGTGGTTCAGGGGAAATGGAATAATACCTAAATACATTAAAAAAGAATGCTGTTGTACGGCTGTTCACCTATGGCAGTCAGGGGGTGGATGGATCAAGGCAAAAGTCTAAAAAGCCCCAAAATAAATCACAAATAAACAAACATTAAAATAACATTAAAAATAAAACAATTACAATTAAAATAAAATAAAAATATTAAAATTAAAACATTAAAATTAAAAACTAAAACACAAATATATTGCTTCTGTTTATATCACCTGAGTATGAGAAACCTATTGGCAGGCACGGAGGTGCAGATAAAAAATGCAAAAAAAGCACTGTTCATCATAATCATATTTGTTATATGAAGTAGTCGTGGGGAGTAAATGTCAAGAAATGAGGCAAACATGCATAACATATTCCATCACTCAGAGAAATAACTCAATTAGGTATTTTTATATTGCCAATAGCAATTGAATGTGTGGTGATCAGTATACACGAAATTACTCCGAAGCATTACTAGGACTCAATATAGATCCCAGTTTCTATGCAGATTAATTTTCATAGTTCTCCCAATGTATACCCCCAAACCATTTCTGAGACTAAAAAAAGATCACAGTCTCTGTGCAAACATATTTTCATAAACATCCCAATGAATTGAGGCCTTGATTCTGTGACGATGCTGTATCTTAGCACTGAAGTAGCCAACACTTGTTTAGCTGAATCTCTGCTTCTTCAGGGCTAAAAAAGTGACACAAAATTACAGAAAGATCAAAACAACAAATAACGAAAGAAAGAAGAAACACTGGCTGACTGCTCAAAATGCCCATCAGCCACAAGGTCAAACAACAACAGAGAGCAAGGAGGAATGGAGACAAATAACACATTCAAGCTAATGACAAATGCACACTGGCTGGTTGCACAAAATGGCCACTGGACACATGGTCAAACAATAACAGTGAGCAAGGAGGCATGGAGAACAAAGAACACATGCAAGCCTCTGGCAAAAGCACACTGGCTAGTTGCACAAAATGGCTGCGGGCCACATGGTTGAACAACAACAGTGAGGAAGTAGGCATGGAGAATAAAGAAGCCATGCAAGCATATGGCAAAAGTAAACTTGCTATGTACACACAATGGCCTCTGTCCATATGGTTAAACAACAACACTGAGCAAAGAGGCATGGAGAACAAAGAACACAGGCAAGCCTATGGCAAAAGCACACTGGCTGAGTACACAAAATGACCTTTGGCCACATGGTCAAGCCAACAACAGCAAGCAGGGAGGCATGAACATCAAAAACACATGCACGCCTATGGCAAAAGTACACTGGCTGGCTGCACACAATTTAACCAGCTACATGGTGAAACAACAAAAGCGAGCCAGGAGGCATAGAGAACAAAAACACATTCAATACAATCCTATGACAAAAAACACACTTGCTGAATAAACAAAATGACCTCCAGGAACATGGTCAAATCAACAACAGCAAGCAGGGAGGCATGGGGAATAAAACACACATGCATGCCTATGGCAAAAGCACACTGGCTGGCTGTGCAAAATGCCCACCAGTCAAATGCCCATACAACAACAAGGAACAAGGAGGCATGGAGCACAAGGAACCTATGCAAGCCCATGGCAAAGGCACACTGGCTGAGTACACAAAATGGCCCCCGGCCACATGGTCAAACTAATAACAGCATGGAGTCATGGACAACAAAAAACAAATGCAAGCCTATGGACAGGGTCTACACAAAATGGCCACTGGCGACATGGCATGGAGACCGAAGACAAATGGTGGCCTATGTCAAACACACTCAAACACACACTGGCCAGATAAAGGAGGCATGGTAACACTGAAAAAACACTACCATTATTTCAGCAATGCCAAATATTAAAGTTAACTGAGTTATACAAATTTTGCAACAACACACATCCTCCTATGACATCAAACATTACCCCACACATACACTCTTTGCAGATAAAAACATTCACTAAAACAATACCCAATAATTTTAATTTAATTCAATGCCATCTCTGCCCTAAATGATGTTTTAAAAATATATACAATAGAAACAGGTCTTTTATACTCTGATTACTGGTACGTGGCCTACTGGGTGGATGGCCCATCGGCAAACAAGGCCATACAGTAAAATAAATTAATTCTTGCATATTACAAATGGAACAAACATGGAGAAAAGATATTGAACACTGCAACATTTTTTGTTACAATTGAGTTTTTAAAAAACAACTAGGCCCCTACTGAAACTCCAGGACACTCACTGGACAAGAACATGAAGCTGGAGTCTCTGGGTGTTTTCCTCCCTGTTAGAAAAAAAGTTACAAAAAGGCTTCTTGCATTAAAAAAACTTTAACGATCCATTGGAGTAGAAAATCCACTCCAAAATGTATTTCAAGTAGATTTAGCTGCTTCTCAAGTAAGGCACTATAATGGTGCCTTTGCAGCCAGAAGGTGTGAGAGCGGGTGCAAAATTGTGAGTTAGATCGCAAGCGGCCTGAGACTATTGTGGCACTCATTAAACAATTCTCACACACGCTAACGGAAAGCAAAATTCCACCACGAGCTGGAGGGTGCAATTTTTATTAACTCTGAGATACTCCATGTAGTGCAGAGGTCCTGAATTCCACAAACTCTGAGAATTGAGTGAATTTTACTTCTCGAGCTTAGAAAATAATATGACCTCTCATTGACTTGATCTCCGGAGTAATCCTAGCAATTGTTACAGGGGTCAGATTATACTGTAGGGTTCTTGGATACTATACATTGGGTTTTATTTTTATGTAAACAGGCTCAACTCCTTTTGTGAGACCAATGTCTTTTCCTAAAGTGTCCCAGACCCCAGGTTTCACTACATCCCATAAAACCAGTGGTAATTCCAAAGAGGTCATCATGGAATACAACCCAACCTGTGGCCACTGACTCATCAATTTAAAGCCTACATTGGCATTCTGAGTTTGGAACCTTATGCCTTTCTGTGTGAAATAGATATTGCAATTTAACTTGTACAATAAATCAGGTCCTAATAAGCTCACTGGACTTGAATCGTACACCAAAAACTAGTGATTCTCCTCAAAGGACCCTATTTTAACAGGTACTTTTTCTGTTAGAGGGATTTTTTTTGTTCCCCAAGAAGGATAGGTTTAGAATTTCCACTGTTCTAAGAGTAGAGTGGGCAGCACCAGTATCGATTAAGAATGATACAGTGTGGGCATTCACCTCACCATCTACAAATGAACCACCCTGGTCCACCTCTAACTCTGTGGCAAGTACATAATCTTCCTCTCTTCCCAGCACCATCATTGTGACTGATCTGAAACATAGCCCTCAAAGGTATCTAACACATGAAGCTGCTGAAACAGTTTTGGACTTTGGAAGGAATTTTAACTTAAATTTGGGACTTGACTTGAATTAAATTGGAGACCATTGGGGCAGCAGCAAAATGGGTCTGGGGTGAGGAGTACATTCAAAATTTTAGTTCTCAGTGTCAGTATAATCTGTGGATGTTGGGTGCTATAACTCTGGGGCTAGGTAAACCCGGAATGCTGAACCTAGCTCTCTTTCATCACTCTGTTGGGATTATGACAACATTCCTACTTCCAATGCCCTAACTTGTTGCAATAATGAAGAGGATTCGATCTCTGCCACATCAATCTCAGTACTTGGGTCAACTGGAACACCACAACCTCTACCTTGTTGCGGGAACCCATTTCCGCCTTGCATCACAGGAGCTCTCTGCACAGAACCAACATTCACTACAAAAAGTTGATTCTGACTTCCTCTCTGTGCCTCATTCAACTGTGCCACCATAAAATCATCCTTCAATCAATTCTGCTTCATCTCATACTCATCATTACAATATTTCTCATATCTTAGGATCTCATCAACTGATTTATTCGGCCAACAGATCAAATGCTGTTACATAATCAAGCTAATATGGGGACTCAAACTTGTCAGAAACTGGGGCACACATTTTCCATGTGTTTAACTTTGAGAGTCGCTATTGCGCTGTGTTGTTTAAACACCTGTAAAAATCTTGCATAGTAAACATGCATTGTAGTCCTCCTATCAATCTTAACCCAATCAATATCTTTAGCTGGCATTTTCCCTTTCAGAGTCACCTGCTGATACTTTCTCAGAGGATTCTTCTCTGACCACTCTACATCTACTTTGCATACTGACCACAAGTCATTCAGTACCACAATGTTGAAGAAGGTATTCAAATCCATCAATAAGACATGTGAAATCTTCACAAATCGCTCTACCTATTTATGCCACTACACTTTGTAGTATCAATCTTCGAAAATCATTAATGAATGATGCACAACATTCCTACTCAAAGCCACATGGGCATAGCCTCCACTAGCCCTTCCCTCAATGGAAAATTTGAAGCACCCTCTCCATCCCTTAAAGACCGAGGTGGCTCTCCCTTTGGTTTATTTTTTGGTTCTTCTTCTTCCATCTGCTTTCCTACTTATCCAACTCACTCCACTTTCAGATGCTACCAATTCATTCCTTAATTTGCATTTTCATTCTTGATGGTCTCATATTGCAAATGCCATTCTCATTAAAACACACACAATAGCTTTTAGGCAATGACTTGGCTTAGTTTAAATCTATTGTAATTCAGATAATGTATCATGATCTTGCCCTGCATGTTTAGTAACAGCTTTACGTATGAATACAAGTTCATTCTCTTGGAAGGTGTCTAATCGGGAAAGATAGAGGTTTCTTTATATCATCTCATCAAGTTTTAACTCTAGTTTGACCACATCTACTGTGTTTTCCCTCAGTTAATTCTCAGCTTCATCCTGAACCTTCACTTTCTTTTGTGGTCCCATTGTAAATCTAAACAAATCAACTAGTGCTTGGGGATTGATATCATTCAGTACTACAGGGATATTGAACTCTATCCTTTCTCTAAGAATACTTTTGAAAACATTCTGAGGTGATTTCCAAATGGTCATGTCATAATTTAGCAATCTCGGAGCGGGCTCTCCTACAAGTGCATGTCCTGTCTGATTCATATTTAATACTGGAAACACAACACAAGGGGTATTTACCTGAATCGGGACTCAAGGAGTTCCTCCAATTCCTGAAGCCAGAGCAGTATGTACTGTTATAGCTACTCCAACAGTAGCTGTCAAAGTATGTGTCACTATTCCTGCTGACTCGGTTTTCTAAAGCAACTTCGGGACTAACTGTGACTGGAACAGCAATTGTATTTGTGCTATTAGAAACAGTGGAGTTAACAGGGGTGCTATCCCTGAACTTTCTCTCATCAGGTTCTGACTAGTATTCACTGGTGCGGTGGCTATTCCAGAGTCTACACTGGCAACTGCACAATCATTCCTTCAGTTTGGCCATATTATATGTTGGAGGACACCTTGATATCAACACATCTAGGGTATCATAGCTAGAATCACTGTCACTGTCTTCACCTGAACTCTTTAGGTTTCCTGTCTTTTCCTCCTTCTTCTTCCCTTCTCTTTCTTTCTTTTTTCAAATTCTTTAAAAATGCTAGATACTGTCTAGTTCTCTCTGTCATGTAGATCTCCACCACTGTTGGTCTGCTTTCCATCTGGAATCTGCAAAACTGCGCCCTGCCTTCCAGACTGTACAGTGATATTTTTCTCTTTCCCTAACTTGAACTGTGTGCTCCCATGCGTTAAGTGATTTGAACTGTGCAGGTCTAGGAGGTGGTATTATTTCATACAATACCATTCTTTTGTTTTCAATGAATGTCAAAATAAATGTGCCATATAATGGAACCATCAATGCACCTTCTTTCTCTGTGATCTTATGCTATTGACTCAGCCAATTACATGTATGAAGGGCCACATTTATGGCCATATTGTGACTTGGCATGCTATTAGGTTGTGCCTCTTTGCCCTCCTGAATAGATATTTTCACATCTCTCCTATTTAAATTTTGTAAGGCCTTAAAATGTTTCATTTTTCAGCAATAATCACATCGAGGTTATAATTTTAAACAAGGAATCTAGGGCCAGATGAAGGTAAGTATGGTTTTGCGAGTTGCAATTTGCGAGTCATAGAGACTCGCAAATTGCAACTCGCAAAACCACATGCAGAAAGGTGTCTCAGACACCTTCTGCGAGTCGGTATGGGGTCGCAATGACCCACCTCATTAATATTAACGAGGTGGGTCGCAAATTGCGGCCCCATACCGACTATGGGCACTCGCAAACATGGAGGCCTGCTGTCGTCAGCAGACCTCCATGTTTGCGACTGCTTTTCAATAAAGCAGGTTTTTTTTTTCAAAGTGCAACCCGTTTTCCTTAAAGGAAAACGAGCTGCACTTTGAAAAATAAACCGAAACCTTTTGTTTCGGTATTTTTCAGGGCAGGTAGTGGTCCATTGGACCACTGCCTGCTCTGAAAAATTATTTTTGTGATCATTCACAAAGGGGAAGGGGTCCCATGGGGACCCCTTCCCGTTTGCGAATGAGTTACCATCCACTTCAAGTGGATGGTAACTGCGAGTTGATTTGTGACCGCTTTTGCGGTCACAAATCAACTTACATCGCGGTGCGAGTTGCAAATAGGAAGGGAACACCCCTTCCTATTTGCAAGTCGGAAACACATTTTGCGAGTCGGTTCCGACTCGCAAAATGTGTTTCTGCATCGCGCACAGGCATTAGCGCCTCGCAAACGGCGTTTTTCGCCGTTTGCGAGGCGCTAATGCCTTGCTACATCTGGCCCCTAATATTTTTGCTTGCAAATTTCATCTGTTCTCAACACCCAATTACAGCACTGCAGTTTATGACTTAACCAACTAATAACAGCCTTGTTCCAACGCCATATGTCCAAACTCAGCGTGACATATTGTAATGTCCTCTTACTCCTCACAGAAGCTGACCCTCCTTCACAGTTCATCCCGAACTTTGGAATGCAAACACAATAGCAATGCCAAGCAAATTCAACAACTTTGTCTGCTCCACTAAAGAGTCAATAGTATTTAATAACACAAGAAATGGTTCGGGCAACACTTTTTGTTCTACCCTGACTCACACTTAAGTGAAACCTCAACCAGCATGGAATCACTTGGATTAGTGTAGCTTCACCTCTGAGCAAAAGGATCCACCACACCATCCACACCTTACTCTCTTATAAAGGTAATTGCTCCTGTCTTAATTGTGTAACCGATGGTACCTCACGACTAACACCACCAGACTTAGCAGGCTAACTCAAGCCTGATAACCACTTAAAATTCTTTGTAGTAAGGTTTCCTTACCAGCACAACAACTTAAATCATCTCCACACCACACCACGCAATTTCAGCAAAACGCCATAACCTAGACAAAAGTAACTGCAATGCACGGCGCTATAGATATTTTTCCACTGTTATAACAATTCCAAATCTCTGGAATACTGTTGCTCCTTTGACTTGGGATATGGGCACCAGGAATGGGATCTCGCATGGATACAGCACCTCTCTTTCTGTCTTAATAACTGAACCATCCGCTGCTGCTGTTAAAAATGGGGTCTCTGGTTGGCAGTCAGTTTGCATTCTGTCCAAGCAGGGACCCTCACTCTAGTCAGGGTAAGGGACGTACACACCTAAAATAACCCCTGCTCACCCCCTTGTAGCTTGGCACAAGCAGTTAGGCTTATCTCAGAGGCAATATGTGAAGTATTTGTACAATCACACACAGTAGCACAATGAAAACACCACAAAAGCACTCAACACTAGTATACAAAAATAGCCAATATGTATATGAGTTGTACAAGACCAAAATGACAAAAATCGAACCTACACAAACAAAGATACAAATTTTCAAAGAATAAATGTCAAAATAGTTTTAGAAACACAATGGCTCCAACTTGGGCTATTGCGACTTCATTGACTGAGTCATTCCCAACAGTCTGACGGCAATGATGCCAGTCACAGAGTTGAATGGTACCTTTGGTAAATGAGAAAACAAGCTGCTGCACGGAGTCAGCGAGGTAAGGTGTAGGTGGATCCGGTACTTTGTTGGTTACTTACTGCAGGAGAGGTGATGTGGTGTTGGTGTGCGGCGTCCATTCCTGATGATCCGGCGGGGTCAATGAATCTGGCAGGTCAAGACATGTTGGGCGACCTCACAGGGTCACAGTCACACCACAGGGCTACTAGAGCCGTGGCACAGTGGGGTATCACGGACTTTGGTGACATGGCACTTCAGGGCTCACAGCATCACTGAACTTCAGCGAGGCTGTGGTGGTGTCCAGCCAGCAGCATGGGTCTGGGTCATCGCACTCCAGCAGGGCCCACAACTTAGAGTTGCAGGCTGTGACAAGGAGTTGTGCAGCGGCGCTGATTCTGGAAGTTGCCTGGAGTCCATGTGCTGGGATCTTCTTGTTTCTCACCAGAACTCACTTCCAAGGGCCTAGGAACTGGATTGGCAACACTTGGCAAGTCAGGGTCCTCATCAGGAGTACCCAGATGCTGACAGCTGAAGACTTTGAGCTTCATGAGATTTCTTAGCAAGAGGCAAGCTCGGTCCAAGCCCATGGAGAATCTTCATAAGCAGGATTTCAGAAAGCACAGTCCATTCCTCTTCCTCTTAGACAGAAGCAGCAGGCCAGAACAGCAAAGCAGCAGGCAGAGTGGCAGGTTCTCCTCAAGCATCAGACTCTTGTCCTTTGTAGAGCTTCCCCTTGATCCAGAAGTATTCTAAAAATCTGGGGTTATGGGTCCTCTACCTGTACTCATTTCCGCCTTTAAAGTAGGAAAACATCAAAGGGAAGTCTCTGTTGTTCACAAGATCCTGCCTTGGCCAGACCTGTTCCCAGACTCACACCAGGGGGTAGGAGACTCCATTGTGTGAGGACAGGCACAGCCCTTTCAGGTGTAAGCTTCAGCTCCTCCCTCACCACTCCAGCCCAGGAGACTCACCAGTATATGCAGGACACTCCTCTGCTCCCTTTGTGTCACTGTCTAAATTGAATTCACAAACAGCCCAAATGTCAGGCTGACACAGAAGTAGATTCCACAGGCAGGCAGAGGCACAGGATGGTTAAGCAAGAAAATTCCCAATTTCTGAAAGCACTCCGTCTATCATCTGTTCTTTTTGCATTTATCACCCCAAGTGGGAAGGGTATGCCCAGATGAGGGTCCTGTGCTCACTGCGCCACTGGATTCCAGCTAGGCTAGCTGATAAAGGATTATACTCTGAAACTGGTCCTAGGGTGCATGTTCCCAGTCCAGGGAGGCCCTGGCTTGGCAGTTTGGGCTTGACTGTTCCAATGAGGAACAGGGTCAGGACTGATTTGCATAAGGCTGGGTCCAAACTGGGGTGGCAAGGTGAGCAAAAAAACAATGGATTAAACCCAGATCTTTGTGACTGGTGGTGAATGTTTGCATTGTTCAGCATTTCGTCCATCATCTGTTCTTTTTGCATTTTTTGCCCCAAGTGAGTAGGGTATGCCCAGACGTGGGTCCCGTGCTCACTGCACCACTGGATTCAAGCTAGCCTAGCTGATGAAGGGTGATACTCTGAAACCAGTCCTAGGATGCTTGTTTCTTGTCCAGGGAAGACCTGGCTTGGCAATTCGGGCTGGACTGTTCCCATGAGGAACAATGTCAAGACTGATTTGCATATGGCTGTGTCCAAACTGTGGTGGGGAGGTGAGCAAAAAAACAATGAATTAAACCCAGATCTTTGTGACTGGGGGCAAATGTTTGCATTGTCCATTATTCTGTCCATCATCTGTTCTTTTTGCACTTTCTGAAAGTGGCATTTTCAAACCAACAAGCAAAAAAAACACTTTACCAAAATATGTTTTTTATATTGTGAGTTTAGAGACCCCAAACTCCCTATCTCTATCTGTTCCCTATAGGAAACTTCACTTAAAAGACATTTAAAGGTAGTCCCATTGTTAACCTATGGGAGAGATAGACCTTGCAATAGTGAAAAACGAATTTGGCAGTATTTCGCTATCAGGTCATGTACAACACCTTTTAAATACACTGCACCCTGCCCATGGGGCTACCTACGGCCCACCTTAGGGCTGACGTACATGTAGTAAAAAAGAAGGTTTGAGCCTGGCAAGTGGGTACACTTGCCAGGTCAAATTGGTACTGCAAAACTGCACACACAGACCCATTTGAACGCACTGTGAGGATCAGCAATCAGTAATTAAGTTAGGTAATGTTATTTCCAATTAATAATCAGTCCAATATATGTATGTCATTAAAATATTGAAAAGATACAGGATTACAGCTGGAAAGCTGAAATATCGCAATTGGTTCAGTCTCAATAGATTAAAATACAGAGCAATACCCACCACTACAATACACAAACTGAGAATGTGGCATTGATGTTCCATAAAGAAATGCCAGCTCTCTCTCCTAAGCATGAAATGATTCTAAAAAAATCTAATCAGAGTTTTGAGTAAGGAATGATAATAATTGAATGAAATCTTAGGGAAATTTGGAAATCCATGAAGGTGTCAGTGTAGTGAGGACTCCAGTAGAACTCCAACAGCAACGAGAATATTTCCAATCCCTCAGAACACCGACAGTTTCTGCAACATTGAACATCCTCTGTTCAAGTTAATGTGATGAATAAGTGGCTGCAGCCGTTCATTAGGGCTTCACATTTCTTTCCAAGATTTTTCTTCTCAAGCACTATTTCCTCTACCTAAAAAAGCTTTGAAATCCACCTGCAAAGTAAAGAATGTGGTATCCAAACAAAATACATTTCAAAATTCAGGCTAACTTTAACTAAACATTTAGGGGGTCATTATAAGTTTGGCAGGTGGAAAAGGCCATTCGCCAATCTCCAGTGGTCAGGTTGTCGCCAGTGCAGCTGCCTTTCCGCAGGCCCCATTAGGAGTTTCCCGCTTGGTCAGCAGGCAGAAATGGTGTTCCGCCCATTTGCCTAGCAGAAAACAACCTACAACATTGACGCTGGCTTATAATTGAGCCGGTGGCAATGCGGCAGTGAGTAGGCTGCACCAGCACGTGTCACACTGTTCACTGTCTGCAGAGAGTGAGACAGCATAATGGGGCTAGCCATAGGGTGCAGGGGCCATGTATAAGCTGGTGGAGAGGATAATCCACAGGGTGGCGCTGCTTGCAGTGCTGCACTGTTGGATTAGGACCTTCAGCACTGCCAGTCCTTCCTGTGGAGGTACACTGGTGGTGCTGGGGGTCCGACCGTGGGGCAACAACCACTGTCGTAATGTGGCGGTCAGAATGCCAGGGTCGTAATGAGGAACTTAATATGCATTTCGAATATTTGATTATACTTGCACACATTTAACTTTCCAAATAAATGCAATGTGAATAAGATAAGGCATGTTTACATATAAGGTGAAAATATAAAACTGGAATAATGAATACATGTAAGCATTTTTGGATGACATTAGTGCAGACGTTCATAAAGTTTCAGTTTCTCAATTATTACATTTAATAAATGCGTTAAGACGTTCACACATGTTAAGTTTAGGACACAGAGTAAATATAGGGGGTCATTACAACATTGGCGGTAAAAGGCGCTTACCGCCGTGCAGAAGACTGCCAATACACCGCCACGGAATCCCGCCACAGCTATTATGACCCATATTTCGTAATCTGACAAAATTTAGACACCCACACAACTCCGCCACACCAAAGGTCAGTGTTAAACTGGCGAAAACAAAACCTCCACCTCCACGCCAACAGAAACACGCCCATGCTATTACAACCCACTAATCCACGCGGTGGTCTTTCAGCCGCGGTATTCCATTGGCGGTACACACCGCTGCACTCAAAATACACACACATCTCCAAAACACCGCCACATTGGACAATTAAAAAAACACACACCTGATACACATACACACACCACTCCCATACACCCAACACAATATAAAACACACACCTACATCACCCACAACCCCCTACGACCAAAAAATAGAGACGAAGGCCAGAGAGAGAGGACAGAATAGACAACCCCACCACACAGAGGCACAATCACCATCACCCACACAACATCCACGCACAAAACACCACACACCACTACACATCACCACACTCATCAACACATACACCACCCCACACATCACCTACACCCCCCCATGTCACGCCAAAGACATCCCCGGTTTTCCGAGGAGGAGCTCAGGGTCATGGTGGAGGAAATCCTATGGGTAGAGCCTCAGCTATTTGGCTCACAGGTGCAGCACACATCCATAGCCAGGAAGATGGAGCTATGGTGCAGAATAGTCAACAGGGTAAACGCAGTGGGACAGCATCCAAGACATCTGGAGGACATCAGGTAGAGGTGGAATGACCTACGGGGGAAGGTGCGTTCAGCGGTCTCCAGGCACAACATTGCGGTTCAGTGGACTGGCGGCGGACCCTCACCTCCTCCCCCACAACTAACAACATGGGAGGAGCAAGTCATGACCATCATGCATCCTGAGGGCCTCGGAGGAGTCGGTGGAGGAATGGACACTGGTAAGTCAAATCGTAACTATTACACCCCCCACCCTACCTGCATGCTATCACACACCACCACCCTCACACCCTCCCCTATCACTCCAACTCCTCACTAATGTACTAACACACAAACCACACATCCCAACACCAAGCCCTGCATGACACAACAAAGCATGGTCACCCCTCACTAAAGCATGCCCACAGCACATACCCATAACACCCCCCCAACCATCATCACACAAGCCCCCACACTGGAATGCTAGCACTGGGGTACAGGCTCACCCACCCATTGCACACCATGACACACACACATGCAATAATCATGCACTTATGCCCCTGCAGGATCACGAAGGACCGTCACCACACCGGAGGGTCCAGACAACTCCACTCCACCCACAGAAGAGGCCCACAGTGACGATAGCAGCTCTGCCCTACTGGATCCTGATGACCAGCCCGGACCATTGTGGGCCTCGGGACAGTTGGTTCCCCTTGCACAGGCACAGCCCAACACTGACCTTCCACCCTCTGGTAACACTAGCACAGCACCCACCCAGCGGGCCCATACCTCCCTACCCAGGACACGTCAATCAGCGGTGTGTCCACCACTACAGGGAACCCAGGATAACCCACCACACCAACAACAACAGGGACCTGGGGGCAGTGGTAGTGGGCACACGGTACAGGGGACGGAGGCACAGGAACACAGGGGAACTGGGAGAGCTGCTGTGCGTCAGGGGGCGGACAGGCCAAGGGAACCCACTCTCCACGAGGCCCTAACCTCCATAATGGGAGCATACCACCACTCCCAGGAGACGATGGCGACGGTCCTGGCCAAGTTTCAGGAGACCCAGCGCATGCAGGAGGAGCAGTATTTGGGGTTCAGGGAGGAGCTCAGGACCATCAGCTCCGCCCTGGGCACCATCGTAGGGGTGCTGAAGGACATACAGCAGACCTTGAGGGACACTGTGGCACTCCAAGGGGCCCCTGACACTAGCATGGATGATGAACTACCCACCACCTCCGCCGGCGCTAGTGGACAGGACGCCCCGCCACAGGACCACCACACCAGCACCCCACCCCCTGCAGACGGAGAACCACCACACAAGCGGGCCCTGAGATTCAGGAACAGGACAGAGCAAGATGGCAAGACCCCCACCAGGAAATGGACCACCCTGATTGTCCTTCCACTGTCCCACTTTGTTACCCTGTCATTACTTTAACTGCCCCAGCTTGACTTCCTATGCCCATATGGGCAGTGCACCTGTGTGACTAATGGAGGGACTCTGCCATGGACATTCATCCACCGCCCCCCATCACCATAGTACAACCCATCTCAATTTTTTAGCACTTCAATAAACACCCTTGAACCACAAAACAATCTGGAGTCAGTCTGTGATTTGGTAAAATGTATTATCAATGACAGTGTCAAAATGTGTTTCTAGTTGTAAGGCCAACATACCTATGTCACACATAACAAGTCCTTGAAGGATGCAAGCAGAAAAAACATGTTGGTAACCACACCTGTGAAACCATAATGGAAAGGTACAACTCAGTTACCAAATAATGCTATGAAATTACACACAGGATAGAGGAAGACGTGTGACAGTGAATGTAATGGTAAGAATGAAAATGTTCTCACCTTTGTGTCACTGGAAATATTGCTGTATGACTGACTCCCTGTTGTCGTTGTCTTCTTCCTCAGCTTCCTCCTCATCACTGTCCACAGGGACCACAGCTGGCACAACACTGTCATCGGGACCATCCTCCTGCAGAAAAGGCACATGGCGTCGCAAAGCTAGATTGTAAAGCATCGAGCAGGCGATGATGATCTGGCACACCTTCCTTGGTGAGTAAAATAGGGAACCACCTGTCATATGGAGGCACCTGAATCTGGCCTTGAGAAGGCTGAAGGTGCGTTCGATCACCCTCCTAGTCCACCCATGGGCCTCATTGTAGCGTTCCTCTGCCATGGTCCTGTGATTCCACACTGGGGTCAATAGCCAGGACAGGTTGTGGTAACCAGAGTCCCCCAATAGCCACACACGGTGCCTCTGGAGTTGACCCATCATATAAGGGACGCTGCTATTCCGCAGGATGTAAGCGTCATACACAGAGCCAGGGAACATAGCATTTACCTGCGAGATGTACTGGTCTGCCAAACATACCATCTGTACATTCATCGAATGATAACTCTTCCGGTTCCTGTGAACCTGTTCACTCCTGTGGGGGGAGACCAGAGCTACATGGGTCCCATCAATAGCACCTATGATGTTGTGGATATGTCCAAGGGCATAGAAGTCACCTTTCACTGTAGCCAAATCCTCCACCTCAGGGAAAATGATGTATCTCCTTACGTGTTTCAGCAGGGCAGCCAACACTCTGGACAACACGTTGGAAAACATAGGCTGGGACATCCCTGATGCCATGGCCACTGTTGTCTGAAAAGACCCACTTGCAAGGAAATGGAGCACTGACAGCACCTGAACGTCAGGGGGGATTCCAGTGGGATGGCGGATTGGTGACATCAGGTCAGGCTCCAACTGGGAACATAGTTCCTAGATTGTGGCACGGTCAAACCTGTAGGTGATGATTAAATGTTGCTCTTCCATTGTCAACAGGTCCACCAGTGGTCGGTACACCGGAGGATTCCGCCATCTTCTCAATTGTCCCAGCTGACGATGCCTAGGAAGGACAACAGCGACCACAGAGTCATCAAATTTCCAGGTATGTACCCACAGATACACAGAACACTACACCAAACACAAAACCATTCCTGTATGTGTGTTGAGTGTAGGCCTAGCTATGTGTGACGCAGAAGTAAATGAAGCCATGTGGGCCCCTGAAATGGCGGCTGCCTGACCTCTAAACTGAGACAAATGAGAATGTGAGGTCACTGCGCTGGCGTTGTACCCCGTCGCGGTAGGCGGTGGTAGACTGCGGCGCAATGCTGCATTGGTTGACATTGGACCCTATGGGTCCCAGGAGCTAATGACGAAGTGCGCCGGCGGTGATGATACGCACCGCTGTGGACATCACCGCCGCGGATGTGACCGCCATTTTCTATCACTTCAATCACTCGATACTTGATCTTCGACAGGAGAGGACCTACACTGCAAGTACTGCTGTGACCTCGGTCTGGAAGCGACGATGGCTGCTGCGTCTGGGGAAAGGGCCCCTGCCTTCACTGCTCAGGGGTTGGAGAAACTAGTAGACGGGGTCCTCCCCCAGTACACGCTACTCTACGGTCCTGCAGACCAACAGGTAAGTACACTGGGAGCACGTTGTATGGGCTATGCCTGGGTGGAGAGGGCTGGTTGTAAGAGGGAAGGGGGCAGAGTTCAGGGAACATGGATGCATGTGAATGCATGTGCCACATGGCAAGGGTAGGGAGGGGGGACACTTACATCGACGATGCAGTTGGTAATGACTTCTCCTCTTCCCTTGTGCATGTCATGTAGGTCAGCGCCCACCAGAAGAAGGACATTTGGCGTGCCATCGCCAAGGAAGTCCAGACCCTGGGGGCCCACCAGAGACAGGGCACCCACTGCCGGAAAAGATGGGAGGACATTCGCAACTGCAGCAAGAAGACAGCGGACCATGACCCCCCTGATGTTCCGGATCCTGGCGGTGGCCTACCCTGAGTTGGATGGGCGCTTGAGGGCATCACAGCAGACACAAGAGGGGGAGTACACTATCATTCTGGGGACTTTGCACGCAGTTGAGGGGTCTGGGTGGGGGAGGAGGGCTGTGGGTTTCCCTAGGTCAGGGAGACTTCCATAGGCTAGGCCCCTCCGTAATGCAGGCCATGTGGCACTCCACCCCACCGCAGTAGAGTGCCAAGTACAGGTATACATGCCCCTGTGGCATCCATGTGTGCAGATGTCCACCATAGCCATGTAGGCCAGATCCCAGGAATTGCATCTTTAGAGGCCAGGAGCACGGCGTAGTGCAGGGGGCTGCTGTGTCTGTATTGTCCGCCAACGGTAGCGGTAAGCCAAGCACTCAACCTGTCTTTCTTCTGTTTCCCCACCCCTTTTTGTGCTCTCCCTGTTCTTTTGTGCATCAGCATCATCAGGTGGAGGTACAGTGGCACCAAAGCACGAGGGGGCTGCATCCCACATGGCCATGGAGGACCACACCACGGATTCAGAATGCACCAGTGGGGCGGAGGGCGAGGGGAGCTTCACGTCGGCCACCGGATCACCAACCAGCGACACGGACTCGTCCGCCGATGGGAGCTCCCTTGGGGTGGCGGCACCATCGGTGCCCCCCACTTCTACAGGTACAGCCACCACCTCCCCTACCAGCACTGCCCTCCCAGCAGCCCTTCAGTGTTCAGCCCATGCCCGCTCACCCAGGAGGGTGGGCATCACCTTCGCCCCAGGCACATCAGGCCCTGGCCCTGTCACCCCTGCTGCCCTCAGTGAGGAGGCAATTGACCTCCTCAGGTCACTCACTGTTGGGCAGTCTACCATTGTGAATGCCATCCAGGGTGTAGAAAGGGAGTTGCAACACAGTAATGCATTCCTGGAGGGCATTCATTCTGGTCAGGCTGCCCTTCAGCGAACCCTGCAATCTCTGGCCTCAGCACTGATGGCAGCCATTGTCCTTGTGTCTAGCCTCCCCCCTCCAACTTCCTCCACCCAGACCCAATCCCCTGTACCCCAGCCTATCCCAAGCACACCTACAGACCAATATGCACACACCTCAACACACAAGGGAAGCTCAGGCAAACATAAGCACTACACATCCCACAGGCACTCACGCAAGCATCACACACATGTAGACACAACAACATCCACTGCCTCCACTGTGTCCCCCTCCTCATCGTCTCCCTCCTCCCTCCCAGTGTCGTCTACACTCTCACCTGCATGAACTACATCTACAGGCACTAGGACTCGCACCAGAACACCGAGCACCACACCCCGCTCACCTGCACTCACCACCCCCACTACCATTTACACGTCCCCTGTGTCCTCTCCCAGTGTGTCTGTGACACCCCCTCCCAAAGTACACAAACGTGGGCACCCACACACCCAAGATCCATCCACCTCATGACAGCCTCCAGTACCTGCACCTGCACCCAAAACACCTAAAGTGACACCTCCTACAACCACCTCCTCTTCCTCCACTCCCAGACCCCCTCCAGCTACCCATCCCAGTGTTCGTCAGAAACTGTCCCTCTGCAAAGTTTACCTTTTTGCCCCCACCCACACCCCTCCAATTCTTCAGTCCCGTCGTAGCGCCTCAGCCAAAAAGCCTCCAGTACCAGTGGTGCGTGTTCAAGGTGTGTGGAGTGCACTGGCCACCAGGGCAGGCAGTGTGACACGGAGCCAAGGCACTGCCAGTCCACCCCCTCTAAAGGCTCTGAAGTTAGAAAGTGGCCGACTGGACCGGCTGAAGACTCCTGGAGGCAAAACAACTCAGAGGGGTCCCAGGGGGATTGCAGAGTCAGCTGTGACTCCTCCAAAGGTGGTGAAGGGCCAGAAGAAGTCTGCACAGCCTGGTGTGAGCATCACGGCGGAGAAGGGCGGCATCCTTCCCGGCGGCCGGGACGCCACCGCCAGCACCATCGTCACTGGTCAGGAGACCACCACCAGAGTCATTGCCCAGGAGGGCACAAGTATTGTCACTGGTCAGGAGACCACCGCCAGAGTCATTGCCCAGGAGGGCCCCGCCAGCCACAGCCCCGCTGGGCAATGAGGGACCGTCATGCCACACACCAATGCCCAGTCCAGAGACCGCCATGGCAAAGCACCGCTGAACAGTCCAGAGACAGCCATGGCAAAGCACCGCTGAACAGGGCATGCACCGCTGAACAGGGCAAGCACCGTTGAACAGGGCAAGGACCGCCAAGTCAAGCACCGCTGAACAGGGCAAGCACCACTGAACAGGGCAAGGACCGCCAAGTCAAGCACCGCTGAACAGGGCAAGCACCGCTGAACAGGGCAAGGACCGCCAAGTCAAGCACGGCTGAACAGTCCAGAGACCGCCATGCCAAAGCACCGCTGAACAGTCCAGAGACGGCCATGGCAAAGCACCAATGAACAGGGCAAGCACCGCTGAACAGGGCATGCACCGCAGAAGAAGGAAAAGACCGCCACATCAAGCATCGTTATCCAATGCGCAGCTGGGACTGTGACGGGACAGGGGGAGACTAATCCAGTCTGGGCACCATTCCCCCTCCAGAACCAGTGGAGAGATCAATCCACTACCTCTGTCCTTCACAGGATGAAGCACTCTGGGCACCAGTCCCCCTCCTGAACCAGTGGAGAAAGGCATCCACTACCTCATTCCTTGGCAGGATGAAGCACTCTGGGCACAAAGCCCCCTCCATAACCAGTGGAGAAAAGCATCCACTACCTCAGTCCTTGGCAGGATGAAGCACTCTGGGCACCAAGCCCCCTCCAGAACCAGTGGAGAAAGGCATCCACTACCTCAGTCCTTGGTAGGATGAAGCACTCTGGGCACCAAGCCCCCTCCAGAACCAGTGGAGAGTTACATCCACTAACTCTGTCCTTGGCAGGATGAAGCACTCTGGGCACCAGTCCCCCTCCAGAACCAGTGGAGACTGTTATCCACTTGAGGGACTGTGGCTTTGCACTCCCCAGGATACATCAATGGGCATGGAGCCCCGTTGTGGATCTGGCGTGGTGCTGTAATCCGGCTGAGGTGCCCCCCCTTCCCTTCCCCCTGAGTTGCCTGTTTTTTTTCTCTCTGATGCCCCGGCAGTGTTCTCTCCGTTTGTGGACAGGTATCTTGTGTGGGCCTCGCCCATGCATTTTTTGCCTAGTGGTGCACGGACATTGAGATGTGCATATCTGCACTACTTCTCGTACTGTATATACCTTTGTATGAGTTTATATATCTGTATATAATTGACACATGTATATTGATTCATTACAATGTTTGAACTGATTTTGTTTTGTCTTTGCATTCTTCCGGGGGGGGTTGGGGGTTGTTACTGTGATGTTTGTAAATACATTGATGTGTGTGTTGTAGTAGTGGGTGAGGGTCGGGGTGGGGGTGTTGCGTGTGTGTCCCCCTGACTTTTGCCTCCCCCCTCCCCTATGTTGTAGGTGCAGTACTCACCGTTGTCTTCGCCGCCGCCAGCGCTGGTCTTCGTATACGAGTAGGAAGAGAAGGGCAGGTAGGATTTGTAATTCCGGCTCCATGGTGTCCTCCTTCCTCGTGGGATGTGTTCAGGTGAGCATTTTCCCATTGCAGAAACTGTTTCCGCCGTGTTTTTATCCACGGTGAATCTGTCCCGAAAAGGTGGTGGATTGGCCTGTAGTAATACTATGGGCGGTACATTGTCTTCCGCCTGTCTGTTGGTAGCGGTGACCGCCGCGCTGCTTGTCTGTACCGTCGTGGTGGTTGGAGTGTTAAAGTGGCTGTCTTTGTTGGCGGTTTCCGCTACGGTCATAATTCCCTTTTTTTTGTTCGCCGGCATGTTTGCAGTATTACCGCACCTTTAACACCGTCCGCCAGGGTTGTAATGACCCCCACAATGTGAAATATAAATATGTATTTGCACAATGATGAAGTGTAAAAGAAGGAGTCTAAATTGTGCTACACCAACAGCAATGTCATAAATACAGATCTTTTTGTACAAGACGAGACATGTAGGGCTGGGATTTTTACACTGTTTCATGTTCCACTCAGAACGAGGGACACTCATTTTGCACCATTTTCAGCAAGAACAGTTATGTTCCATTTAAATATGAGCTATACTCAGTCAGATATTTTAGTCTGACCAATTTCCTCTTTCAATGACCCCTCTGCCAACATCTTGAGTCAAAAAAGAGTAAGGGGGTCATTACGACCTTGGCGGGCGGCTACCGCCGCCTGCCAGGCGGTAACCGCTGTGCAGCCGCCAATGCGGCTGCACTCATGCGGCCCCCATTATGACATTCCCGCTGGGCCGGCGGGCGCAAACCAAGTTTGCGCCCAGCGGGGATGAGGCCGCAACATAGGAGCCGGCTCCTAATGGAGCCGGCGGTGTTGCGGCTGTGCGGCGGGTGCAGTTGCACCCGTCGCGTTTTTCACTGTCTGCTATGCAGACAGTGCAAAAACTAGATGGGGCTCTGTTAGGGGGCCCCTGCACTGCCCATGACAGTGGCATGGGGAGTGCAGGAGCCCCCAGGGGCCTCAGGACACCCCTTACCGCCAGCCTCTTCCTGGCAGTGCAAACCGTCAGAAACAGGCTGGCGGTAGGGGTGTCATAATCCCCAGGGCAGCGCTGCTTGCAGCGCTGCCCTGGTGGATTATCACCGCCGGGGCTAAAACGGTGGGATACCGCCAGCCCCGGCGGTGCGACCGTAGCGCTTCCGCCGCGGTAGTAATAGGGCTGGAAGCACCGCCAGCCTGTTGGCGGTGCTTCCGTCCTATTAGCCCTGGCGGTCTCGGACCGCCAGGGTCAAAATGACCACCTAAGTCTTCTGGTCACTGAGGACAAGAGTAGGAGCCTACTTTTGAAAACCTAATACAGCAATAATGTGCCCTATGAAGAGGCATGCCCTCTTGATTTTAATTCCAAAGTGATTATTCAACCAACTTTACAACTGCTGTACATATGGTCTGTCGCACACTGTCCCTTGATTATTTTGAAAACTCAAGCTCATGCAACAACAAAATAGTACAATGGTGACTAAATAGGACAATACCCTGTGCTCCATAGCCACTAAACTATATTAAGACAATGTATATGAAAACAATCTCAGTTGAAGAACATCATATTGGGACTCAATGATGTGGCATTCCGACCGGCAGCCCTCTCCAAGCATGTCTGCTCTGTCCTAAACCACTTACATTCATCTTCCAGTGCCTCACCCTCCAAGTAATTTGTGGGACTTTAACTAAGTCTTCACAAGAGAAAATGGAAAGAAATGCAGTAAAATGGTCTGCTTACATTAAAATTAAATCCTTGGCTCGTGTAAACCCAAAAAGCAAAATGTCAAATGCATCTCAGCTAAGGATACTCTAGAACTCTTACGTAAACTCAAAGCAAGATTATTCGAGGGGATTGACCTCTTCATGGGTGGTCAAGCCATATTTCTGTTCTGTTAGTATCTATCATTTGACAGGTGCAATAAAGCAGTCCATGTGACTCCTTTCTTTATAAAACATTAGCAAAGCCAATAAGTCTTAGCAATCGGAGAGCTATTGGCGTTATGAATGTCAATGTCTTTTATCCATGTTGAATAGCATTAGTGCTGCAGTTCAGCATGACTACAAGGCATAGAAATGCAATGATGTGGCTAGCACTGGTCACTTTATAGCACATTTTTTATGACTTCTGTACTTGCTGTAAAACCAGGCTGCGCAACAGCTTCAGTGCTGTACGGCAGCGCTCCAAAACAAACAAGCATTTGCAATGCAATGGGTCTTGTGTTTGCTCAATGTAACTGCCAACAGTGCAAATATCCATGCAACAGGGTCGATGTCATGCAAAGTGCTCCACTACACCCAGCGAGGTCGCGCTGTGAAATAAAGAGGAAAAGCAGTCCAGAAACCATACAGAAAACATCAAGCCTAGTATGTTTTCAGTAGTTGGTCGGTGCACTCGAGAAGGGCTAAACACTGGAAAAGGCATAGCCTAGGCATGCCTTTCCCTAATGAAATCAAGCGAATTTTAAAAGGCAAGCCCATGAAACAACTAAACCGATGGGAGTGCATGAGTTTGGTTACAAGCACATGGAGAGATTATACCAAGGACAGAGCGCTTTGCGCTCGATCTTTAAACAATAGCTCTTGAAGGCAAACCCTATTGGCTTTGCCAATGCTTTTTTGTTGTTTAGGATGGAATAGAGGGTAGAATAAATGCACAATAATGCAGTGCTCCCCAACCTTTTTATCGCCGCGGACCGGTAAATGTTTGATAATTTTTCCGTGGCCCGCTTGTTGTGATTTAATAATTTTAATTTAATTGTATTTAAACATGCCTTCAAGATTTGAAGTTCCTCGGGCGGCCCGGTGCTGATTGATCCGCGGACCGGCACCGGTCCGCGGCCCGGGGGTTGGGGAACACTGCAATAATGCTTTCCCTCAGCAACAGGGGAGTGTATTGAAACCATGGCTTTCGCAGTCAAAACAGAGATGCCTGCAACTTCTGTGTTATTAATGTGCTGTTTCTGGAAAACCCTGGGTGCAAGGAGTGTTCATAGCCACACAGCATTCTGTAGCATGTTTTTGTTGCTTCTCCCACTATTGCCACAAGATGGTGCTTTTGTAGTCAGTCAGTTCATGGTATCCTCTACATAACGACATTATTCACAAATAAAATTGAAGTTTTGTATGTTATTGCTTTATGTAGGTGTGTAATTTATAGAGTACAAAATAACAATCTGAATTATCACTGACTGACTTACACGAGGAAGCATGTATAGTTCCAATGATCTGAAATCCGGCTACATTAAGACGTGTTCCAACAGGGACGATGTTCTTCCATTAGGTGTCCCCCACTTTCCCAACAATGGAAATAAATGTATGTATTCAGCGGTCAGAGCTGGTTAAGGACTTGCTGCTGGGATTTGTGTGTGAGCTGTGGGTTGTGGATCTAAAGTCTGGGCTAGATCCTTTCACCTTTCATCCTCCAGGATGGATGAAACGAGTACGAGTATCAATAGTTCAATAATGGTTGTACATGAACATGTTCTATCCAAAGTGTATTACATAGAGGCACCATTATTATTCAATGTGAAATATGATGATACTATAATTACCTTTTCCAAATAGCCACATCATCCTATTTTTAGGAAACAAATCAGGTTATTGAAATTGTTTGGAGACTTTTTTTTACAGAAACATCAGTTAACAGTGTTTCCGACAGCTGACCCAGTGGAATGCAGGGTCTGTACATTGACGCCGACTCCACATGGAGCAGTGCGGCGGGTGCAGCAACACCCGTCTGCATATCACTGCCCGTAAATCGGTGCATGATGGGGCTGTGCACAGGGGCCCCTGCACTGCCCATGCCAAGTGCATGGGCAGTGCAGGGGGCCCCGGGGCACCCATTCCACCAGCCTTTCCCTGGCGGGCTGAACCGCCAGGGAAAAGCTGGGGGAAAACAGGTTTGTTAGCCGGCGGGCAGCGCTGCTTGCAGCACTGCCCTATCGGACAAGGAACTCTGCTATCACCAGGCTGCCTGGTGGCGGTGGCCTGGCGGTGGCGGTGTTTCACTTGTGGCGGTCTCGCCATGAACATTATATGGCGGTCAGGACCGCCATGCCGATATACTGCCACCGCTGGCATAGCGGTCTGGGGCGCCATGTTCATAATGACCGCCTAAGTCTAGTTGGCTGCACCGAGGTCTTCCTAACATGAAGTTTGTTGGATCCAGTTTGACTCTATGTCAATTGAGATTTTGTGGCATATGAGGGCCGTAGAGACCAGGGTTGCCAGGCCTCCTTTCGCATGACCATATTTACCATTGGACCTTGCTGGAGTATGTGAGGCATCGTACTCCGACACCGCAATCGTCTCTGTGCTCCAGGTTTCTTGGAGTAGCATGATATTGTACTCCTGGAAAAAAGATTGGACTTCTGGATCATGAAGAAGTGATTGGATGCCATGGACATTCCATGGGCAAAGTTTGACATATGGATTAATACACCTTGGTTCCTAACTTTTAAACTGTTGTCAGGGACATTTTTGCGGTATAGAAGGCAGGGAGTCTTTGGAGGCCCAGAAAATATGGCCTAGTCCTGTTTCGCCATCATTTTTCACAACTGTTAAATTTCCCGTTGCCAACGTGGTTGTATCTGCCCATGTAGCCCTCTTAATACTGATTTATTACTGGTTCTGGGGGACAGTATGGGACCTGGATAGCAGGGATGGTCTATTTGTTATAGTTCGATGCCCCATGAATAATGTAGTAAAGAGTACGATATTTATTGATGCACAAGTTCTGCTGTGGATCAAGTGGTAAGTATGGCCTCTCGATCACTCCTGAGTGGATGGGGTTTAAATTCAATAGAAAGCAGATCCTCCGATGAGATCAGCGATAGTTCTCTTATTTCTCCTACCAGTTTTAAAATATTTCCTCTATTGAGGGTGTCAAAATTCCCCTCTGATTTAAAATGCGGAATGAGAAGCAATTTATGTGCCTCTATATGCACCGCCATTAATGAGGCTTTCGTAATGACTTCAATGCCATGATTCAATTGCTTACGACCTTTTTCCTGTTGATACTGTGATAGATAGTTTAACTGCAAACTCGGGCTAGATGGACTCCTTTCTTTCCTTCTCTGGCCCCTGACCACCTTCTTGTGTTCCAGATTGAAGGCCTCTATTGGCGTATGCAGACGTTCTGCTATACCACTAGACTCTGTGATTGATGATAAATTCTCTGGCGTAAATTCCCTAGGAACAGGAGTTTTTCTTATCCACTTGCTGGTTGAATACAACACTTTTGCCACGTTGTTTTTTCCCACCATTGTTTGTTCAAAAAAGGAACTTTGGGCCAGATGTAGCAAACACTTTGCTACTCGCAAATGGCGAAAATCGCTGCTTGCGAGTCGCAAATGCGTATTTCCTATGTAGAAATGCATTTTGCGAGTCGGAACCGACTTGCAAAATGCATTTCCGAGTCGCAAATAGGAAGGGGTGTTCCCTTCCTATTAGCGAGTCGCAGTGGTATGCAATTCCATTTGGACCGCGTACGCGGTCGCAAATGGAGTCGCAGTTACCATCCACTTGAAGTGGATGGTAACCCACTCGGAAACGGGAAGGGGTCCCCAGAGGACCCCTTCCCCTTTGTGACTGGACCCAAAATTATTTTTTCAGAGCAGGCAGTGGTCCAAGGGACCACTACCTGCCCTGACAAAATCCGAAACAAAAGTTTTTGTTTTTTTTTTTCTAAGTGCAGCTCGTTTTCATTTAAGGAA